>NW_008824247.1:1274548-1302749 GCF_000699105.1 Pygoscelis adeliae | reverse complement strand
GCCCTTGGGCCGCCCGCCTCCGCGGAGGCGCCTCCCGCGGTGTTCGCAGCGTCCCGCCGCCGCAGAGGGACATGTCTGTAGTCTGGCGGAGTGGATGCAAAGCGATAACTTTTCCACGGGGCGGGGGGAAGAACGGGGCAGTGTTTCATATTTACTCTCCTTTAAGGTTTTCCCGAAGAAATAGTAGAGAACAGAAGTTCTTGACCTGGGTGTTATAACCACATCTCCGAAGTAATTTCATCCTGGTTTCATTCTAACGGCTCTAATGCACCTCGGCTCTGGGCTGGTGGGAGCAGCACAAACAGGTGTGTCTCTCCAAAGTACGTGCCTAGCTAGTACGCTGTACTAGTTGAAGAGTTAGTAAAATGTCCTTTGAAACTTTTCTGTCAAAGAAGGGCTTTATTCAGGACCGAACTGCAGATGTGAGCACAGGTGCACGGAGAAAGAAAATTAAACACAATTTTTGTTACGGAAAAGTGAGTCAGTGGAAACATCGGCACGGCAGTGTGCAGCGGGAGCGGGGCCGAGCTGCACGCAGCCACCTTCCCACCCCACAGCAGGCTGATGTGGGGCCACGGAAGAATGCTTCCCCACTAGGAAATGGTGTGGTGCAAGTGGAAATAAGGACCTTAGAGCGCAGCGGGAATAACAGGTTGCAGGAGGCTCCTTGTTTTGGTGTAGCTTCTGGCATCACTAGTCTGGCCCAAGGAGGAACTTACCTGATTCCTGGTGACCAAACAACAAAAAAAAGGCTGTGAGACAATTGGTGAAAATGTAATGAAAGCAATGAAGAATTATGATGTTTAGAAGATGTCGAGAGGAGGTGTCTCCCCCAGAGAAAAGACACGGTGAATTTTTAGAACGGCATAGGAGTTGCTTCTGGGTAAAGTCCAAGTGTGTTGTTTCTAAAGGTGCAAGAGCCACAGCCATCACTGGTGCATTAGGAGCTTACAGAACTTCTCTCTAAGGGTAAACATCCTGTCCTCCCCATTCTGTTGCATTGAGCATAGTGGAGTGACTGTTTTACCAGCAGAAGCTGAGCGTATGGAGTTCTCCCTGGGACTCTCCCAGGCAGTGGATTAGACATCACTCTCCCTTTCTGCCTGGCACCGGCAGGATATGGGAAGCAATTGCTCACAGTGCTTCTGCATCACACTGGATCTGCTCCCAGAGCTGAGGGGGAACGCGATAACATTTTTTTCTGTACATCCATTGCAATGAACCTCGTCAATGCCCACTCTTGCCTTAAAAACAATGTTTTATCTTATTGGTGAAGTTGTGGTTTTTTAACTTCTTATGCAAACATCTAAGGTCAAGTTGGACGGGGCTCTGAGCAACCTCATCTAGTTGAAGATGTCCCTGCCCATGGCAGGGGGGTTGGACTAGATGACCTTTAGAGGTCCCTTCCAACCCAAACTATTCTGTGATTCTATGATAAAAAATAAATACATACATACAGAATACGTAGGAAGGATGTGCGTGTTCTTATGAGTTTGCAAAGGAAGTTACATACTACAGACCTTACAAAGAAAGGGTGACATTCCCCCATAAATTTGGTGACTATCTATAATTGTATTTATCCTGCATGTAAGTCAAGAGTGGAATTGTATTTCTAAGTTTCTGTCATCCTTTTTCTTTGTTTTTAGCAATCTGATTAATTGGCTTTTTTCCCATCACCAAAATGTATGTTAGCATATTTTCAGTGCAGAGGGGAGCAGGGACAAGATGTTCATTTAATATATGAGCAATGTATAGTCTTTCAGGTAATAACAAAGAAATCAGTTTTCCATTCTGTACAAAGTGATGGAATTATTTAGAAGAGTGACAAGTACATACACTAGTGGCTTGAGAGAGATGCTGCCAGACATCACGGTGGTTATTATTTCAATGGCTTTTATCCAGAATATTTAGAGATTTGGGCACAGCCATCTTGTATGGTAAGAAGACCTTCATTTCACACGCATCTTTGGTATGTCATATCAGCATTACAAAACGTGTGTTGGATCATGACTAGGAACAGCTGCTATCTATGAAGTCTTCTACCAGCAATGTATTTTGTGAAAAATAATCACTTTTCCGTATGTCTCTTCATTACTCCATCTTAAAGTTTATGTCTTTTTCATATATGGATCATGATGGCAAGGAAACACTGCCTGTATTTCAGTATTTAGAGTCTCTAGCACCTTATGTGCTTTAATTTCTGTTGCATAAATCTAAGACAGGATACATGCTCTAAATTTTTTCCATGGTTTTTATCTAACAGCTGTTCCAGGAAGATACAGAAGTGTTTTCTTGTAAATAAGTAGCATTTCTTCTGTTTAGCAACCTGAAACAGAGGGCCAAAATAGCATATGAGAGGCTGCAGACATGAGGCGTCTATTAGTAATGTTAATTGCCAATGCCACTAAAGAGGATGCTGACCCACATACCTTAATTATAGGGCAAATTCTTCAAAAACTGCATTTCACAAATACTGTTGTACTAATGGGTGGTGTTAACTCCACTTACTCTCAGTGGAGGATTTCAAAGTGTAGGACTTCAGAAAGCCAGAGGGGCTGTTTCTAAAAGTTGATATGTAGCTAGGGAATTGAAGGGAATGTGCAGGGGGGGTGGTTGAATCTTGTAGCAATCAGCTTGGAGGCTTGGAAGAACTGTAAGGTCTTGTCTATTCCTGTTGCACTAATTACTGTATAAATTGTCACGCAGATTAGTGAAGGCTAGTTCAATTAACTCCCTGCGTTAAGTGAAAAAGGCTTCATGGCAAGGCAAAGAATAAATATAAAGCATCTTTCATTTAAAATGTGTTAAATCTGGGTGTTGTGTTTGAAATAAATATTTCTGACACTAACCTAGGTCAAAAATAGTTTGATCATACTACTCGTAAGAACAAAAGCAGTGCCTCTCCCTCTGTTTAACAAGCCCATCATTTATATCTCAGTTTACTCTAATAGTCATTATTGATTTATGTGCATTAAGTTAACAACTAGAGGTCCAGCTGAGTTTCAGGGGATGCGGTGGCTTGCAGTGCAGGGTTCCCACTGCCACAGGTAGACATTTCCACTGAGCAGTGAGTGTCCTCCAGGATCTGCCACTTGGGCCCTCAGCTCCCACTTCAAAAGAGCTTTGGACTTTCATTTAGGCGTTTTAACTGTGCAGTGGTACACTTTGAAGATTGCCTGGACGTCAACATCCAAATGTTGCTTGTGTTATTATAGCTGCTTGCGTGCTACGTAGCCTCTTGTGAGGCAAGGAGGGAGCCAAGACCGGGCTGAGCAGGTTGCAGAGCATAGGCCATTGTTGTCCACCCTGAAACCCACAGGCGGTGGCTTGCTCCGACAGGGAAAGCCAATCTTCAAGGTGCACCACATTCACAAGTCACATCTTGCAGCCTGTGTGGCTGCAGACTGCTCCTTTTCACAATTTCCTCAAGCACTTCCTCTTGCCGAGTCTCTCATTCACCTGCTTTTCTTTTCCTCCCAATCCCTTGGGTGCAGGCCGCTCTCTTCCCCCACTTCTAGACTCTGCCCTACCAACATGGCAGATTTCCTCACCTTACAAGTACTGCTTGCTGCTGCTGCTGCCTCTCATCCTAACGCCTTCCTGCCCCATACATTGTCTATATGAACTCCTCAATTTTTTCCAGTACAGGGTTGTTTCTGCTGAAATAGACTTGTTGATCCCTTAGAATGGCAAAAGGGCATCATGGCAAAATTTGATCTGGTTTTTGCCTACCAGAAGAAAGGTAAGAGTGGTATCCCAAAAGCATATTAGCACTGCATGGCAGCAAGGAAAAGTGGTCATGAGAGAGATCTCTGAAATAGTGGCTGCAGTCTGACCCTTGCACTTCGTGACGCTGCTCTCAGTGTATTTGGTGCTGCTTTGGACAATGACTCCATGACACCCCTTCGTTTTGCTTTTTGCTTATGACCAGCTGCCTGTCCTTCTCCCTCCCTTACTTTTAGGATTCAGTTAATCACTAATTTCATTTTGAATACTCATTGGGACTGCACTTTCTCTGGACTGGAGAGAAGAGAAGATTGTGAGCAGGATCCCTCACAAGGCAAGACAGGTTGGGATTTTAGGGGGTTGCTGCAGAGAGCTGCAGCCTGGAGAGGCATATGAAGAAGGTGGTTACCAGTACATCTCTAGAGTATAAGAGCACTGCTTGGAACGGGAGGGCGAACATGTTTTGTTGAAATGATGCGGGATTTCTGCTTTATTGTAGGTCTGATGTCTTGACTGTCAGAGCCATAGGTTGGCTAGTACTGCGTATAACGTCTGCTCTCTTGGCAGAAACTATGTAACCTTCTCTTCCTCCTTAACTAATATGCGCATAAACATAATCGCCAGAGGCCAATACCTGGGACACGGCAGAATTATGCATTTAATATATTAAGGTTATATGCCAGTGCATGCAACCTATTAAGACAGGCTTGAGTGAAGGTAAAAAGAACCAGGCATGACTAAACAATAAGGAAGAGATGTTATTAGAAGCAAGAAGGCAACCTTCAAAAAGCTGAAGTCATATCCAAATGAAGAAAATAGAAAAATTCATAAATCCTGGCTGATAACATATAAAAATAAAACTAAGCAGACCAAAAAAAAAAAAGAAAAAGAGCTGAGAGGAGCAAGCTGATAAAGGACTCTAAACCAGCACTAAGCCCTTCCTCAAACACATCAAGAAGTTCATCAGAGAGTCTGTAGGGCTGATCAATGATCAGGGTATAAAAGAAGCACTACAGAGACCAGAAGACCCTTTCAGAGAATAAATTGGTGTTCACTGTGGAAGAAACTAGGAAAACCCACATGCCAGAATACTTTTCCAGAAGAGGATCTGACTGAAACTGAAATGACTGTAAAAGAGATTATGTGACAAATTGGTGACATGAACATTAACAAATCACCAATAATAGAAGTTATTTCATCCAATGGGTCTAAGAAGACTTACTGTAGCCTGTAACTGCTCACTGTAGTCCTTGACACCTGAGGACTGGAGTGTGGCAAATAGATAATCAGCTGTAAAATAATTTTCAGAGAGAATCAAGGAAAACTACGGGATTATGCATCAGACTTCTGGGCAAATTTGTGGAAACTGTAATAAAGGGCAGGATGAGTGGTTACCTGGGTTCATACAAGTTACCCTGGAAGAGTCAGTGTGGCTTCTAAAAAGGGAAGTCCTACTTTACAATCCTCTTTTTGAAGGGTGTCAGCAAATACTTGGACAAAGACAGCCAAGTTGATCCAATCTGCTTGGACTTTTGAAGACTTTTGACAGTACCATCATCAGCAGTTTCCAAGGAAACTTAGTAGTCATGAGATTAAATGAAAGGTCCTTTTATGGGAGAATAACACGTTACAAGTTAGGAAACAGAGGGTAAGAGGACTGGTTAATTATTACAGTGGAGGAAGGTCACCACTGGAGTTTCCCAGACCTCTGTGCTGGGATCTGTGTTGTTCATTACACTCTTCAGTGACCTGGAAAAGAAGTGAGCAATGGGGTGAGAAAGTTTGCTGGTGTGGTATGAAAGTTTGTGATATGAAGATATTTGGGATAGTAAGGACAAAGGCAGACTGTGAGGGACCACAAGAGGCCTTTGTAAGACAGAGTGACTAAGAAACGTGTGGAAAAAAAAACCTAGCTTCACATATAAGCTAGCTTTCACATGTAAGCAATGGACTCCAAGCTGACTATTACCATTTGGAAGCAAAGTCTTTATGATATGTGTAACTTGTGAAAACATCAGAAAAGCAAACCAAATATTAGAATTTATTAGGAAAGAAAAATAAATCCATGGTTTGCCTACAGCTTGTATATGAATATGGAATTCTGTATGGAATATAGATTATATTACTTATTCATATACAATATGAACATAATTCATCTATTCATATATTCAGAATATAATATATATTCTGAATATATATAATATATATAATATATATTCTGAATATATATTCATATATATTCTCTACATAGGTGATGGCATTAGAATATGGAATTCTATATATTCTATATTCCTATATGGCATAGAAAGGGTGGAAAGGAATTGACTTTGGCATTTCTTCAAATACAAGAATGAGGGACCATCAAATGGAGCTAACAGAAGCTGATTTCAATGCAAACAAAAGGAGATGAACTTGTGCAACTCCTTGCCAAAGGATTTTATGGATGCAAAAGGCTTCAAGGGGAGACTGTAGAAGTAGTTAAAAGAGAGGTTCATTCAAGATTATTTAATAAAGGAAACACTTGGGAAAAACCCTGGGCTGAGAATAGACACAGTTTGAGAGAGCTTCATGTACACGTGCCCTGTTCTTGTTCTTCCTTAGGCATTTGCTTATGGCCACTCGTGGCAACAGGATACTGAGCTAGAGGGACATGTGGTCTGAACCAGTATGAGCATTTGCATGTTCCAACGAACATACTTGGAAAGCATGTATGTGAAACCTGGGGAGATGGGCTCACGGCAGGGTACCATCACCTCCGGATGGGCTGTGAATCGGACTAGCTGTGGAGCCTTAGCCGGGCATTCTTTGAGAACAATAATGCCTCAATGTTAGAGGTCTGTCTCTGGGATCTCACCTGCCACACAGCTAGATCCATAAATGCAGTCACGAATATGTGTTTTATGTGGCTGCAGAGGGGTCTTAGATAAGACATTCCTGAGGTTTTCTCTTTTTTAATGCCTTCTGTTCAGCTGTTCTGCTAATGTGATCATGATCAGCTGCCATGAGATCTTGTTGGAGTGGCCATCCCCAGACAATTTCCAGATATTTACAAATACTACTAAATCCTTGGGAGCCAAACAGATCCCCTGTTGATACCAGATATTATTCACTGTCCAAGTCTTAAAAATTTCGCAGCTCATCACCTACAGCTAACACAGGGCTGTCAGAGTTGAAGCAGAGCGGTGTCAAGATATGAGGGCATACAGAGGGATAGATGAGGCTGCTCTGTATGATGGAACAATTTTATAGGACTGGGAGTAGGCCAATTCAAATGACTTGTGCATTTTTTACATCCAAACTGCTTAAAGGAATTAGGTTCAAACTAAAAACTCCTCTAGTTGTACCTTAATTCCTTATCAGGCCAGCTTTCTTGCTTATGCTAGACTCAGGCTTATGTGAACCAGCACATGAGGAATATAGGCAAGGCATGCAAGTTCAGGTCCAAGCTAACATGACAGTATAGACATAGCTCAGGAGTCCTGTGCTTCCCTCTGCATGTGTTGTTATATAAAAGCTAGCCCAAATCTGACTGCTGCATCATAAAGCCATCTATAGCTCCTGGAATTGCTATAGCTGTGTAGGGTAATATATCTGTTCTTTTTTCACAAAAAACTAAGACAATTTAAAAGCAGCCAGCATGGCTTTACCACAGATACCTGGCTGCCTTCAATGATGAGATGACTGCTTTGGGTATGAGAGGTGAGCAATGGATATTGGTTATTTTGACTTTAGCAAAACTATCAAGACCATCTTTAGTTGTATCCTTGTTAACCACATGTAGTGGTTTAACCTCAGCCGGCAATTGAGCACCACACAGCCGCTCACTCACTCCCCCAGAGTGGGATGGGGGAGAGAATCGGAAGGGTAAAAGTGAGAAAACTCGTGGGTTGAGATAAAGACAGTTTAATAGGTAAAGCAAAAGCCACGCACACAAGCAAAGCAAAACAAGGAATTCATTCGCTCCTTCCCATGGGCAGGCAGGTGTTCAGCCATCTCCAGGAAAGCAGGGCTCCCTCACGTGTAACAGTTACTTGGGAAGACAAACGCCATCACTCCGAATGTCCCCCCCTTTCTTCTTCTTCCCCCAGCTTTATATACTGAGCATGACGTCATATGGTATGGAATATCCCTTTGGCCAGTTTGGGTCAGCTGTCCTGGCTGTGTCCCCTCCCAGCTTCTTGTGCACCTCCAGCCTTCTCCGTCGGTAGAGCATGGGAAGCTGAAAAGTCCTTGACTAGTGTAAGCACTACTTAGCAACAACTAAAACATCGGTGAGTTATCAACTTTGTTCTCATCCTAAATCCAAAACACAGCACTGTACCAGCTACTAGGAAGGGAATTAACTCTATCCCTGCCGAAACCAGGACACCACACTTGAGAAAGTGGACAGGATGGGTGGACTACAAGGTTGATGAAAAATACGACTGCACCATCAGGCTCAAAGAGTTCTGGTTAGTAGCTGAAAGTCTAACTGGCAGCCAGTTAGGAGTGGTATTCCTCTGAGTTAGATACTGAACCTGGTACTATTTAACTTCTTCACTAATGACCTGAATGATGAGATAGAATACATCCTCACTACATTAGCAGGTGACATTAAATTGTGGGGAGAAGATGGTGTGCTGGAAGGCAGGGTAGCTATTCAGAGGGATTTCAACAGGCTAGAGAAATAGCCTGACAGAAACTTCTTGAAGTTCAAAAAGGCAAGTAAAAGAAAAAGACAAGTAAAAAAAGGCAAGTAAAGTTCATCTAAAGCTCTATCTGGGCATGAAAAATACTACGCCATCATACAATTTGGGGACTGGCAGGCTAGAAGGCAGTCTTTCAGGAGAGGACCTGGGGGTCGTGGTGAACAACCCGAATATGAGCCAGCGATGCGTCCTTGCAGCAACGAAGACTAACTGCATATTGGGCTGCATTAGTAAGAGTGCAGCCAGCAGGCCGGGGAAAGTGGCTATTCCCTGTGAACTCAAGAGGCTGCATCTGGAATATTGTGTCCAGTTTTGGACTCCCAAATAGAAGAAACATTAGGATATTGGAGCAAGTCCAGCGGAGGAGCACAAAGCTGACTAGGAGGCTGCAGCCTGTGACGCATGAGTAGAGGCTGAGAGAAACGGGTTTGTTCAGTCTGAAGAAAAGGTTAAGGGGATCTAATTGTTGTGTACAATTTTCTAGTGGGTAGTTACAGAGAGATCTTCTTGGAGGTCCACCACAAAAGGACAAGGGGAAATGCACATAAATTGCATCAAAAAATTCTTAATCACCATTATAAAAAAAATAATAGAATCATAGAATCATTTGTGTTGGAAGGGACCTTTAAAGATCCGGTCCAACTGCCCTGCCATGGGCAGGGACAATTTCAACTACATCAGGTTGCTCAAAGCCCCGCCCAGCCTGACACTATAACAGGTTGTCCAGGGAGGTTGGAGATACGCAAAACTGGACTGGGGAAGGCACTGAGCATCGAACATTGAAGTTAGCCCTGCTCTGAGCAGGGGATTCAACCTGATGACCTCCCAGAGTAAATCTAGATTATTTTATGCTCCTGTGATTCCAAGTGGTTTATAGTATAAATGTCACACTTAAATCTTCAAAACAGAGATTTGCAGAGATACATAACACTTCTGTGTACTGACTGCAAGATGCAAATGTAACCCATTGTGAGAAAGTTTGTTTCATGGTATACATCAGCTCATTGTTTACTAGAGAATAATAACCAGGTTATCAGAGATAGTAACTATCAGCAAGAGTGATTGGTGTCCTTGGAAACTCATAATTTCCAGTGCTGGGTGAAGAAGAAAGGTAGTACATCTTACAAAAATTATTACTTCATTTTTAATTTAATTAAGAAAGTTAAAATAAATGAAACAATAAACAGTCACAATCTAAAATAAAGTTGCATAACAGAAAAACTTAATTATATCTTTAGTTAAATTGTTTGAGCTAAAAAGCATATCATCCTTTGTTTAAACCCTGAAGCAAGTACAGTTATTAACGCCCCAGAGAAAACTCTGGTTTTATTTACATGCTCTGTTTTGGAGGACAAGGTAGAGCAACTATGATATAGCAAAATCAGAATTCCTCTGTGAATATACCAGGGGAAATTAATATAAATTGGAATATGGAAAATGCTTTCCATTCCAGCTAAGAAGCAGATTGTCTAGAACTTAATTATATCACAGATAATTCTGTGATCTTTTTTAGCGCTTAACTCCAAGAATGCTTTTATTGCAGGAAGATCACTAGGATAAGGCAAAATCCTTACTCTGCTTGGTTTGCATAAATACCTCTAACAGTGGAAGTTGGAGGAGTAGCCCACTCACATCCTTCTTTTAAATATCAGTGGCTATTGATATTGGTCAGCTATGAATATAGTATGTCAGAAGAACAAACATAAGGAGTATTATTGACTAAAAAATATTTTACCCTTGCTTTGTTTATAGCAAGCAAGTTCCACCTGGAAGATCAGGTAAAAGACACATTTGTGCTTCAGTTCAACTCACTAGCTAATCTTCTTCTACATACATTGACAACGAGTCTAAATACCTTCAGCTGCCAGAGGAAATATTCATTCTACCAAATGTAAACACTTATAGTGTAGACAGCTCCCTTTAAATGAGTTTGCCTAATTACCTTTATTTTCAATGAAGAAACCCAAATGCTTATAGTACACATTTTATCTCATTCCAAAGTAGACATCTAAAATAGGTCAGACGAATCATGCCTTAAAAGAGGCTCTTTCTCTCCATTGAATATAAAGGGAGTCTGGCAAAACTAGCTCAGAAGTGTACACTGTATATGTCTAAAGTTAGGTGAGAGGAATCCCATCCCACCTGTTTGCACACTTAATAGAAGTAGAATACCAATGCAGGCTTTAAAACAAGTTGTTTTAATCTTGAGCAGTTCAGCTCTTAATTTAGGGTTTGATTCAACTCCCATTGAAGTCAATAGCTGTATGTTTTAAGAGGAATTTAATGAGGCTTGTCAATTATTTTTGTTTACTCTCTCATCAAGGATACTTAACTAAATTCAATGAGAAATGGATACCCAATGCTTAATGAGAAAGGATATTCTATAAATACAGGTTATACTTTGAACAGGATTTTTTTGTAAATTAGTTTTTTGTCCTTCCATCTTTTAAATTAAATATGTGAGCAGTATAGATAAATCCTTAGTGATAAATGCATTGCATGATTCTAATTCAAGTAACACCAGAAAGTACAGATGATGTTTCCTTCTACAGGATGATTAGCCCTTTAATTAATATGTGTAATGTATTAAACAAAGTCCAGCAGGATGTTATTGCTCTGTTTAAGTGATGACTCTGAAACTTGCTTTGCACCGTCAGTTTTGCAGAGCTCCTCAGTGCTGGACCCCAGATAACAATAGGCATATAGTACTATTTATAACACGAAGTACAATGGACTTGTAGTTGGAAAGTCTGGTAAAAACTTTAGGAGCCTAGTATAGGCGATGAAAATGAACGGCTATCTAAATGAAACCATTAAAGATCTACTTTGTAGCCTGGGTGTAATCCAGTCGTGATCTCAATGTAGGGAATTGAGGAAACGGTGGGCATGCACTTACATGACTGTGACCGTGACATGTAACCAGGAGCCTCTGCTGGCACTAATGGGAGAGATGAAGCCAAATGATTTGTGTTCTCTTTCCTTCTTGCTGAACTCATGCTAAATGTCTAACTGGCTTCACGGTTCATTGATTTGCATGTGCAACTGGTACTGAGGTCTTGAAGGAGGGGAGAGATGGAATTCTGTTGAAGGAGTTAGCATCTGAGTGAGATTAGCAAACTCTAGAGTTAAATTCTAAACTTCTATTCTTTAATTCAGTTTCTGTTGCTATCTGAAAATCTGCTTGAGAGTAATACAGGTTTGAGATTCTGAAGCCAGAACGTTACCAGGAGCTGTGTGAGCAGTGTGAGAGAGAAGGCTCTTTCCTCGGCTCTGTGCTGAGAACTGTGCATTACAGGTTCCCCAGCCAACCCCTGTTTGACAGCCCTGGTGCAAAGGCAAAAGAGGTCAGCTTGGAAGGATTCTTTTAAACATATTAAAAACTGAAGTAGCAACTCTGCATATTAATAACAGGATTAAATTAAAAGAACTGGATCAGTATGGGAGCGGCTGAAGGCAAAGGACTCTCTCCAGTGCACCTGGTAGGAAAAGAAGAGGATTTAAATAGATGGGGAAATATAAGCAGCTTTGAGAGGTTAGAAACAAACAACGATGCAAAATGAAATGCTTTTACTTTTATTCTCCCTACCCCATTCTTGCGGCATGAGATTTTTGCTAAAAAAGCAGTTCTCCTGTAGACTAGCTCTGTTGTGCCATTCCTAGCTTTCACCCACTCAACATCCTGGCTACTTTTGATTGCAGCACCAAATCCAGCCACTTGTGAACAGACTGTGCGTGTAAGGGAGAACTGTGTGCTCCGCAGAGCTCTTTAATGGGGAATACTGAAGATGACAGCATGTAATGCTAGTAGGGTAACTTCAGCACCTTTGTTGCCCTCCTTCTGGGTAAATCTGTGCTTGAATTGTTCTAATTGTGTCAACCTGTTTAAGGAAATTTGGTGCAGACTAACTGAAACTCTGGGTCCTGAAGTGATGCAAATGAAAAATACAGAACCAAGAATGGCAAAGCTTTAGTAACGGCTGGGATTCATCTGAGATTTGTATGTTCAGTAAACAATCACATTCATCTACTCTGCTGGATTTGATGGTGGAAATGTTGCCACATGATCAGCATGGCAACAGTCATTACCAAATTAGTAAAATTGCACAATAATGATTTTGTGCCAGACATAGCATGGATATTCTGTGTAGTATCACAGGCTAATTTGCAAGGACTTGCCTACCCTTCAGGTCCTTTGATACCAGTCCTATTGCATTATAGGGATCCTTATGTAATGGTGCTGGTATACCTGACAGCCTGTTTTTGAGATCAGTTGCTGCCCCAGGAAATAGAAAATGGCACTGGTAGGATTGACTACCTTAATCTGGCAGGATTGACTACCTAAGTGTCTTAGCATGTTGAAAAGCAACATGTTGCATTACCTGGGTAATGACACACTATTACTCAGCAATAGTAGCAGCTGCCAGCAGCAGTGGAAGCAGTAGTATGGCTCCCAGCTGGACAAATAATTAATCTGGAGGGAGTTAGGAGCTGCCTATCACCCTCAACTTCTCTCCCCTGTACAGGCAGCTTCTGGTGATGGTAGCTACTTTTTGTATGAACTTAAAAATCATGAAGTTGTTAGCAGCTGCACATGCTGTCCTGGGGATGGGGATGGGAAGAATAGTAACAAAAAAACAGTCTATGTTTCTAAGGAGGAGCTGAATCCTGCTACCCCGAACAGCAGCATTTTTCCCTCTCTCCTTGATTTCCTTGGCACCGTGATGCTCGGCAGAAGATGCTCAAAAAGGAGGCAGAAATAATTCTGTGCATTTGTAATTACCACTTATCATGGATTATTAGGTCAGAGTAGCAAGAATACTTTTTCAAAATCTCCTCATTCAAGATCAGGAGCAAAAACAGTTCTTCCTCCATGCCCTGATGGTGACACTTGTACCTGTTTTCCATCAGCCCTGGTGACAAAGAACAGATCTGTATTAATTCAGGACAATGAAAAGACTTTGTCAGCCAAGGCCAAGGTAGTTTGAGTGCTGTGGTGGGCTGACCCTGGCCAGCAGCTGAGCCCCTACCCAGTCTCTTGCTCACTCCCCCCGAAGCGGGATGTGGGAGAGACTTGGAATAGCAGAAGCTGAAAACCCATGGGCTGAGGTAATGACAGTTTAATAGATGAAGCAAAGCTGCATGTGCAAGCAAAGCAAAATAAGGAATTAATTCACTACTTCTAATCGGCAGGCAGATGTCCAGCCACTTCCTGCAAAGCAGGACTTCAGAACGCATAACGGTTACTTGGGAAGACAAATGCTTTAACCACAAACATCCCCCTTTCCTCCTCCTGTCCCCAACATTTTATTGCTGAGCACAATGTCACATGGCATGGAGTATTTCTTTGGTCAGCCTGGGTCGGCTGTCCTGGTTGTGTCCCCTCCCAGCTTCTTGCGCACCCCCGGCCTACTTGCTGGTGGGGCAGAGTGGAGAAAAGAAAAAAAAACCAACCCTTGATACTGTGCAAACACTGCTTAGCAACATCTGAAACACTGGTGTGTTATCAACACTGTTTTAGTCGCAAATGCAAAAGACAGCAGGGTATGGGCTGTTACGAAGAAAGTTAACTCCATCCCAGCCAGACCCAGTACAAGACCCAGTACATCCATGATAAGGGGTAATTACAAATGCACAGAATTATTTCTGCCTCCTTTTTGAGCATCTTCTGCCGAGCATCACGTTCTGCTGCTACTGCAGCAAAAGTCATCACGAGAGAAGAGGAGCACCTGTGCTGGAAGATGTACCTATAGATGAGCCTGATGTGTCTGGGGATGGCATATCACTATGTCAACCTACAAATCAATTAAAAATCCATAACACGTTAGATGTCTGATTGATGCTTATCTGGGAGAGAAGCATACTGTTACAGCCCGTGTTCTCTCCTTTTCTCAAGCAGAATAAATTATAATTGTACCTATGTATATGTTTTGTCAGCATTCAAAATTCAAGCCATCAAGCACTACAGCTTGATGGACCCAGGCTGGGTTCCACTGCTGGGTAAACGAGTGGAGTAAGCCAGCAGGGAAGCACAAGGCCAAGGATATGGGGAGGAGCCCAGCCTGGGGCACGGCTTCACAGGTGGGGCCGACGCAGAGGTGTTCGGGCCAGGACCAGGAGTGGCTCCACTGCAGGGGTGCAGCGAGGGGTGTGGCCCCAGGCATGGCTCCAGAGGTGAGGTAGGCATGAAGACATGAGGTCTAGGGTGGGGTGGGAGAGCAGCATGTGTGCTGGCAAAGTGCCCATATCCTGGCTCTGTGCCCAGAAAATGATAAGAGGAAACCAGGAAAGGACCTACCAAATGACCTTCTTACCTGGGAAACCTAATTTTGGCTCCAGCATGAGCTGTGTTGATACCTTGCTGGTGCACAAGATGATGGAAGCAACAGCATGGGCCAAGGGTGGAACAGAACAGGCTCTGAGGAAGGCAAATGTCCAGTGGAGAGATTGAGTGAAAGATTAGGAAAAGTCTGAGGGAAAAGTCTGAAGTTAAAGCTAAGTGTTAAATTGGAACCTGCAGCATCCAGACCCAACAATCCAGCATTGATAACTAGGAGGGAGGGTGGGAGAAGCTGGTGAAAAGGATGGTGTGGAGAGTCTCACAGATTGCTTACACAGAGAGGCCATGCCTAATCTGACAAAGCCTACTAGTGCGTAGTTGACCCAGCAACATATTTGAAATAACTTTGAACTGGGAGAATACTTTTGACTAGGTCATTTGTTTGTGTCATGAAGGTAAAATACTATTGACCTAGTTGTAGGAGGCTTCCGCTCCACTCTAGTGGATGATCAAACCAGAGTGACTCCTGGAATGGGGAAAGGGAAAAATGTTGATTTTGTTGCATGAGAATTAGACTGTGTGAGTGTATGAAAGCAACCAGGAGGTTAGAAAGAGCATTGGAGAGCACTAGTACCGTGGCCTGAAGTAGAACCCAAAAGAAGGAGTAAGTCTTAGTCACTGGCTTACAGCCTTCTTCAAATCTTTTATTGGATTTTTAATTCACATTACTTAATGACATATAGTTCTCTATTATCACTATCACGGAATTACAGAATTCTCATTTAACAGAAAATAGTAAACATCAAATTCATGTTCATGCCTGTATTCCACTACAGGAATAAAACAAGCAGTAAAATCCAGTACTTGTAATTCTACATGGATCAGAAATTCTGAACTCAGACCTAGCTGGAAATAGAGCTAGGCTTCTGAATGTGGGAGTTACGCTCCTGCTGTCGTGTGTTGTTACCATAGTCAGGAAACAGGACTTTGGATAGATGTTTTTATCCTTTGCACAACCAGGATATTCAGAGAGAGAACGGATATTTTTCTTCCACTGAAAATGATCCCACACAATAGTCCTGAATACTGTCTAGCTGCTTGGGTTAAGCAGAAGCACAGTTTATATATACTGAGATATTTGCAAACTGGCTGAGTAACTTTGTTAAATGGGGATCCACTTAACCATACACTTAATATCAATAATTTGTTAGTAACTTTATGCAATAAGATCTTGCTCCAGTGCAAAGTGACTATAAATTGGAGGCATTGTTAATAACAATACTAGTGTATTATGTTCATGTGGTGATAACGTAAACTATTGTTCAAAGTACAAGGCAGTGGAGCCGTTGAGAATTTTTCTTATCTTCTGTCTATTCTTCAGTCCCCTGAATATTACTGTTATTTTCCACCCACTTCTCCTAAGCTGTCTTCCTGATAAAAAGATAAACCCCGTATTTCCAGTGCAACTGCATATGATTTTACTGTAATACTGGATTTCTAGATGATTTGAATCTCTTTATTCAGTATTCTTTGAGTCAAATTGCTGGTGGGGTTTTTTTTTTTCAGTACTGTTTATGTGTATCTGTGGGAAGAGTTTGTTTCTCTGTCACCATTACATGTAGAAGCCTTTGCAGAAGACTAATGACGTCAATTCATCTCACTAAATGTGGTATCAATGCAGGTATCCATTTAAACATTTGTGAATGATGTCACTTCAACAGCTGTAGAGCTTCTATGTAACAATCTACATATCCTTGTATGCAGCTATGCTATGGATATTATAAGCATCAACAACGCAAAAAACTACAGTGGTATCTTAGAAATTACAGTGCAACTTTATTGCTCTAATTGGAAGCTCTTGGAAGACCAAAATGACAAATTACTAAATAAGTGGATAAATACTTGTAAAATTATTTAAAAACAAACTAGCATATGCCACTGGTTTTGAAGGATCCATTTTCTAAGAAAGCAAAAGTTGGTTTTGTTTATTTTGAAACTCAGGGGAAGAGAAGAACTCATATGTCACCAGTTCTCATCTCCTCATGTGTCGCAAAATCAGGCCTTAAGTCAGAAGAAAGGTCTCTAAAGGCATGCAAATGTATATGATATAAACAAACACAGCTTCTATGTCTGCACTATTCACTGAAAAACTGTTAATGTTGAATTATCTATGAGAAACTAATTTAATACTGATATCTTGATAACTGTTGATAGGAGCCTTCCACCTTTTGGAGACTATCCAGCCTGTAAAGTACTTTCCCAACTTACTTTTAAAGGCTGCATTATGGTATTAAAATGAAACTCTCAAAACCTTCTGGGTTTTGTTCCTCTCGTCATAATCTGTTCTTTGTCCTTTCATTGTTTCTATATTTACATGCTGCAGAGGTAAAATTATGTGGTTAAGTGATCAGGGTAATAAACTCTGAGCTTATGTTCAGATAATGGTCTCCTACTGCTGAAGAAAGTAATGAAGTAAATCCAAGACATTTATTTTTAAGTAAATTTAAATCATTATTGGAGCAAAATTTACACCCTGTTATTGTTGATCCTAGACCACAGAGTATGAAAGAAAATTAAGCTTCAAGGTTTCCAGGGCAGCTTCCATCTATCCAGTAAAAAGTTAATCCAACACAGGAGTGTCAACTGAGACTATTGAGATACTTCGCAAGTACTACACTGCGAATGCTTCTGGCACATTTAAGCTGCTAAAGACAACAGAAATAGTGATAAATTTACAGCAAGGACCCTTTAAAATCTGCAGCTCACCAGAAACGTAGCTGTTCATAAGAGTTCTAATACTCTGAGTACAGCCTCCTCCTGGCAGCTGTAAGAACCGCAGAAGGCTGGCTGTGAACCCCTGCTCCTCCGCGCTCCCCTGCAGCGCGGTGCCGAGCTGTTGAAGAGTCAGGGATATGCATTGAATTTAAGCATCCCATCACTATGTTGGCAAGCAGGGTTTGAGGCCAGGTACTGCGAGGAACCATTTGCCCAAACTCTTCATCTAAATGCCTTGCACATCGAATCAGCACGTAGAGAGCCGATTTGATAGTTCATAATATGGTTAGTCTGTAATGCCTTTAAAAGATACAATTAACTATGTCTATCACAGGATTTATAAAGGTTTTTCTGCCTTTCTAGAAAGAGCGTGTTTTTCAACAGCTTATTTTTCACTACATTTTTTGAAATTTGAATTGATGCTCATGTCCTTCATGAATTACAGTATATCTCCAAGGTCTTTATTTGGCAAAGCACATTTTTCCAGTTCATACTGTCCAAGCACTGACACAGAATCTGTTCATCCTACACAAGGATTTTTGGGGGCCTAAAAAAATGCAGTTTCCTGTTCCAACTTTTAGCAGTTGCCTTGCCTGCCTCACAACCTTGAGGACTGTGAACAGCTTTTAAAAATCTATCTGTGACACCAATCTGTCTTCCCTGTTGCATTTGTTGCCCATTGAACCCCTCCCTGGAGCCGCAGTAATTGGATTCATTGCAGAAAGGCATCCACAATCCCGAAGTTTCTCATTAATATTACTGCAAGGAATGGGGTGGAGTGATTAGAACAAAGATGCAAAACAGCTGCTATCAAGAGTGAGGATCGAAGAGGAGGTGATGAATGGGCAGTTTTGGTTGTTACTGCTTTTGAAAGGTGACTGAAGGGAAAACAAAGCAAAATACACAGAGAAAAATTGTTGTGAGTGAGTTAAACCTAAGCCTCGTGGACATCTACAGTAAAACCCCAGCAAGGACTGGATTTCAAGTTTTAGTAGTATTTGAGCTGCTATGTTTGAAGGGATGCAAGTGTTCTGGGTCTTCTTCTAAGAGAAGCTAAGCTACTCAGATGTTCTCTGCTTTATTTACCCTTTCTGTGCAGTGAAGATGCTACTATTTCCTGAGGTCACAAGGCTGTTGAGGGACCAGATGGTATGGAAAACCCAAACTGACCGATACAGGTTGATGTGAATGAATGCATGCGGTTTTCTTCTGTGCCAGACAAGTAAAGCCAGAGCACAGAGTATTGGCTTTGGACTTTACTGACATGCAGTATAAATCCTTCACAGATCATTTACAGTCTGGGGGGTAGAAAGCCAAGTGCTGTTGCTATTAAAGCTCTACATGTAGCCATCCAGCTGGACAATATACACGTATACAACATAATGGTATACAGCAATAGCACTGGGGCTTTTGTTGCTTTTACTTTTAGTTGCTCCTATTTGTCCTTCATGGGATAATTTCTAGCTAGATAGCTAGATAGACAGTGAATCCCTAAATAAGAATCTTATAATTGAAACGGTCTCTTCATATCACTCAGATTTTATGGGTTGTAAAAGTCAACTCAGAGCCCATCTTTGGTACATATAAATTTGGGGCGGTTGTTCTCCATGTACATAATTTCACTTTTATTTACATTGAATTTTAATTGCTGTTTCATTACCTAGCCAGTTATTCTACAGTCTTCACAGGAAATCCTTTGTCACACTAGATAACATACTGTTGGGAGCAGCAAGGCTGCTCTGCAAGGAAAGGTGAGCCGGGAGTGCAGAGTAACAGCGAGGCAGGCAGGGACAGTGTCCTCCTCACTGACAAGGCACGGTCCCACCGTGCCTGAGCAGGGTGAGCAGAGCAGGTCCCGTGGTGGTCACCTAGCTCAGCCACATGCCAGTGACTGCCAGACACACAAGTCTGTGGTGATCCAAGGTCCAAGGTCAAGCCAGGGAGTCAGCTCAGCACATCAGGGTCCGTGTCCAGATCAGTGAGGTGCACGGCCAGGCACAGGCATACTCACAATGTAGCTGAGACAAAGACCAGTACTAAGGCTTTGCCTCCTCACTCCTAACTCCATTTTCAGATCACTTCCAAATATGTTGAAAATCATGGGCCAGAAAAGACCCTACAGATTGCCAGCAATGCTTTCCCTTTACTCTTAAAAATATTTATTTATGCAAGAGGCACTTGTAAATATAGCTTAAATATTGTTCAGGTGTATTTAATTTGTTCCTTTGTGAGCAAAATAGGAGACTGCCAAGTAACATCTGCATAGATGAGTGCCGACAGTTGCATGGTTATCCACATCCCCCCTGGAAGCCATGAACCTGAGCTCTGCAGTAGGAAGTTTATGCTGCCAAACTCTACTGAGCGGCAGAGCCTGTTAGCTTAGACTGAGCGGCTGCAGCTGTCAAGCTCCTGAATTTGGCAGGAACCAATCTTCTGTAGAACAGTGTAGAGCTCTTATGGATTTTTGTTTGTTTGTTTTTATGAGTTGTTAAGCCTGTGTAATTTAAATCTGAAATAGAGATGCTAATTTCATTAAAGAATACTGAACATTTTGTGAACTGGATCCAAAAAATAGCCACTGAAAGATTTGTTTAGGCTTCAACTTTGCCTGTGAATCAACCACATCTGCTGAAACAACCTGTTTCCTGAGTGTTATTGTTGATGCTAAAATGATTTAAAGGTTGACTAAATGAAGTGAAACTGGAACACTAATCTGTTGAGAGGCTCAGTGAAGCTTTTTAGGTCCATGTTTTCACATGCCTCTTACTGAGTCTTTACATTTGGTGAACATTAAACTCTTTTGGGAGGGATGAGGGACAGTCAGTTCCAGCTTGTAGGCACTTAAATGTCGTGTCTACATGTCATGCTTCCATTATAGTGAGTGGAGATCTAGTCAATACAGCTAATGGACTCTGGAGGGGGATTCAGATGACTAAATGAGATGTCTCTTTCAAAATGAGCCAAATAGCTCTACAGTTTCAAGTGGGATTAAACATAAGCATCTAGTGCCCTAGGGTATAGAAGCATCTGCACAAGGCTGGCAGTTATGACATGGGGCATATGGGAGATCTGTGCTCCTCTGGAGAAGCAGCTGAGGCTGAGGCAGGATGCCTTACAGCATCTCAGATGGCAACAGAGCAACTGAACCAAGCCCCTCAGTTGAGATGCCTTATATGTATGTATGTACAGTCTGGAGCTGAATCCCACCCCTGGGATTTGATTGTAAAGAAATGTTAAATCATTATGTTGGTTTGTCTAACAAAAGCATCCAGAATCTCCCATAACCCCCGTTGTTTTTCTAAACAATGTTTCTGGTTTTGCTTTTTCCTGTGTTCTTACAACCAGCAGTAGTACAGAAATGTTATTGTTAGATTCAGAAATCCAACTATTCAGGCACATGGCTGTACTCCATCCATCGTGAACTGACCTTCAGTAGGGAATTGTAGACAAATCTGCATAGCTTCATCACGATACTGCTCCCCTGAAAGAAAATCTTGTACCCTTTCCTTGCATTAGCGAGTGTGTAGATGAGGGGATTTAGCGCAGCAGGTTTTCTGTCTCCATTTTTTAGAACGCTGCCATCGCTCTGGTTTTTGGAGGTCGCATGTGGCTACTCATGCTATAGTGAGAGTATCCTTTTCAACTTGGTCTTGACAACACCTTCTACTTGAGAAATCTAGTACAACTGAAATAATAAAGCATGAAGATAAATTTATTTTTGATGTGACTTTGCAGTTATATACGGGATGAATTTGGTTTGACAACTTTACAGTTCATGCAGCTGTTAGCCATATGGGCCCACACTGGACTCCTACCAGAGCACAAGTTTAGGGATTGTCAGTAGGAACGGTTGAGTGGTATGGACATGGGCATGGGTCCGGCCTTACCTCTGTCTGCGTAAACAGGTACTACCAAGGTAGTTTATCTTCAATTTCCTTTTGCCTTCCCACATTCCCTTTCTGTGACTGACTCCCAGCCCATGTCTCGTCTCTAAAATTGGTCTCGACCCATTACTATCAAATATGGGTCTGAGTATAAACATTTAAACCAAATTTAATTTCTACAGCCAGAAATATGCAGATAGATAGAGCAGGCTGGGTGGATTACACTTCACAGCCACACACAGAGGTGTTATTAAGTCATTATAAATAAGACAGAAATGTGCACCTCAGAGTTGAGCAATACACCTAGTGAATAAACTACAGAATCAAAATAATAAAGTATGAATCTTTCTCTAAATGCAAGAATAATCAAGCATATAAAAACAAGGATAATAAGGCATAAGTGCCTGCTGCATAAAGGTGCAGTGCCATTTTTTACATATCTGACAAACTAAATATATTGTACTATGCTAGTGAGCTGGGAAAAACAATACATTAACTGTCTCCTGAAACGACTCTAAAATACAAAGAACTGTGCTAAACGCAAGTCTTTTTTCCTATAAAGTTCTCTTCTAATTAAAGGACAGCATTTAAATGTGTCATTTTTATATTAAGCCTCAGTAGCACCATGGTGTATGCCATTCTGTTTCGGAAATGGCGTTCTTCCAAAATGTGTGATTGTCTGAAAGGTTAACTAATCTTTCATAATTTGATTTGTCAGCTCTGCATCTGAGACAGGAAATCAGCTCAGTTTTTGAAAGAACTGTCAAACGTGTTCAAAATTAAACACGTATTTATGGAATTCCCTGAACTGGAATAACAGCCTGTGCCCTGGGACCGTACACAGATCCCAGCCATCACAAAAAAGCAGGCTTGACTATTTAATGGTTCTTTTTAGTGTGTATCTATTATGATCACAGTTTATTACTCATTTTTATTTCTACAGGTCTGTTACAGCCCCTAGTGGCATAGATATACCTAAACATCACCATGGTCCTGGCACCAAAAGCTCTAAGTGCAAAGTGCTGCAGGGCAAACTGTAGGAAGCAGTGAAGTGACAGGGCCTGCAGAGCCTGGGTGTGTTTGACAGTTCTGTGAGGGAAAACAAGTTTCAGCAAACCCCGTCATATATTTCTTGCAAGATCTGTCATGCTTATAATTTTCAATAAAAACATGTTTGTTGGCTTAAAGGAAAAATGTTTTGATTTTGTATTTGTTTTAACCTCCATCCTGCATCTTTATTAAAAAAATCTACATCTCATAACATTTGAAGAGACAGATGGTTTTATTTAAAGACTGAAAGTATTACACAGCAAGTCATTAATTTTTTAAATTACTTTCCATTTTATAGGTGGTCACTTTGTCTGACAATCTGAGTGAAAACTTCTTCCTTGACTATGGAAGTGTTCTCTTTGGACAAGGCTTTCATCACAACTTTCCCAACATTCAGGTGGGCTTTCACTGGCAAAAAGTTCACTTTGAGGGCCCTGCAGACTAAATCATGAATATAGAATCCCACCAACAGAACCCAAAAAGTCCTTTGTCATTCCAGAAGAAATATGTTTATGCCATATTATTAAAGAGCTCTTTAGCTTTTTTCCTAAAACATTCTGTTTTATGATACAGTATCATCCAACGCTGCCTGACCAACAGCATCAATATTTTTTGGCATTTCTAGAGACTTGACAAGCTGGTTTTGCTTCTGATTTTGAAGAAACTTGGTTAATTTTTCCCCATCACTGTTTTTCACATACATCGAGTGGTTTTGAAGCATCATGGCACAAAGTTTAATTTTATTGTGTAAACTTAAATCTGTCCTTTGGAGGGTGGCTTTCATTTAAACATTTAGTAAGTTGGCTGCTGTCATTCTGATCAATATAATTGACATTTAGTCAAAATCCTGGTGATCAAGAGAACAGCAAAGCGTAAGTCCTCTCCCCTCTCGCACTTTTCCCAGTCTGTTTCACCCCAGGTTTTAAGAGGATAATAGGCTTACAACCTGTGTCTCCTAAAAGAATCCCAATTTGGAAACTTTTTGAAGGGCAATTTTAGGAACTGAGGGCTGTTTCCATAGTGGTGGCTACTAAATCATCCATGGCCAAAGAGAATGAGTGAAGGACTGGATTGAAGAGGGACATATTTCTCTCCATGAAGATATCATTTGTCCTCTGGTAGGCTCAGGCTTGAAAAAGAAGCAGCTACTTTCTAATATTATTTTATATATGATAGTTGGCTTTTTCAAAATATAAAACTATTTACCAATGTGGACAGAAAAGACTTAACTCTAAAGTTTTCTGTCGTAGGAACATTTAAATCCAGATACCTGTACGAAATCTTTCAGAATTAACTCTATGTTGCCTATGTATGTCTGTATTGCCAAAGTTGCAATCAGTAGTTTGTTCCAAGAGTTTTTAAGCTGCATTCATGTTTAGAGTAATAATAGTATGACTACTTTTTTTCCAGAGCAGAATACATTTTGAAGTGTCTACATAAAACCAAATTCCTGTAATTTATATACTTGGTAAAAGTGTTTTCATTTTATTACTTCCACAAGCAGGGCCCATAATGTCATCTGCAAAATTGTATTTATTTTATTGTTGGGAAACAGCAGCTCATTACTAAGAGGAAATACAAACCCTCAATTACACCACACAATATTCTTGGTCATAACTGACAATATTTATTCATCACAACTTACCCATTTGCTCAGACCAGGAATTACTGAAACAGAGTGTTTCTACTGTGTTTTTGAAAATCCAGTTTAACTTTTAACTTTTTAAATTTAATTTCTTGAGTGATAGCCCTTTTATTATAGGGCTACCCAACATAGGAAAACCCAGTTCTATGGGTTTTCTTTTTTTTCCTGTACTCTGTCGGGTTTTCTTTGTTCTCCATTACAGATACCTAATGTGCCTCCTTTTTAGAGTTGCTTACCCTGGGTCTGCATAAGAGTGCTGAAATCTCTCTTTTAAACTGACAGCATTGATTTTTTTCAGCTTGCAGTGCTCAGAGTGATACATTTAGGCTGAGGTTTCTGAGCCTATGGGCAAAGGTTGGGAGAGGCCCCAGGGGAGGTGGGCAGGGACAGTAAGGTGCCCTCAGGGCCCTGACACCCACCCTGATATCCACCTCTTCTCTGAACAGTTCTGGCCACCACACCTCATAATGCTCATTTAAAGTGATTTTTCTTTTTCCAAGTAGGATTACCATTTTTCTGTGTACATACTGTACACCCTTTAGATAAAATTTCATAATAATTTCTTATAGGAACATTACTTCTATTAAAAATAACATTCACAAATCTGACTGCCATTTCCATATTTTTTTCAAAACAGTCTGAAGTTACATCATAGTACTGCAAATATTACATTCAAGATCCATCCTTTGACTGTGGGTGTTTTCAAGCTTCCGTGTCGCATTCACAGACACTCAAGCACAATCTTCAGATGCAAATTCTTACATGCTTTCTCTCAGATCTCCTGAAGCATAGCAAGTAAGCCTTGAAGATAAGGAGAAGAGTGTCGAGAGCCTCTCAGTTGAGGAAATTCTCCTAGCACTTGGCTGTTTGATTGAGAAAGGCTCTAGTGGTATTTCATTGACATCTTGTACTTCTGGGGTCACTTCCTCTGGTTTGCTGATTACTTCTTTAGATAGGTGATCAAGATTATGTGGAAAAATAGAAAGAAAACAGGTTAGTACAAAACAGTCAAAGATTTAATGGAAACCCTGAAGTTTAACTTAAGTACACACAATGCTACTTTTTTGTTTTTATTAAATAAAATCAACTCCTGGTTATCTTAAATTCCTGTAGAGATTTGCAAAGGAAATGTTTAACTGGGGTATATGACATGTGAACTAGAGTCTATGCAGCAGCATGAGGCAACAGAAGAAATGGCACAGCAGGAGTGCAGGGAGTGATGCACATGCAGCAAGTCACGAGATTAAAACCAACCATGAAATGCAAGAATATAGAAATATAGGTAAGAATGGGGAATTGGGTGTAGGGCCAACTGTACTAAGTCCATGCTGTGAAGAAAGCCCCATAACACAGACGTGGAGCAACAGCAGTATGATACAACTCAACTTGGCCCTGAGGTTTTGTCAGGAGAGACTATAAAAGATACCAAAGATCGTGCACCATTGTCACCATTCAGGATGAACCCAGAAAAAGTGATGAGGGCTTGATTGGCAGGGCACAGCGAGGGCTGACTGCTCCCTGGGAGCCAGGAACTAGGTATGATAACACAGCCCCTAAGCGAGGGAGCAGGGCATGCTCATAGGTGGCAGCTGGGGTCAACCAAGAGTACAGCTCATCAGACAGGCAGCTCTGTGGTGATGAGGCAGGTCCAAAGTCGAGCTGGGAAATCAATTCTCTGGTCAGGGTCAGGGTCAGGGTCAGGGTCAGGGTCAGGATCAGGTCCGGTGGCCGTAACCAGGGTCAGACGCAGCGGTTGATGACTGGGCAGGTCCACAGTGACGAAGCAGGTCCCAGGTCAAGCCAGGAAGTCAGTCCCAATCAGTGGGGTCTATGGCCAAGGACAGGCACAGCTGTGGCTGAGCTGGGGACCAACATGACAGATGGCACAACTCAGGCAGGGCCTGAAGCCCCAGGGAGGAGCTGAAATGGGGCTCCCGGGCCCAAGAGTGGGGTGTAGGGGGAGGCCTCAGGTGAGGCTGGTCTGGGCCATTACAGCCTACGAGTGCCCTTAGGGCCCTGACCTTGATACTTGGTGCCCCTTGTCCTCCTTGTCACCATACATAACCTTGCCCAGACACATACATGTTTGTGCTTATGAGTAGGAAAGCCTGAGTATGCATGAGAGTGAAATCTACGTGAGAATGACTGCTACTGAAATCAGTCTTGTTTAAAATAAAAAATTGCTGCCTTCTTCTATGGGGCCTTGTATGGAGCCTTGTTACGTTTATTGCTACAGCCGTACTCCCTTCATTTCTCCAAATTGCAAGTAAACAACCGTCCTTGAATCTTTTGTCAGCTTGTAAAAGCAGATTTTTCTTCTCTCTCTCTCTCAAGCTCTTTATTACTCAGAAGGATCTCTGGTTTTGCAACAGTTTTAGGGATAGTACTATTACAAGACAACTGAAGTAGTCTTGCGCATTGTAAACAAATAAAATTTAACACAGTAACATTTTTTCATGTATATAGGGGAAACTTTTACAAACTACTGACTGTTTCTCAGGCAAGCCCCTCAGGGTGAGAGGACAGCACAGAAAACTGAAGGGTGGCTCCCAGGCCTTTGCAGGCTCCCAGACCTCCAGCACGGGGCCGAGAGGCTCTCCAGTGTTTTACCTTCTCCTGTGGGACACAGGACAGGCCGCTTTTGACTTTCTGGTTTTCCTTTCCTGGTATATGGACCTCTTGGCTAATGAACAAATAAATCATCAAAAAACATTGGAAACATGCAGGCATAATTAACAGTGTTCGTCATGATAGCAGCAAAAAAGTTGTTTTAGAAATAGGATGGCAAGATATTATTTTCCATATAACTTTTTTCATTGAGGATTTATGTCCGTAGTGACTCACAGACCACTGCTGCTGTTCTGCTATGAGAGATGAGCCTGTAGGCAAAACAGACCAGGTGAGCAAAGACAGCATGTTCAAACACAACACTTTTACCTGTATATTTACTTACAAAAAGGTTAAACTCATGCCAGTGCTGCAACAGCAGAAATTCAACACAGGAGGGTTTTTGTTTGTTTGTTTTTCCGTTACAGGCAGACAGATAGAAACGCTTAAAGTGGCAGCTGAGCCCTGCGAAAGTTTGATTGTGTTAGGCTGAGACCCTGTTTTGTATGTCAAGTTAATGTGCTGTTACCATGGGAAAGATGTGCCACCCCCCAGAAGCACATCCTTCGGGGTGGAACAGCACCTCCTGCAAACAGTTTTTCACCAGCTACTTCTGGAAAAAAAACCCCTGTTTCAGAAATAAAACCTTCAATATCCTTCCTAACTCATCTTAACAGCAAATAAACCCCTAGAGAAAACCATTGCATTCAAAGATGTACCTGGGAGGAGAGATCCCGTCGGGATATATTTAATGGAGATTTTTCCAGCCCTCCCTGAAATTAGGAACTTAACGTATTTTAAAGGGAAAACAAACATTTCTATGATCACAGGTTTCCCTGATGTCAGGGAGGAGGGAAAACATCTTCAGTGATACACTCAACATACGTATGGCAAAAGTGGAGCTAATTAAGAGACACTCCCTTTTTCCCTTGGCTTTCTGGAATTCTAAACCCTCATCAGAGACAGTAATTATTTTGGGAGTCTTTCACTGTTCCTTCCCCTCATCAATGTGTTTACTTCCTTCTTATGACATTGCATAAATATGTTTGTAATTTTCTCTTCCTGGTGCGGCACAATAACTCTGCAGCCTGATTTTGTTTTTAACTCTGTGTGCTGACAAAGTGCTAAAACCAACTCATCAAATCGTTTCTGATGATGCAGACCTTCCCCGTAGGGAGGGGTTAAGAGTCGGTGCACGTAAAGTTAGCATAATATAAATTTGCAGGTTGATTACATCTAGTTATACATGTAAGATATACATGTTGAGAGATACACGTTTCTTATAGAGACCACCCTTATACCACTGTCGTGGTTTAACCTCAGTTGGCAACTGAGCACCACACAACTGCTCACTCACTCCCCCCCCACCCCGGTGGGATGGGGGAGAGAATTGGAAGTGGAAGAGCACAAGTGAGAAAAACTCGTGGGTTGAGTTAAAACCAGTTTAATAATTGAAATAAAATAATAATATAATAATAATAATAACACACAAAGCAAGTGATGCACAATGCAATTGCTCACCACCCGTCGACCGATGCCCAGACAGTCC
>NW_008824247.1:1272551-1273471 GCF_000699105.1 Pygoscelis adeliae | reverse complement strand
GAGGGGCTTTGCAGGGCGGGGACGGGAGGGCACCCGCCGGGTGGGCATGACGGGCCTGCGGGGGGCGGAAAAGCGGCTCCTCTCCTCGTGTGGTGTGTGTGGGGCTAGGGCTGGGAAGAGGAGGACGAGGGGGGGATCTGTGTGTGTGGTCCGGGGCAGGGGTGGGGAGCACCCCTAGTTGGCAGGGCTGTTCCTCTGGCTGTTGGTGGTGCCTGTAGGTAACAGGTTTGTTGGGTGACACTGCTCAGTGGCAGGCAGAAGGGCTTTCACCTCCATGAGGCAGGGATGGTCCTCCATTCCTGTCCTTTCTCCCTCCAGGCAGAGGAGGAGAGGGCAGTAACTGCAGTCCCAGTGGTTCTGGTGGAGGTGACTGGGCAGGCTGTGGAGCCAGGGGGTAGTGAGACCCTCAGGAGGGGAGTGTGTGGTGGAGAGCGCAGTGAGGAGGAGGAGGTTGAAGCAGATGGTGGGAACGGTTGTAACCAGAATGGTTACAACCACTTGGCCCTTCTGACCAGGCAGCATGGATGTCTCACTGGGGGAGATGGGACAAGTCTATCTCCACAGAAGATGCCCGTCAGGCAAACATCACATTAGAAGAGTATGTCCATTAACATCGAGTCAGGAAGTAGGTATTTGAATATTAGAGCCAGGGTCAGTGGTGTTGGTTTTGTCATGCGGATTCCCTTGAATTCCTCTGGGAGATGGCTGGCTTTTGAGCCCTACTGATGAGCAGAAAGTACTGTAATTGTGAATAAGGGCTTAGATGTGTTCTGCCAGTGGTGTTCATAGAATCATAGAATCATTAAGGTTGGAAGAGACCTCCAAGATCATCGAGTCCAACCGTCAACCCAACACCACCATGCCCACTAAACCATGTCCCTAAGCACCTCATCTACCCGTCCTTTTAATACCTCCAGGGA
>NW_008824247.1:1259191-1270141 GCF_000699105.1 Pygoscelis adeliae | reverse complement strand
GCCTCTTCATCCTGGTTGGGTGGTCTATAACAGACTCCCAGCAGGATATCTGCCTCATTGGCCTTCCCCCTCATCCTTACCCATAAACACTCAACCGTATCACCATCACAATTGTTGAGCTCTATACAATCGAAACACTCCCTAACATACAGAGCCACCCCACCTCCTCTCCTTCCTCGCCTGTCCCTTCTGAAGAGTCTATAGCCATCCATTGCAGCATTCCAATCATGAGAGTCACCCCACCATGTTTCTGTGATGGCGACTAAGTCATACCTCTCCTGCTGCACAATGACTTCCAGCTCCTTCTGCTTGCCGCCCATGCTGCGTGCATTGGTGTAGATGCACTTGAGCTGGGCATTTCGCCCCCAGCATCGGCATGCCACCCCTAGGCTCATCTCTAGTGAGCCTGGTTTTGTCCCCTTCCCCCTTCAAACCTAGTTTAAAGTTGCTCTAAGTCCTACCAATGTTTGCTGAATTTGCAGCTACTGCTGGGGAGGAGCATGGCAGATGTACTTGGTTACGTAGGACTCGGTGTAGCTGATAGTAGGGACTTTTTGGTGGTTGTACTTTGAGCAGGAAGTTATGACAAGAGGTATAGAAGAAAGATGTCTGTTACTGCAGAGACATTGTGATAGCTCCTTTGGTTAAGATTCAGCAAGTTAGTATTCTGAAGCTTCACACCATCATTGGCTTTACTGGTTTGAAAGCAAACGGTACGCTTCCAAAGATGGTCAAATTACTGTTTTAAATCACGGATTATTTCTCAGGGAAAAAAATGGACTTATCATTCATTGTTTTTATGATAAAAATTAAAGATGGTAATTACATAAATGATTAATACATTTTGTCGTGGATAAATTTTGAGTCAACTTGTTTTGGCAATATTTTTCTACTCACTGTAGAAATAGAGGACTTAGATGCTGACTGCGAAAGCAGACTACTCAAACTGTTAGAAGCTTGTATTTTTCTGAGTGGGATGACCAGTGGGATGACTGGTAGGTATGTGTCTTTCATTGTGGAATGAAAAACCTCCTACACTACTACAGTACTGTTGGACTACTTGTTGTAACCTAGATTAGACAGTTGCCTCTGCATGGTCTCTGGAGGGTGTGTGTCTGAGCAAGAGAGAGAAACTAAGTTAAAGCAACTTGGCAAAGGCTGTGTACAGAGTTTGTGAACTCTCTGCACAGATCCCAGGGTGGTGGGCTTATTGTTTATATATCAAATTGCAGTGTATATATATACAATAGATTGCTTTCTATTTCTGTGTATTTGAACACAGACAGGGAGATGTGTAGTGAAATTAATTTTGCATGTTGTCAGTGTCCAATAGTTTCTACATTTGATAATAGCTTGCATTTACTTGATAATGCCGTATGCAAATTAGGCTGCTGTGTTACCTTTAGGGTACTATGGCAATATCTAGCTATTCTTTCTTCTCTATCTCTTGCTTTGGAGTCCCATCACTGGTCATTTAATGCTCTGAGCAGCCAACCACTGTCAGTCTCATAGATAAAGTGGTTGAGTTCAGGGGATAGCTTTTCTTCTAATGTAGTAGGCACGTGTGCGCAGAAGTTTAAGTAGTGTGTTGCTCCCGTGTACTGAAACTATATGTATATGGCATGGGCATATTGAGAGGCAAGAGCAGGATCACCAGAATCGTCAGCTGGAGGAGATGCTGGCTTTTTGGAGTGGATTACAGCCTCTTCATCTGCGAGACTGAATGGCCAAACATGACCCCTATTCATGTGTCATTTGCCCTTAGTTGATCTGGATTCATTTGAGGGTGATGATGACAATGAAAAAAATCTAATTGTTTAGAAGGAGGCAGCAAGAACTCTTGAAGTAGAAGATTTGTCTTGGGCATTTGGTCTCAGAGATGAAGTGGCAGAAATATTTTGAAAAATGATCTCTGGGAAGCCAGCATCTCCTCCACTTGATGCTGCCTTTGCCTGTCTGTTCTCCCCATACATAATGTATATGTTCTCCCTGTATGGTTTTGCCGTATTTATGCTGTATGCACGTATTAAATCTCTACATGCATCCCTATCTATTACATTAGTTCTTATGGGGAAAAATTGCTTTGCTATCTCTCATACCACTCTACTTTACAGGAGTGCATCCTTGGCAGATAGTGGGGTGTGACTGTGTTGCTCACAGATGTATGTAAGCAGGAGGGAGGTTTAAAAGGAACACACACAAGCACTGAGTTAATGAAACTATATTCTTTAAGGGAGTGATGTAACCCCTGCTTTTCCATAGTGAGGTCAGTATTCCTTCCTTATTGTCATAAATTTTAGGGTGGTGTATCTGGATTGTGGCGGGTAGATGTGCAATTCTCAGACTTTTTAGTTTGAGTAGTCCCCATTCTGATTTTCTACAGTAGTCTGTTTCTCTATTTCTAGCCTTAAATATTGTGCGTAATATTTAAATGCAGTCACTTTTCCCTGAAACACATCCTATACATTGGATACTTGATTTAATTTCCACTCATTCTACATAGATTTCTGTTTATACTGGCCTTATAGTCACCTCTGTCAATTACTTCCCTAGATACTTGCGTTTATTTGCTGTATATATGGCTATGTGAATATGTATGGATGCCTCTGTGTCACCAATGTGCATGTCTGCACATGTATCTAGCTCTGGGATGTGGGTGATAATTCTGTGTCTCTGTGGAGCTTGGGGCAGCGTAGGTAAGGAGTGGGTAGTGGGAGTTTGTTTGTGTGTATATATAAAGGTTGAAGAAGAGAGGCTGGTAGTGGTCAGGCATGTATCCATCAGAATGAAGACAGGGTAAACATATGTTTGTATTAGGATAGTTTTGGGGACTCCTGGTCTCAACTCTTCTGGGGTTTTGCTGTCATCTTGCTCCAGGAGTCTCCTGCCTGTGAACATACAGGTGGATGCCCACCTAGCTTCCTGTCTTCAGTCCTTCACATCTCCTTTTCTGGTCCCTGACAAGGTTTTCCACTTGGTCTCCTGCATTTCTTCCCTAGTAGCCTGGACCTGGTTATGGTGAGGATTGTGAGAAAGTGCCATGTGTTTGGATCTTCAGGGGTCTCCAGTGAGTTCTGCATGAGGCAGATCCCTTCTTAGGGGCAAGGGAATTAGAAAGCTCTTCGGTAAGCTCCTCTCTGTGAGGAGCACTGGCTGGAGTCTCTGGCACGCAGGCTGTGGGTGGGTTAGGTCTTCATGTGCTTTTGTCATCTTGCATGTGGCATGGAATAGGAGTAGCATGGCTATTGGATGCAAGAGTATCCACCTTGCCCTCCCTCTTAGAATATCTTGTCTATAATTTCCAGTGTGAGAATGACTGCAATGGATAAACTAGACAAAATTAAACAATAATGAAGAGATAACCAAGATACTTTGTTACGGGATTTTTTTTTTTTGGTCATTTTTTGACATGTGTTGGCAAATGTGTGGCAGCATAGATGGAAAACGTGAAATTTAGTTTCACTGTGTCCATTGGGACCATTTTCTGTGTTACGTGTTCACAGCTGATGTGTTATCTGTTGATCCAGTGACTTTGTTGCCTAACTGGGAGGCTGTTGATGAACATTGTCTTCTCCATCTGGGGAGCTGTTTGTGTAAATTCTTTCTAGTCTGCTTTATGTCAAATTAGTCAAGTTAGATCAGAATACCATTTGAAGTATTTGAAATGAGCTGGCTGCTCTCACCTAGAGCAGATTAGAGAGAGCTCACAGGTACAGGTTCCCAGCAGATTGGAGGAGGTAATAACTTCCAACAGGGAAATAAACTAAGTAGAAGTTGGTGGTGTTTTCCACTGGTACATGTAGATATGGAACAGATCTATCAGAAGATCTACCTCTAACACCAACCCTTCTTACTCCTGCCATTTGGACTTTAATTAAAAATAAACCAGTATTTTCAGAATTTAAGGGTGCTACAACAGATCATTCTTGTGCTCCTGGAAGTTTGTAGGGCAGAGAAATAATATAGGAAGCTTTGTGACATGGCCTATCCTAACATTCCTGTGCCTTGCTCTTTTAATACTGTTGTCACTTTTTTTCCTTCTTGGACATCTTTAAAAGAGCTAGGCTTATGCATGTAATGATTTTTAAATTGATTTAGAGGAGTTTAAGGTAGAAGAGCAGAACAGTGTTTGTCTCCTTTGTGATAAATACATCAGTTCTTACTGGGTCATCTAGAGTTAAAAAGAAGTTGACCACTGAAAAAGCAGCCTTAATTATTTAGAACAATTTCACATTGCTGCAATAGCCCGTTTCATGTGTCACAAACCTATTAATATATATCCCTTTAGTTGCATATAATGGATTGCTTGAATTCTTTTTTGATGTTAGTAAGATAGTTTTCCCTCCTGTAGGTATACTGTTTTCCTGTGCGGACAGTCTCTTGGTTGAAATTAAACTGAACCTGTATACATCACTGAGTTGTGATCCTTTAGCATGCAAAATAATAAGACTGGGCATTAGCCCAATATGTAATATTGCATGTGATATATAATATCTTCAAAATTATCAACTGAATTTGGAAATATTTGTCAGAAATTCCAATTTGTGAAAGTCGAAAAAAGACTTTTTATGGTGATTTCTGATAGGAGTTTTTCCCCCTCCCAGAAATGTAGTAGCTTAAAGTACGTGCTTCTCAGCACAAGTAGGTTTTATAAAAATAATTCACCTTTAAGGTTTCTAAGTAACGTTTGGCAAAAGTTTAATTGCTCTGCTAGGACACAGTGAAAGTTTGAAATCTACCTTGCAAGAGCTTTGTCTTGAAATATGTCGAAACCAGGTTTTAATAAGGGTGTTATTACCTTTTATCTAGAGATCAAATTAATGCATTAAATTACTTTTTTTTTTTTAACTAGAGAGAACTAGGCTGAAAAGAGTAGTGGTGTGATCTAGGTGCTTTAAACAGGTGTAAACCCTCAGGAAAAAAATAGTTTAGTTTTCTATAATAGGCAGAGCCTGCAGAAGGCTTGGTACTTCAAGTAGATATAAGGCTGATCTGACAGCTCAGTAGCTTTTCATTTGAGGCCTTCTCTGGAATTGTTACCACGAGTTGTCAGGAACATCTGAGGGCCATTTTGCTTGGTCCTTGTGTTGGGAGATTTCTGTTCAGCAGTCTGTTAGAGATAAATGATACCTATTAGAAATGCACAAGTTGTGTAAGCTCTGAATTTGACATTTGTGGGATGCTAGTTGGTACGCGTTCAAAACTGTGTAGTCTACCTTCCTCTTCATCTGCTCAGGTTTTACAGATACAGTAGTCTCTTTATTTTTTTATTATTTGTGTCCTGCAGCTATTGATTGTTGTGAACTTTGCCAGTGGAAGCTGTCCACATCGTTTGATGATCTCCTATCAGCTAGAACAGACTTGTTAAGTAGAGATCTTAAGAAAAATGTAATACTTTCATCTCAGCGTTTTGTAAATCATTCAGCCAACTCATGGACTCAAACACATGGTCTTGAGGGTTTTGTTTGTGTGTGTGTGTAATTAACAGCTCTCAAGTATGCTGTATAGGTGGGATGCATACAGAGAAGTAAATTAGTAGGTGTCAGGACAATGTGCTACTTTTTTTAGTATGTTTTGTACCCTGTAGGACAGCTCTGAAAAATTAAGTATACCAAGTGCTAGAGGTTGGTGAATCTGGTGAGCTTCAGGACATAGATGGACTCTTCTTGCACCTACCTGATTGGGACAAGATTGTTGCAGTTCTGGGTCACCAAGTCTGGCCTGCAGCGAGGGTGAGCACGTATTCCCAGTAGGTACACATCAGCCACAGATGAACACAGAGAGAGCAGTGCCTTTATCAGCACCTGCGCACACAGTGCTTGCGCGCGTGTGAACAGCATGGGTGGTACATACTGTTCTTCTCTGTCTGATCAGGATTAATGTCCACTAGTGAAATAGGTACTCACACATGGAAAATGGGTGTCTCTGGTAGCTGGCGTTAGCTACTCAGTCTGCCCCAGAGCTGGCCTCAGGCCCCAGTTTCCCCAGGTGCCAGCAGCGGCACCCTCCAGCCTCTGAGGTTCATGGTCCCGCTCTAGTTGCCGGCACGTGGCTCTCATGCTGCTGCCCACTAGTCTGGCTTGAAGGTTGCTGGTGGTCTCTCATGTGGGGTCAGAATAGAGAGTGTGCCCACAAAGAACATGGATAGAAAGAATGCAAGAGTAATTATTATTAATAGTAAATAATTATTTACATCATTATATAAGAATATTTAGTAAGACTGTAGGGCCAGCTGTGGTGATGGGGTGCAGGCCCCGGCCAGACAAGTGTACTGACCAGCCACCTGTTACCCAGGACCAGCCCCTTTTATCCCCTTTTATCTCCTTCCCTTGTGTTGTTCTACTGATTCTTGTGGGGTCTTTGTGTTCACAGTGATTAATCTTTAATCCCATAACCTAATGCTAAGTATATGCAAAAAGATCTCGATGCTAGAACTGTAGAGTCAAAATGGAAAAGTGGAGGGCGGGAGAAGTGTGTTTGTTATCTGGAGCTATTTCCTGAAGCATTTGTTTACCAGGCCTTTGCCCTGCAGAGCATTTACCTGCTTTTGTGATGTCTGATCTCATACAGCAGCTGGAATACACTTAATCCTCATTGCTTCAAGAGATCTGAAAATACAGATGGACAGCTTAGCTCTAGTAAGGTTGTAGGGAAGCTGCCGGCAGTGTTTGCATGTGGTCCTTCCAGATGAAGGAGTCCGCCTTATGGATGGGAGCCGTAAGGGTTAAATTGTTAGAAGTGCAGGTGAGCTTCTCTTTTTCAGGAAGATAAGGGCTGTGTACTTTGCAGCATAGTAATGTTTTTTTCTGAAGCCGGAATGATTAAAAAAGAAGGGAGGTAAGAGCTCAAGAGTTCCATTTCATGGGATATGACTATCATTACTCCATTTGCAGTAGCCTTCAAAAACAAACTGCTCCTCTGTGGATATTCCCAGGAAAATGAATTTATGCTTAGCATGCGTGAATCATAAACACAGTGCTTGTTGCAGCCACACAGAAATATGAAATAATTGGCTAGTTATGTGTTTTGCCATAGATATTTTATTATCATCTCTATTGGCAGTTAGTCCGACTGGGACAGTTTTGGAGAAAAAGGCTACGGAAGTTCTGATTTTTGGAGATACTGTATGTATGTGAAATGCTTAGCATGAGGTTTAATTGCACGTTATGTCTGGGGCTTGTGGCACGCTGCATAGTAGAAAATTTAGACCATGCTTGCATACATCTTTTTAAAATATGATTTTTTTTTTTTTTAAATTTTAATTTTTTTTTTCTGAAGAATACTACATCCAGTTTTGGACCCCCTAATGAGAAAAAGACATCAGTAAAGTGGATCCAGTTCAGTGGAGGGCCATTGAAATGGTGGGGGCTGGAGCACTTGCCCTGTGAGGAGGGACTGGGGGAGATAGGCTTGTCAGTCTGTAGCAGAGATGGCTTTGGGGTTGGGACAGGGACCTTACAGAAGCCCCCGGTGCCCCTGGGGAGATCATTGAGGAGATGGTGCAGGGCAGAAGGACGAGAGACAACTGGCGTAAGTTGAAAGAAGAGAGGCTCAGCCTGTAACACGTTTCCCCCATGAGGACAGTCAGGCAGAGGCACAGGTTGCCCAGAGAGGCTGTCCAGTCTCTGTCCTTGAACGATTTCAACACTGGACTGGATGAAGCCCTGAGCAGCCTGGTCTGACCTCAGAGCTGACCTGCTGTGAGTGGGAGGTTGGAGCAGAGGCCTCCTGAGGTCCCTTTCAGCCTGAATTGTTCTGTGATTTCGTGATGATCTGAGCTTTAAGTTGCGCTATTAGCCTGCATGATCAAAGTATATCTTATTACTTACTAAATAGTTTATGGTAGAGGAGTGGTTTGGCTTAAGTGAAACTGGCTAACTTGGATCAGGTCATACTGAACTACTACATGTTTATGTTGACAGCAACTTAGAGTGCTATTTATTTTCTCTGTTATGCTGAGATTGTAAGCACTGATGAAACTTATTTTGTTTCAGATAAATGCAAGTGAAATTCAAAGATTTTCAGATTTTCCATTGTCAAAGAAAACCCTAAAAGGTGAGTACAAAAGTTTTCTTTGGAAAGTAATTTAAGTAAAAATGAATGTATTATTTATCTGCATCTGAACATTTTTTTGCTTTAAGTTTTAGATAAGTATTGCCATGTATGGTGTTTTCTAAATGGAGGAATACAGCTCTGGGCAAGACAAAAATAAAAATTTTTTTTTTCTCCTTTTTTTTTTTCCTTCCCCTCCCACACTCTCTCTTCTCTTCCCACACTGCAAATATTAGGATTGCAGGAAGCTCAGTATCGTGTGGTAACGGAGATACAGAGGCAAACCATAGGTTTGGCTTTACAAGGTAAAGATGTACTGGGAGCTGCAAAGACTGGATCAGGCAAAACCTTGGCTTTTATTGTCCCAGTAAGTAATTTACATTCTTCCATTTGTAATTAAAGCAAGTTATCTGGGAAGTATTGGATGTCAAACAGCTTAGGTTAATAGATCCTGGGAGAAAAGTTATAATTCAACTGACCTAAATGTTCCAAGAAAGCCAATTTAATAAAGCTGCTTGAGGTTCTGAAAGAAGTATATTTTTGGTCCTAGGAATATTCTGATGCTTAGAAATTCCATTTTGATCCTTACATTAGTAGACCCTGTGTGATTTAGGAACTGCTTTGTTTTTCTTTCAGGAATCTCTTTTCCTGGTGCAACTCTAGTTGTCCAATTCTTTTAAAATTTGAAAACTAACTGTATGGAATAGAATGGTGACATTTCTTCAGTTCCTTAGGCTTTTTTTAGATGAGTGGTTTTCACCCTTTTAAAACTTCAGGATTTGGACTTTATGTAGCAAACTTAAGCTTAGTGATTGTGGACTTCCATTTCCTTGTTGTCTTTTGTGGACTTCTTAGAAATCACTTCCAGGTGCAAGCAGGAAAACAGGATGAAAACCCCTGTCATGGATAGTACGTTTGACTGTTTTACTCCAAACGTCATGCTCTGCATTTCATTTCTTCAGGTTGAACGTATAATTGAGACATTTGCTTAAAGTGCACATATAAGTGGATACAAAACGCATCATGTTATGATTAGATAAAGGGAAAAAGAAACGTTGTTTTGATTATGGAGCGTTTTTTGGTTTAAACATTACTTGCATTTTTGTGAGCATAGATTTCTTTGGAGCCTATTCTGTCGGTAACTGTGGGAACAGTAGTAGGTGTTTTGAATACTCTCTTTAGCTGAAGAGATTTATGCTCTATGCTGGTTTTTTAAAATTTATTTTTTATTAGTAAAGAATGAAAAAAAAGGTGCCCTCAAAAGATAGTCTTGTGAACTTGAGAAACAAAAGTGAGATTGCTCAATTAGTTAATCTGGAAGTAGAAGTACTTTGTTTTACAAACCTTATATTAAAACAGTTTTAGGGGAGAAAAGCGATGAGAGATGAGCTGGAGAGATGAAGAGTGAAAAAAAAATATTTAATTGTACAAGGATGCTTAACAACCTTCAGTATTTCAGAATGCTTCAGGTATTCATACCTATGAAATCTTTGTGTTAGGATTAGCTGACTAAGACAGTGTTTCTGCAGTGTGAATTCATAAGAGGAGGAATCATCCTGGTCTGAGGTTTATGGCAACTTTACTTGGAATGCTCTGTATATAGCATGTGTGGATAGTACAGCTTCAAGTCTATAACCAGAATTAAAGCTGCAATAATTGACTTTCTTCTAGTTGCTTATTCTGTTTCTGGTTCCCACAAAATCTTACGAACAGGGAAGTTTCTCATGGTTTTCTACATCTGATTTCTATTCTCGTATAAATGATTAAGGCTTAATTTCCAGAATTTAGCAGAGTAGGATTAACTGTGCAGTAAAATGTTTACAATTTACCACCCATTACTGTCTCATAGATTGGTACTGGGGAACTTTCCTACAGCAAGTATCATTTCCATCAGTTAGAATTGATATATAATCAAACTATGTGAAATGTATATTGAAGTTTCTTCAAGTCATTATTTTAATTAGTGTGGCTTTATCTTTTTTTATGACACTTCTTGTTACAAATCTGTTCTTGTTACATATTTTCCTTCTGAGATTTTTATAATGACAATATGGTAATTTTTTTCAGGCTTTGGAACTCCTGTATCGCCATCAGTGGACTTCAGCTGATGGACTGGGAGTTTTGATCATATCGCCTACCCGGGAACTGGCGTATCAAACCTTCAAGGTTCTGCGTAAAGTGGGAAAGAATCATGAGTTCTCAGCTGGCCTTATCATTGGAGGAAAGGTGTGTCTTCTCTTGGAGTTTGCTGTATGGAAGCATAAATGAGTGCTATATTAAGTGCTAGTTTAGGAAGGAAATCCTGGAAATGAAAAGTGAGGGAAGAGAGTAGTTAGTGGGAACCTATCAATGACCCACTTGTTTTCCTGTCTGTGTACTCTGTGTCTTTTGACCCTTTTGCATATTTACAGTCTTCCCAGGTTACATGACTGGATGGACCTTCCTGCCAAGCCTTCCAGAACTATGCTGTTAATTTAGATTATCCTGAAATACTTTTGGCTCAAGCCACAAGTGTGAGCATGCTGAAGAAATTGTGATATCTCTGTAGAAAGAGAAAAGCTGATCTGTGACTACTCTTTCTAAAAACTACAATAGGTTAAGCTGGCCTGGTCATCTCTGGTACTGGGCTTCTAGTGTGAACAACTAGAGCTAAGCTGGTTGTCCTGGTTTTGGCTGGGATAGAGTTAATTTTCTTCCTAGTAGCTGGTACAGTGCTGTGTTTTGGATTTAGGGTGAGAACAACGTCGATAACACACCGATGTTTTAGTTGTTGCTAAGTAGTGCTTACACTAGCCAAGGACTTTTCAGCTTCCCATGCTCTACCGACTGAGAAGGCTGGAGGTGCACAAGAAGCTGGGAGGGGGCACAGCCAGGACAGCTGACCCAAACTGGCCAAAG
>NW_008824247.1:1205997-1259132 GCF_000699105.1 Pygoscelis adeliae | reverse complement strand
GGGTGACCGCTGCTTGGGGACTGGCTGGGCATCGGTTGGCAGGTGGTGAGCAATTGCATTGTGCATCACTTATTTTGTATATTCTTTTTTCTATTATTATTATTATTATTATTATTCTTCCCTTCCTTTTCTGTCCTATTAAACTGTCTTTATCCCTACCCACGAATGTTACTCCCCCCCCCGATTCTCTCCCCCATCCCTCTGTTGGGGGGGGGATGTGAGCGAATGGCTGTGTGGTGTTTAGCTGCCTGCCGGGTTAAACCACAATACTGGTTTAACTCCTTTTCAGGATCTGAAAGAAGAGTCTGAAAGAATCCACCACATAAATATGCTAATTTGCACTCCAGGACGGCTTCTACAGCACATGGATGAAACTTCATATTTCTATGCATCTGATCTGCAAATGTTGAGTAAGTTTTTTTTTAAGTACTTGAAAGTACTCAGAAATATTTCGTAACAGTTCATAATTGTGTGGAGCACTTCCCTGGGTAAAAAGTTTATCCTAGTCATGGTATGTAGGTGAAATGGCATTTAAGTTCACACGTGTACAAATTAAAATAGAAAACAAGCAAAGCTCTTTCTTGTGTGTACTTTCTCTCAAACAGTTGCTGAGCATGCCTTCCTTAGGATAGTAAGAACAAGTAGGTGAGTTAGTAAGGAACCCAGAACCAAATGTAGTGTCCCATATAATCTGTTAGATCTGTCTTGGCTAACGCTGGCCTTTCCTTTCTGGCTACGGCTCTCGTGTTTTTCCTGACATGATAATTAACTATATGGAATATCCATTGCAGTGTGTGTATTTGGGGCCAGTTCTAGAAAACGCTTTTCTTTGAATTTTAAGACAGGTTGCTGCTCCTTCCATTGTTTTGTTAGCATTGTTAACGTTGTTTCTTTTCATCCTTCCAACCTGAACAAAAATTTCAGTGTAATGAAAATGTTTGCCTGCCACTAAGAACTGCATAAACTTTAGCATAGCTTGAGGAACTTAGAAGCAATTAAGAAGCTAATGAAGCTGATAAAATGTGAAATTATGCTTGCTACTCTTAGTACAATTCATGGCAGTTAGACAAGAATTGCACTAAACGTAGGCCCTTTTCTTAAAGCTTTGTCTCTCTGCTGCTCTGTTTATTCCCTATGTTTCAATGCTAAATTCAGCTTAGGTACAGGAGAGTCTGTTTTTCTCTGTCATGAATAGTACAGCACTGTTTTATATTCCATGCTTTTGTTTCAGTAATAGGACAGGGAGTTTGCAATTTGCAGTCTGTCTGCAAATTGCTGAACTGTTTACTTGAAATGCTGATCTTTTATGCTTCAGCATGTGAAACTGAGGGCTGTAGTGCATAGATTATGGGAAATGCTATGACTTCTATTGCAGTTTTTTAAAAAACATATTTTATGGACTACATGAATATCTGAAGAGAATGCTGTCGTATACAGTAATTAAGCTCATCTCTGCAGTTCAAATAGGCATGGATTTTTGTACCATATGGGTTTGATGTATGATTTTTTTTTTTAAATAAAGCTAAACCCAAATTTTCTCAAATCTATCTCTCAATTCAGTTCTTGATGAAGCTGATAGAATTCTAGACATGGGGTTTGCTGATACAATGAATGCAATCATAGAAAATCTACCTAAGAAACGACAGACCTTGCTTTTTTCTGCAACACAAACAAAATCAGTGAAGGATCTTGCACGGCTGAGTCTGAAAGATCCGGAATATGTTTGGGTTCATGAGAGAGCCAAATTCAGGTATGTTGGGATAATTTCTTTTTCCTGGAGGGTTTAAACAGATGGTGATCCTACTTAACTGCTTCTCTGACTGTCGGTTCCCTGAATCAGAAGTTACGTCGTGCATCCTCCTTCCTGCAGTGTCTGATCCTGTTGTGTGCCTTCCTGAAAGCAAGGAATTTCCAGATACTGGGGTACTAGTTCTGACTGATTCATTACCGGGAGGCTGAACCTGCACTTTCCTTGTGGCTCCCCGGGCAGCTTCGCAGACTGGAAATTTTCTTCCTCAGGAGCAAGCCCCAGAGTGGGTTATAGCCTGGATGGAGTAGTGTCCTGGCTGTAGCACTCACTTCTGAATTGCTACTTTTTTGTTGTTTGGCTTCCTTACCTCCTGTGTGTGCGTACTTACTGTGCAGAACCACCAGCTGTGTTTCACGAATACAATTCTTCTGTGTGCTGTTGATAAATCTGGCTTTCCAAGGAAATGCTACTCTATTGGTAAAGTGCAGAATGACAGTCCTGTTTGTGTATTCAATATTAGGTGCCCAAAGGAAAGCATGTGGCAGTAGAATCATAGAATAGTTGGGGTTGGAAGGGACCTTTAAAGGTCATCTAGTCCAATGCCCCCTGCAATAAGCAGGGACATCTTCAACTAGATCAGGTTGCTCAGAGCCCCGTCCAACCTGACCTTGAATGTTGCCAGGGATGGGGCATCCACCACCTCTCTGGGCAACCTGTGCCAGTGTTTCACCAATTACTCCATGTGCAGTAAGTCTTGTGGCTACCTGACGTGCTGGGTTTACTGTGCACATGAAATAAATTTGTCATGCCATACAGTCTGGATCAGAATGAGAAGGCCTTGTGAGAAGTGAAGGATGTGGTCTGCCAAGCTCAAAAAATTTAATGTGTCACTAAATTAAAAAAAAAAAAGCACGTTGTTGTTTGGCACTTTGTTTTTTTCTTTTGAGTTCTAAGTGAAGAACGTTATTTAATATTTTGCATTTCTGTGGGTTCCATCATCTGAGTGTCAAATTGCTTATGAACATGTATGATTTTTTTTCCTGCTTTTCTGTGAAGTATGCATATATTTCCATATGTAAGATGCAGGAGAAAGGTGAAGCAGTGATAAAAATGGCTTTCCCAAGAGCAAACGAGAAATCAGCAAAATGAACAGCAGAACCAGATTGAATCCTGAGGCAGTTTTAACTATGTGATTTGATTATCTCTGTATTGTACTGCAAATACCTTTTTTTAATTAGTCATACTATCAAAGGCATCTTAAATAAGCATGATTGCCAGAAAAAATTGTGTGGTTAATATCCTCTTAGCAGAAGAGGATGTACAAATCTAGTATGTAGTCTTCATTTTGAGGACTGACTATACATCTGTTTCACAGATCTCAAATTTTTTGTGAAGTCTATTTTAAATTACATTTAATTTTTTAAAAATATTTGGGAGAGTGCAATTAGATAATAAACAGAATCAAAAAAAGGAAAGTACTCATTTGTTTTAGAGTTTACTGCCTTAGTATACAGTAGGTTATTGCCTTATAAAAACAGTTTCCTCTGAAAGACTTAAAAAACAAAAGGTGCTGTGGCATAATTCAAATTGACTAGCAGAATAAAAACTGGAGTAGTGTCTTGTAATTTCATCCTCCCAAGTGGCACCTTTAATAAAATAGTTTTGAATACCTTTGGTCTGTTTAGGGTGAAGCAGAGGAACTGTGAGAGATGAGCATTTAGATGTATTTCAAGGAGAAATATGCCAAAGATTTTTTTTTTTAGTTTATTTTATTTTGTAAAGAACGGAAAAGTGAGTTAAGATGACAATTCAGAGCTTTACAAAGTCACTTTGCATGTCATGGTGTAATCAGTAGAAGTACATCAATGCTTGTTTTTTGTGTGTGATTAGACTATGCTTTGACATTGCCTTAAGCACAAATGATGCTTTAATAGGACTAATAAACAAAATTGCATTTTAAGTCAAGGCAATTTGAATGTCACTGCTTAGACATGGAAAGAGTTTGGCTTGCTATTAGTAAATGAATTTAGAAGTAATGTCAAAAGTTGTCCTCTCCTCCCCACTGGCTTTTAGTAAGGAAATAGATTAATCTTTCAAGAGTAGCTTTCTAGTGGAGCTACTAAGACTTGTTTCTCAAAGTGGGAGAACATTCCAGCCTGACTTTTTTTTTTTTCTCCCTCCTCCCCCCCTTCTCCTTTTTCTGGGTAATTGTCAGACACTCTTGACTTAAAAGAAAGGACAGGCAAGTCTGTAGATATTGTACGCCTGTATATTCTCTCTCTTACCTTCTTTTCTTTCTCATTTTAATGTTATGGGAACTAAGGGTATCTAAATGTACTTTTTGGGGTTGTTTTTTTTTTTTTAGTACCCCGGCAACTTTGGATCAGAACTATGTTGTTTGTGAGCTTCAGCAAAAAGTAAACGTGTTATACTCTTTCCTGAGAAGTCACTTGAAAAAGAAGAGCATTGTGTTTTTTGCGAGCTGTAAAGAGGTTTGGCCACCCCCCCCCCCGTACCATTTTAAAACTGTTAAAATTAAGATATTAGTGTAGACGTCAAGGCACCAGAGAGGTGAGATTCTGGACTAGTTTGCAACAGGAAACTGGGGGAGACACCTACTCCTGTAGGCACGTCATGCAGGGCCTGGCTGCCAGGAAGCTCAGCGACCCAGGCTCGATGCAGGAAGGTCCTGGAGATCGCGGTGTACTCAGCCATTTTTGTGCTCTGCTGTTAAAAATGAATGCTAAAAGTTATGTCACTAAGGGCCAGCTGTTTCAGTTTTGTCTCATACTACATTTCGTAGTTAGGTTACAGTGTATTTTAATAGTTGTACCTACTTTCTTTACAAGCTTTTAAATCTGTCTATATAAGAAATTGTAATTGTGAAATAGTGCAGGGAAAGTTTTTTCTTAGGGTTATATAGGAAGTAGTCCTTCAAATATCTACTTGTATAAATGTCCTGGGACTGTTCTGTTGAAGTTCTTTGTATGTGTTTGTATGGTACAGGTATTTATTCCTGTAACTATTGCATGTATTGAATATTTTACAACATACAACGGTGTAGTAAATATTCTTTGCTGTTCTTCCACTTGTGCAAGAGGGTACAATATTTTTGTTGTCCTGCAGTTGGCTGGTGAGTACAGTGAGGTGGTAGGCAATTTCTGTACAGAAATTCTCTGAGCTGCAGCTGTACTGCAATATATGCAGTTTCTGTAACTATTTTCTTAAAAAAAATTAGATAGCTGCCTGCTATAAAATGATGCTGCATCATGGTACTGTATGTAAGAGTAAACAGACTGCTTTTATAAGAGAAGCTGTTGAAGCTTGAAATAGTAAACCAAGACTGTGTAGACTGCTTTGAGTGCAAGCATAAGACACTGCACCCCCCCAGAATTGTCTAGAAGCAGTGCTTCTGGTGGACTTTTGATACTTCAGTCTCTTGCATACAACCTAGCTAGTCATGTTCCAAGTCATTCTTGCTGTTACCTGCTCTCGTTCCTTTTAGGAAGTGCCATCAAAAAGCATGCCAATCTTGTGCCACAGTTCATTTCCTCTTTTAGTACCCAGGCGTGTGACAAAGTCTCAAAATAGCATCTCTTGTCTCTGATGTGGAGAAAAGTGTGTTTTATTTGATGTGCTAAGTCAGTTTCTATATGCTGGACATGATCTTAACAAGTTTAACATTGCTTGGTAATTTTTTTCTCTCCCTAATTTGTTGGGTAGGTCCAGTATCTATTCAGAGTGTTCTGTAAGCTTCAGCCTGGTCTTCCTGTACTGGCACTCCATGGCAAGCAGCATCAGATGAAGAGAATGGAAGTCTACACTTGTTTTGTTCGGAAAAAGGCAGCAGTACTTTTTGCTACAGATATTGCAGCTCGCGGCCTGGGTATGTACCCGCAGAAGCAATAGTTATTCACAAAGTGATGGTCTAACCCTATTGAGACTTTATCAGTGATAGTATGTGCTGAAGACCAACCTGATTTGTAAGAAATGAAGCTGTAGTTTGCTTAAGAGCTCATTAGGGTATCTCAGAAGAGATATGCTTCTTAGAGTTCTGCTGTTTCTTTACTGAAGAGGCCCACTTCATTTGTGCTTAGTTTTTCTTTTTGTCCCGGAAGGACCTATGTTGTCACCAGTTTTGTAATGGCATTTGTTAGTGAGGTAGTCAGTGGAAGCTTTTGTTTGTTTGTTTGTTTGTTTATTTATTTCAGTCTATAGACAATCTAGTTTTTCCAGCCATGTTCTATGACAAATATCTGGAATGAGAGAAAATGGAAATAGTGATGTATTTGCTTACTGTGTGCCTTAAGGCAAGATTTCAGCAGTTTTAAGTATTTCTGATGTGCCTGTATCCTGTGGGTTATTCCAAAGGATATGAAAAACTACTAACCTATCAGGATGTGGAAATGAAAACCTGAAGAAATTTTAATGTCTGAACTATGAATGGCATTATAAGACTGATTCTTAAGGAGGCAGAAAAATAGATGAGGGAAAAAGTAAGACTATTGGTACCTATTTTGGCTTGAGTTTCTTTCCTCTGGTTATTACCTGCTGAATTATGATTTACTTCTTTATATTTTCAGTGGATACTTTGGACTTTTTGTTTTTTAGTACTTGGGGGCATTTTGGTATGACACAAGACTGTTTTCAGGAGTCTACTTGTTCTTCTTTCAGATAGCAAACTCCGTTGTCCAAAATTTAAGGTTTTGTCAGTATGCTACAAAAGGAAGGAAGGTACTCTAAAAACTGAAGGCAGAAATGAAAACTGTTTATCATACCTTGTACACTGCTGAAATCTCACTACTGAGGATCTAATGTGGGTATGGTTGTTTGGGTTTAGAGTGTAGGTATAATTGTGGAATACAGTGTAGCTACAGACTTGGTCAGGAAGTAACACAAACTTACTCAAATGCAAAGCATGCTGCTGCCGAATGAAGTGCAGCAGTTAGAAAATGCTAATTAATAATATCATTCACATTCAGTGTTGGACTTCTTTTTCAGGCTTGGTCACCCCCTCCCGTCTTTCGGAGGGACTATGATATTTCTGTATGTGGACAGCTGAAGTAGTGCTATCTTGCCACAGCTAACTTCAAACCCTGGTGGTGTAGGATATTGATATTGTAGGTGAAAAGTGGGTCAGATATTGTTATTTAATTATTAAATGTAGTAATGTTTTATTATCTGAGTGACACAAAGCATGCCTGTTCTTGTCAAGTGTGAAATTATGTTCCATTCAGTGTACTGTCATAATTTAGGAAATGAAGACACCATTAATTTTAGCTTTCTTTGATGAAGAGGATGATTGTTTATGTTATGCTAATACAAGCAATTAATTTTATTTTTATTTCAGAGGTTGCACCTAATGTCTGTAAATTGGTCTAAATGATGGTTCTCACAGGAATTAATGCTCCAAAATAATATGTTACTCTTGAATAGAAGGATTTTGAGTACAGTGAGCTTAGATTTTGGCATTTTTTTCTTTACACAGATTTTCCAGCGGTGAACTGGGTCATTCAGTTTGATTGTCCAGAAGATGCGAACACATACATCCACAGAGTGGGAAGAACAGCCAGGTTTGTTTCCACTTTTCATTAATATTTTAATGTTTAAAACTAGATTGCTATAGGGACAGATAATTGGCTAAAGACTCACTTGAAAAAATCAAGAAATAAACTGGAAAGAAAGAAGGGGACCCTTTTGATTACTTAAGAGTAATGGTTTGGCTTAATCATTTCTTAGTGAGCTTCACAGACTCCTTACAGGAGACAGAAAAAATATGCCCAGTTGTTTAATCTGATCAGGGAAGATTAATAGTGAGGAAACAAAAATCTTCTTTTGCATTTGGCAGGATTACCTCAAAGGCTGAGTTGAGAATGGTTGTGGGTGGAAAGGGTTGTTTTGCCACTGCCATTTATAGATACATGAGGCTTTAGACTGTGAATCCAATTCCTTCGTGTCATTGAAGACTCTTCAAAAGAATGGAAATATTTCTTCCTTATTTTAATTTGGCGAGGTAGGAATCAAATAATGTTAATTACAGGTTAAATTTTTAATTTTCTAAGTCTTTTGTAGAATTATATTCTTAGGGATAGCTTTAGTTAAAATATTCGTGGCTAAGCCTTTATGACGGAAGGGAGTTACCCAGATATTATTGCAAACCTTGTCCTTGATCTCTGAAGTAGATTTTTAAGAGAAACAGGAGTTGTTGTTGTGTATAATCCAGTAGACAAAAAACTTTGCGCAGTTATCTGAAGGACGAAATGCAAGACCTGGGATTATATCTTGTACCTAATTTAATTTTTTTGTAGTAGGGTTTTATCATCTTTGTTGCAATATAGTTGGAAGTCAAACCTAATGACAGAACAGTTTCTTAGAATAGGACTTCAGCACTCTGCACTACAGGAGTTTGAAATCTGTCTTTCTGGATCAGATGGCATTAAATTTTGGTGACTGTAATAGGAGTGTGTACTTCCAGCTGTCTTTCAGAATGTGGAAGTTCTAGCCATGTTTTCATTGTAATTGGTAATGCTTCTGCCCCATTCTGTCCTGTGTTCTCCGTTTTCCTATCTGCCTCTTATAAACAAGGGAATAATAAATTTTTAAATGCTTTTGGAAAAAGCTGTCTATGAACAAAATAAGTGAATGTTACATGTAATTAGATAAAACATGTAGCTATTTGGCTAAATTCAACTCTAGATGTAATATCATGCATCCTAATTGAGAGAAAAGGATATAGGCTTAGTTAGAATTCTGTGGTGTGGTTTGTTTGGTTGTTTGGTTTTTTTTTTTTGGTGCCCCCCCCCCCCCCCCCCCCCTTTTTTTTTTTTTAATCCTGTGTTGCTTCCACAGAAGGCTTGTAATTTTGTCATTATGGCATACTAAACCTGAGTCAGACCTAAAGCCTATATAAAGTTCTGGAAATACCACAGATAAAAACTGTAGAACAAAAAGATGTATTCTAAATAATGTGGAAGGGAAGACAATATATTTGGCACTGTTTAATTGGCAGTTTGTGGGAGGCTTGTTGAGCTCTTCCCGAGCTGTGTCACTGAGTTAAAGCACCTCCCTGGAGTTACAATCCTCAGCCTTGTGCCAATTCTCATTAGGTGCTGAGAAGAGCAATTGTAAGTAGGTTTAGAGAGGGGAAGCAGCTACATAAAGACAAATAACCCCCCTTTCCCACAATGCTTTTGGTAAAATGTCACTCTGATGATGATGTTAGCCTTGCAACCTTAAAGGTCTGTCTTCAGCGGCCTCTTAAATACGACCTTCTGTGATTACTTGAGGGACAAATTTAGGGAGAAAATTGGGGCAGAGAGTCTGTCCTGTAGGCTGTGGGCTGTGCCGGATGCCTGCCCCTTGCTTCACCGGGCTGTCATTTGCATTCCCCTTTCTGTGAATTTTTCAGTAGCCAGACCTTACTGAAATTGGTAGTATGTCTGAACAGGTTGTTTGAGCTGGCAGGGTGGTGGCTGATATTGAAAGCAAATTCCTTCTGTAGGAAAAGCTTTATGGGTATTTTCTGTCTCTTAATCTCATACAAAGATCAAGGAAGGTTCTGCCTACACTGGGCTTTCACTTTGGAGAAACATAGAAGCTCTCTCTGTCCTTAAAGTAAAGCAGTCCTGGAAAGTGATTTGCTTAGTGAACTTAACAGCATGAAAGAAATCTTTGAAAATAAAACAAGGGAGAGGTTTAATAGTTTTAAGTAAATATTGTGCACTGAGTAAATATGCTAATGCAGTTGTAGATGTGGGTAATTGAGAATGTACTTCTCTGTGAACTCTTTAAGTGTTGAGTAGGAAACTTCACTTGTTTTCAACAGCTTCAGTTAGTATGAGAAGCTCGTGTTTCTTCTAGAAACTTGATAAAAATGAACTGAACTGCAGTTTAGTAGTCCTCATTAATGAGGTTAGAGATAATTACAAATTTTCATGGGTTATGAGAGTGTATAATTGCATGGAATGAAAGCTAAATTAAATATCTCGGCTAATTAAGAGGCTGTGTTAAACTGTAATTAAAACTGGGATGCCAAATACTGTTTACTTTTGAACACACAAATCATTTTGTGGTACAAAAGTAAGTATGAAAGTCAAGAGAGAAATTATTTTGGGGATGGGGCTGAAAAACCTTTGACTAACAATCGTGGATGTGTTCCCATATTGTTTTACAGTTTTGCAAAACCTTATCTAAGATGAAAGGTAATGATTGATTTTTAAGTGGATAAGACCACCGTGTTCCCTAAGTAGCATTTCACTTGCATTTCATCCTACTGAAGAACATAAATTGCAACTCCTGCATTTTTGATTTATGGTAAAGTAAGATCAAGAAAATCTGGGTGTTGTCCAGTAATGCTTTTACTTTGTAGTAGAATTGGCATATCTTGATTTTTTTTTTTTTTTTTTTTTTAAAACTTGAAAGGTATGCTACGATTGGAGTGATTGGAAACTATTTCTTCCAACTGCATTTTAAAGTATTTATTTAAAGTCTTAGCTAGTTTGGTAACAGAATGTCTAAAATACTGACAATATCATGGCCATGCCCATAAATATTTTTAGCTATATTTTTGTCACACAATCTCTTAGCAAAGTCTGTAATTTAAAATACTAGATCACAGTGTTTTCTTGTGGGTTTTAGTTTCAAAAATTCTAAGTAAATAAGAGCTACTTGTTGCAATTGTCTGCAAAACTTATTTCTCCTGGGTTTTAATTTCAATTGATGCCTTCTGTTCTGTAGCCTATGAAGCCTACAGTTGAAAATATTCTTTGATCAATTTTCAGAAACAAGTTACAGTGCCACTAGGGGACAGCAGAAGATAATAATTTCTGAAGCACACTGATACTCACTTTTTTCCCCCCAACTGTTTTTCCAAACGTAATTTGTAAGTTGTATGGTGTCGTGGTTTAACCTCAGTTGGCAACTGAGCACCCCACAGCCGCTCGCTCGCTCCCCCCACACCCCGGTGGGATGGGGGAGAGAACTGGAAGAGCACAAGTGAGAAAAACTCGTGGGTTGAGATAAAAACAGTTTAATAATTGAAATAAAATAATGATGATAATAATGTAGTAGTAGTAATAATAATAATACTACTACACAAAGCAAGTGATGCACAGTGCAATTGCTCACCCCCCGCCGACCGATGCCCAGCCAGTCCCCGAGCAGCGGCCCCCCCGGCCAGCTTCCCCCAGTTTATGTACTGAGCATGACGTCACATGGTATGGAATGTCCCTTTGGCCAGTTTGGCTGTGCCCCCTCCCAGCTTCTTGTGCACCTCCAGCCTTCTCAGTCGGTAGAGCATGGGAAGCTGAAAAGTCCTTGGCTAGTGTAAGCCCTACCTAGCAACAACTAAAACATCGGTGAGTTATCAACTTTGTTCTCACCCTAAATCCAAAACACAGCACTGTACCAGCTACTAGGAAGGGAATTAACTCTATCCCTGCCGAAACCAGGACATATGGCATGAAAGAAACATAGAGTTGTTTTTCTTTCAGTCGTGATTGCATCGATGAGTAGAAATGACACTGAAAAGTCTATTTTGTCTTTCTATTAATGCATAAATATATTGTATTTTGGATGTACCTGTATCCTGGCATGTCTCAGTAACTAATTCCTTTCTTTCCTAGCATTCCCTTCCTTTCTCCATTCTTTTTTTTTTTTTTTTTTACTTCAGAGGAGACTGTTAAAAACTGTTACTTGAGTTCAGTGATTTTTCTGTCAGGAGTCTTTTTTTAAAGATACTGACAGTAGAATGTTGAACAGAATACATCTTTTTGCTCTGTAGTTTTTATCTGTGGTATTTCTGGAACTTTATGTAGGTTTTAGGTCCGACTCAGGCTCAGACTTCTGATGGTATTTTATCCAGGCTTGTTGGTTAGGTTTCTTAGGTGCTTAAACTGAGTTAGGAAAGTTACTGTAATTTTGTTGTTGTCATTAAACATAGTGTGCATACAGGCATGCATGTTCTGTCTAGTTCTACATATGCTTTTTTCCTTTTGGTAAATTACATTCTGAAAAAAAATGGAATAATAAAAGTCCATTTTCCCAAAGCAGGATTCTCTATTGTCTACCATCTTTGTATTGGCTGGTATGATGATTAGAGCCAAGAAGTATGAATAAAGGCTTAAAAGATCTATAGTCTTTTAGATGCCTTGTGAATACTGAAGAATACATGCACATCAAATTTTGGAAAGGTGAAAAGGGGCAGGTCATATAATGATCTTACTCTGTCATGAAGTAAAATGCTTTGAAGCACGCTCATTGGGGCTCTCCTTAAGTAATGCCACATTATATGTGTGAAAGTGAGAGTAATAAGCCTTTAGAGTAATCCTTGCAAGTGGCACTAAAGCATTTAAAAATGTGAGTGACTTAATGGAATTATTTTTCAATGGTGGAAGCTTTTTTTGTTTGTGTTTTGGTTTTTTTTTGCATTGGGAAATATATCCCAGGGATACATGTCTTGGGTCCTGAATAACCAGTACAGTCAAGATGACAGCTCCTTGTTTGATTATTTTTTTCATATTTAAGACCCATTGAAGCACTTTTACTGATGTTTCTTTAAAAATAAATGCAATATTTAGACCATCTCATATTATATTGCAGTCAAGTCATTATCTTAAGTAAAAATAGCTGCTAGTGGAGGTCACAAGAAATTGTTGACACCACATATTTAACTTGCAATTCACATTATTAAATTCTCTGAAATTAAACACTGTACCCTAGCTACATTCCTGACAGCGGCCTGCGATGCCGCAGTCGGACTGACTGGCACTGTGTTATCCATTAGAATTCTCTTCATAATGGCATGGTATGAATGTTCCAACACACTGAAATATTAATGGCTAAGGTTATTACCTGCTGACATGAAGCTGTCCTGTAAGCTGTAATAAAAAATAAATAAGCACGTGTATCTTAATGCAGTAGAGTGAACACAGCTGCTGTGGAAAATGGATTGCTTACAGTCTAGGCTGGAGGACCCAACAACCTCCGAAGGCCTTTTGAATTCAATTTATTCTGAGACTAGCATGATAAGGTTGGTGAGGCACTGCCTGTTCTTGTCCATTATTTCTTGTGACTAAGTCTGTCTAGCAAACAAGGTCTCCTAGCCAGTATGCCTGAACAAAGGGGGTTATGGTTTTGTGGTATGAATAAAACCCAGTTGCATGGTTCTCAGAACTTGGCAATAGATGTAAATGGGCTACTGTCCAGACAGGAGAAGGGAAAGGATATTAAGTGATCAGAGGAAAACAAAACAAACCACAAAATAAACAAAACCCAAAGCAATCTCTAACTTCATAGCTCAGTATCCGAAAAAAAATATTCGTAAATATTGCTAAGGTCACTTTCTCCATGGAGAAATAGCAGTTAACAAAGCATTAGAAGTGAGCTAAAGCAAAACCAAAAAATGAAGCTGGCTCACTTTCTGTTGTTTGTTTTAAATGCTCCATGGGATGTTGGACTGTTCACAACCCATAGGAAAGAGCTCTTCTCCCTGGCTGAATCGAGGAACAGCAGTGAACATGGGCTGTCTGCAGCGTTCGCTCAGCAGTGAATAGCAAGCATGCTTTCTGGTCTGTTGTAATTTCTGTTGGGCTGCTTTAGTAGGACTTACTGTTGATGATACAGCCCAGTTTCAGCAGCGCACACAGGTCTCTTGTTAAAGATTTGTTGTTTTAAAGAAAAATATCTATTACAAAAAGAGACCATTGATCATGTAGATGGGATAGAAATTCTGATACTCGTGCATTTTTTTCTGTGCTCATTTGTCACTTAAAAAATAGAATAACAAATTACCATGTTAGGGAAGAAACCCAGCAGTGTAGCAGGTATGATAAACAGTAGATAAAACTCTTCTTGCTCCTGGGCTCAGAGAAATAATGTTTTCTTGTTTTGAAGCTTAGATTTCACCAGTCCTCATTGTGTCAGAAGGCCTGGAAGGTAGTATAATTGGAAACAAAGTTTTGCCTGAATTGAGCCCAGTATGAGAGACCTAAATCTGTTACTTTTTTTAAGAAATATCTTTAAAAATGGTATCTTATATAATCAGATTTAATAGTTGAATTTTAAAACAAAACTATGAATTATTGTATTTCTGTGGAAGGCCTTGGGGTTAGACATGGATATTAGTTTCTCTTTGTTGAAGGATAGTGTGTGGGTAAACAGATTTATTCATATGCATATCGGATTGAAATAGGTCTTCTCAGAATAAAACTGTCCATTTTGATATATTTTGGATATATTTTTATAGATGTTTTATGTTGTTCCTTTACATACGAGTGTAACACAGACAAATGTCTGCATCAATACAGTGCTTTTTTCCTTCACTACCATAGTTATTTTATCAAGGAATTGAAAATAATTTTAAAATAATATATAAATTACATGCTAGAAATAATAGAACTTGACTCACTGACTTTTTTCTAGTCTGTGTTATATTAAGCGTGATTGTTAGGTTTTTAGCTAACCTATAGATTGGGAAGTCACTGTAACCTGGCTTTTAAAAACTAGATGTACATTTGCATACTCAGATAGTGATTCTCTCTTTTCAAGTACTTCTTACAACAGATGAAGAACTGTACTATGCCAGGTTTTTTCTCCTCATCCTCAAGTCTCAATTGCGATAGTGTCTACATTAACAAATACCTGTATAATTTCACTGGCTTATTCTTTCAGTCTTTACAGGGGTAAATCTTTGCTGTAGAAGCAAAATGAATTTTACTTGTCAGTTATTCCATGTGATGGGATTGTCTTGTTCTGGATTCCTTTATGTAAACTAAAATTGTATGTAAAGGTTTAAAGAACATTATTGTTGCAAAATCAAGTGCACCAGAATATTTAAGTTCTGAGAAGGGTGTGAATGGTGTGCAGCAAATAAATGATTGCCTTACATGGTGAATAATTTGGCTTCACAGTGGAAGTAACTATTAAATAGTTTTGTATTAATAGTTTGGCAACCATATTTGATGAACAAAGGGTCCAGTGGAAGAAGAATGAAAATATGTAATTAGAGTGTATCATAATGCGCATGCAAAACCAGGCAAATTTAGTGGGCTTGGTTTTGATGCTATTCCAAATGCTTAACGTACTGACTTTAATGTTTTAAGGAAAGCAGTCTTTTACTTACTTCTCTAAGTCTAGCAAACTTGACCTGGGTGGGAAAGAGTTGAGAAGTTGATTTGGCTTCCTTAACGCCTGATTTCCTTTCCCTGAAGGGATCTACTGTGGAGAGTTTCTGCAATACTAATGTTTCCAAAGGTGGCTTGTTGGCTTAGAATGCAAAGCTTTTTAGGAATGGCTTTGATTTAAGCTCACAAGTTTTGCAGTGATACCTTACTTCTATGTCTTTTGACAGATGAGAAGACAGCATATGTTGATACTATCCATCCTGGCCCAGTTAGGCTAAAATTAGATCTTTAATCAAGTCAACTTGGTAAAGTCCCATTTAAGTTAGAGATTAAAAAAACCCACAAAACAAAGGTTTTTTGAGTATGGTGGTAGATGTGTGACCTCCAAAGCATAAAAATTATATACTTGTGGTTCCTTGCATGTTCGTGTGTGGTAAATATCTTCAAAAACATTATCACCTCCTTTATATTGAGTTTTCTGTAATGGGAAGTATTCCAATTCAGGAAACTGTAATGCAAGTATCTTTATATCCACAGCCCTCCTCCCCCAAATTTTACAATTATCTCATCATCTCCATTTTCTCCTTTGCCAGTTTTTAAAATAGATTATTTTTTTCTTGCCAAACAAAGCAGAAATACTGCCTTTAACTCTCTTGAAGTTTGGCATCAACTTGTATCTTCTGAAATACAAATGTTAGGGAAACATGTTGCAATACATCTGTTCAAGACAACCTATATAACATTTCCTGTAAGGTCTGCATATCCACGCAGGAATATTCTTACAGTTCTCTTTCCATTGCTTTCCCATCATTTTTTTTTTCCTACTGGATGTCTGCCCTACAGCAGAACACTGGTGCCTGATAACCATCAATCAGATGGTTCTCATTCCTATTTTATTCTGGTGTCACCGTGACTCGTATGTCACTGACAATTAAAATATGGTGCATTTGACTGAGCTATATGTTACAATGATTGTGGCAAGGATGTAAAATTACTCTGAATGTGGTTAGAACAAGCTCAACTCCAGCTGCATGGTAAGGTGGAATTGGTTAATAACCACGGTATGATTTCATCTATTGTCTTCATGATAATGGTAGCATCGTTTGCTTTAATAGTATTGGCTAGGGGTATATGCAGCCTTTGGCTGGATCTGGTTAAGGGTAGGTTAAGATAAGCAAAAAGTGAATGTCTGTTTGGCCTGCAGAAAAAGCATTTTTTCTCATCCTGTCCTCACTGAATTGTTGCCATGCTATTAGTTCCTGCACACTTGATACCAGCTGTTGGCTCAGGGTGATTTTTAGCAGAAGTTTAAGATAGATTCTGTCGTGGTGAATAAACTATCCTCTTGATTTTAGTGTTTTATTTATTTTTTGGTATGAAATGAAACTATTTGGCAGCTCTTCGTGTTTCTTTGCTAGGGAAATGGTGCTCTTGACATTTTAAACCATTTTTCTCTACTTCTAATTAGCCAGCACCACATTGTCCTAAATTATCCCATTTCCTTCTTGTCCAGCCTTTGGTGCTTGCCCTTGATTGTAGGCATCCTTTTTGTCATCTGCAGTCAGTGTAAATGTATCATTCCTACCCTTTGCTTTAGAGTGCTAATGATGATTTGTCACAGCTTCCTTGCTTGTAAGTCAAGATTGAGTTGCAGAGAAGTTACTTGCCTTTTTGATAAGTATTGAAGCCAATAGACACTAGAAAATAAGACAGATTTGAACTAGAAGTATGTGAATTTTTTTTTCTAAAGACTTGCTGGTAGTAAGATGCAATTTTCCGTAGAATTGGAATGAATTCTATCTGGTATCCTAAGAGACTGTTAAAATCGCAATGCAAAGATGAGTCCCTGCTCTGCTTTCTTGATCACCTTGAGGAGATGACAAGATAAGTAATCAATTACTACACAGTGCAAGAAAGTTTGATTACTTTGAGGTTTTTAATTTACTTTTCTCCAGCACAGCTGAGAAAATTATTATTATTCATACTTAGTGAATAATAAATCACCAGAGTGAATTAGCCTTTTAGGACAGATGTTTGGTTTTAGTGATGATGGACAACTTGAAGGCTGCAATCAGCAAGAATGGGGAGAACTTCTCCTAATTTCTTCTCATCTGCAGAAGAAGTAGTCCTCCTCCTGAAGAAATTCAGTAGCTGAGGTTGAGTCTTTGCTGCTTTATCATATATAAAGGTTTAAAGGAACTGTGATCTGAAAATAATTACAGAAATGTTCTTTTGTTGGCTTTAGTGGAGAATTTTATTCCCTTAGGATACTGAGGGATGTTCTTTTCTCCTAAGTTTTAGGCATTGTAATGGAAACAAATTTTAAGCAGAAGATCTAAGTGTTTTCTTTATTGTTAATGTAATTTTTAGTAGCTTGTGCTTTCATAAGTTTGCCAATATAGAAGCTTTTAGTATGAAAGACACAGAGAAAACACACTTGAAAGCTTAAATTTGCTGCTGCAACCTCTCTTTTTGAGCTTATCTTTACAACCGTAATTTTTTTATTAGCATATTACGGAGTTGTTCTGTTCTTTTTTGAGAAATAAGATAATACTCTGCCCAAGTAAAACTCCTTTTTTGTAGGCTTGCATTTTGCTTTCTTTAACTAAACACGCACTGGGGACACTGAAGAGATACAAACCTTCCCAGATGGTACTTAAGATTGGTTTTCAGCTTTCTCAATTCAGTAATGATTTCATTTTGATGTTTAGCTCTGAAGAACAGCATTAATATTAAACTGTCTGTTAATTAAATCACACTTACAATGTAAAAATGGGCAAAGACTGTTCCTCCTTAACTTCAAGTATGTTTAAAATATTGGCATTTAAAAGAGTGAATGTTTCTAAAATAGGTAAGGAAAAAGATTACACTGCATCAATAGTTACCAGATGTCTTTCAGTCCCTTTGAATTTCTGAAGGCATCAGCTCTGAGAAATATTTTTAATGTTGCCTTTTTTTTTTCCCTTAATAGTTGCCAAAAGATGAGAAAGTATAGGTGTTTGGAAACCTCTGTCTCTTCTTTGTCTATTTTATGTGATTGTTTCTTTACTTAGCTATAGTACTATTTTCTCTGTATAAAGGCTTTGCAAGACTTAATGTAAACATTGAATTAGTTGTTGTCCATAGATACCAGATTTAATGCTTGGTTTTTTGGTGAATTATCAATGGAATGTACCTTTGGAATTACATCTCCTGAATTTGTACTTTCTGAAAAGATAACTGACTCAGCATATAATGTGTTTAGCACTAGTAACACAAGAACACTTTTCAAGGGTCAGACTGAAGGTTCATCTGATCCTGCATCCTGTTTTGAGAGTGACTCGTGAGTACTGAGGAAAAGCTATAAAAGCAAAACTAATACAGAATGATATTTCCAGTACTACATCATTCCAGAGTTTGGGTTTGTGGCTTGCAGAGAGGATGTCTGCACTCTCTGACCCGTGATGGGCATTTCTTCCATGATTTGTATGGCACTGGTCTTTCATTGTGTGTTGCGCACTGATTAAAATAAATATAATAAAGCAACAATTTAAGAATGCCAAGTCAGGCACTTCAGGATTAGAAATGCCGGAAGCAACAAAACTACACAAATCACTTAATACCTTTGACTAAATTTAAAGAATCTGCAAAAATCATCCTTTGTAGGTGCTTATACACTGTGATCAAGACTTTGTTGGTCGTCTTGACAAATGGGGAAGGTTCTTGTTAAGAGACTGAACAGACATTCTTTCTAGATATCAGATCATTTCTGGAATCTTTTCCTTTTGTAGCATCTGTTCAGACGAGAAGAGCAGAGCTGTGTGTTATTCTGCACTCTAAATCAGTGAGACTAGTATTGGCAGCAATATTATCTCTGTCTTCCTGTCCGATACAAGCCTTGGGTAGATAAAAGAGAATGTTTTCATCCTTCTTTCCAACAGTGCTCTGAGAGTTCAGGTTCTTTTGATGAATAATCAGCTGCCTTGGAACTGTGATCATCAATTATTGCCATAAAATGCAAAGTCCTCTAATTTTCATTGGCTTTCTGGGATTTCATTGCTTGTTCAAGCAGTGGCAGTATCTGACATGCACCCACTTTGTGGAAATATCATCTGGAATTTGGCTGGGTTAAAATATATAGAGCTTTCTTAGAAGGTACACTTGGTCTATGTAAGCAAGTCATTCCCAACCTTAATTATTACATAAAGGACCCAAACATTCATGGGGTGTTTGGTCAGCAGTGAGTTATGTCCCCCTATGCTGTTGGTAAAGATAAATTGCCTTAAACCAAGCATAGGGGTTGCTTTAGAGCTCTTTATTAGAAAGATTCTACAAGCTGATATTTCTGCATTAAGAACATTCTAGGTCTACTAATTAAATGGATTAAAATCAAGTTAGTATAGTTTTTGTACAGTATCTCTCCCTCACCCACAACCTTAAAGCATTTTTTTTTGGGACAGAGTCCAAATGTCTTACCACTTCTTTTGGTACTCTTACCAAACCATATAAAACCAGTGAATTTACATAGTGTTGGTATGTGGCAGAGACTCTCCTCTTGTATCAATTTGATTTCCGTGTAAAATTTCGAAATCTAGAATGTAAGGGTTAAAATCTCATGACGAAAACGTTTATTAAACATTTTTAAATTATCTTTAAAAGTCAGTCCCAAAACCCATCAAGTATAGCACTGGGGGGGGGAAGGCATTCAAGAGCATTTTGTTGTGATTTTTCAAATTCATCAAATGAAAGCAGAGAGCTGTAATAAAAGCTGTCAGACTGTTTTAACTGCAGATTTTGTTGCTACTTGCATTGCTTATTATGCTGTGACAGATAGTGTTTATAGTTTTCAAACAGTTCTGCAGTACTGTTTTTGCCAAGTGATGACTGTTTATACTTGGAGAAATGTGGGCTCCCTATATTCAATCTGAAATTATTTTTATCAGTTAATGATATGATTCTTGTTTGGTGTGCCTGAGAACATCCTTCTGCGCTCTCTGGCCTCCAACTTAAAAGCTCTCTTAAGCCAAGGAGTCTTGACTCTAATACTTCCTTAAATAGCACTTATGTCCCCTCTTCTATCCACAAAGACTGAACTGGTGTGTTTTTCTGTCACTCTGAGCTTTTATTGGAAAGATATGTGATTTGAGTCCATATCTATTGTAACACGTATATTATTTCTTCATTTACAGTCTTGTAAATTGTTCTCTCTGGTCTCTGACCCAAAGGCAAACTAATAACATCTCCTACCCTTCTGCTGACAGTTTATACCTTTTGTATAATATCCTTTCCTTGATGGTTCTCTTGATGGAGAAGAGTGTATGCAATTGGAGTAAAGACCCAACAGGAGAATGTATGATGGAGTAACAGAAGCTGAAGATTTATGAAATGGCAACAGACTGAGTGGAATAAAGATAGAGGAAACAGTTAACTTTCCTTACAGAATACAGAAAGGGCAAACCAGATATGCTTAAGATGGATGAAAAATTTTACCAGCATACAAAAAAAAAAAGACAAATATGACTGGAGTAGGAACCAAACCAAAGGCATGTTAAGGTAGTAAATAATTTGATAGAAATTGACACTTGAAAAATAATACGATGAGAATTTTCTGTTTCAAATAGATGGAATACTTGTAGTCATAGCAGTTTATGTATAGGCTTACAACCTGCTGCTGCCTAGGGACTTCCCTGTGAGTACCTCTTGGCGGTTTAGAGCTGCTCTGCATAGTAACTTACCACTCTCCTATTTTGCTTTGTCCCACACATTCCTCTCTTCAGTTGGTTGTGAGTTGGATTCTGTCCAATTTTGGCATATTTCTGAAATTTAGTTGGATTGTTGTTTTTTATATAATGGAGGACTCTATGCAATATTTTCCTATCAATCTGTACTGTATATGTAAATGAAGAAATAATAGATGTGTTACAATAGATATGGACTTAGATAATGCAGATAAGCTAACTCATCATTACTACTTTTTCAGTAGGAGTTAAACCCATTGTTTTGTTTGGTTACTAATGCTGTTAGGTATTTTTTTTTTGTTCTCCGTGAATGTCCTCAAGTCACTAAATTTGCCAAAAATAGGAACTGACATTTTCTTTCACAAAAAGAAAGTGAACAAGAAGATGCTTTAAGAATGAAATAGAAGAATTTTTATTTCTTTGCTGACCATGTATCTTGAGTAACTACTAACTCAGCTACATTTGATACAGCTGTTAAATGCATTGAAGAGTGAATACTAAATATGATCTTATGGGATCAGTTTGAGAGTATTTTTTCTTTTGCACCTAAAAACTGCTTCTATAAATGAAGGAACTCCTGTTTTTATGCTTTTCTTTCAGTGATGCCTCTGTGACCTGTTAGAAAAGTAGCCTTTATTGAACATGCAAGTAGGAGTTGTTGTTTGGGATCAAGGCACTTATCCTTTCCTAACCTCTACACTTGCAGGATGTGCAAAGGACAATCAGTTGTTCCAGGTGTTAAGACACCTATTGGTAAAGGATGAATGCAAGTAGCTAGATCTTCTAGTGTTGTAAGCTTTGATCAAGTGCCATTTGACTACTACAGAAATGTTTCTAATCTAGGGAAGAAAAGATCTACTGATCCGAATCTATGTCTTAGTCCCAGATGTTTAGGGCTCTAGGTGTAGTTTTGAAATCAGCTCAAGTGGAGATATTGGCAAGTCACTTAACTGGTTTGCCTTTTCTTTTCCCTTTATAAAGTGAGGGTTTTTGTCTGCTCCTTGGGCTGCTTATAAGGAAGCAAATGTAAATTCTCATTGGGTATTAAAACATCAACAAAAAATTGTATTTTTTGCATGTCTGCTTGAGGTCTCTCTTTTGTGTTTTTTTTTTTTTTTTTTCTTCCCCTCAATCAGATACAAAGAAGGTGGTGAAGCTTTGTTAGTATTGCTTCCCTCAGAAGAAAAAGGCATGGTGGAACAGCTGGCACAGAGGAAAGTACCTGTCAGCGAAATCAAGTAAGTGACTAATGGCTTGTCTGTTATTCAGCCTTCTTTCTATAGGAATAATGTGTGGTGAGTCTATGATGGAGTAAAGCGCTTGAATTGCCTGGAGCTGGACAAACAAGGGAGATAATTTGATTTTGATAGTGTTGTAGAAGGAAAAGACCTTGAGAGGTTACCTGTTCCATCCCCTTTCCCAAAGGCAGGATCAGCTGCACAAATCCTTCTTATCAGATGCTTGTCTAACTTGCCAATGAGTATCTTCACAGTTTCCCAAAGTGATCTCATCTATACTCAACAATTCCTGCCATTAAGGTTTTTTCTTCAAGTATCTGATAAGCCTTGTAAGTAATTTAAGTGAAATATTTCTTTTGTCCTGTGCCAAGAATATATGGAAAATTATGTATTCTCTTACTCTTTGCAACTACTTTTTATGTAATGAAACATTATCATGCTATCTCTTTCTCTTCTTTTGCAGATTAAACAATTACAATTTCTTTAATCTGTTCTATGTTTTTATACCTTTTATCATTCTTGTTTCTCTTACCTTAGTTCTAGATTGTTTCTCCAATCTGTCATGATCTTTCTGAATCATTTAGTTGAAGAATAGGAAATAAAAGATGTGGCTAAATGGTCATTTTACATATGAGAGAGTATTCTGATGGAGACCTGTAGAGATCTATGCTATCTGTACAAAAGAGAACTGACTTTGAAAGAGTTGCAGAAGCATATAATGATACCATGTAAAAATAAAAAAGCACTTATGTTTCCAATTTCTATTAAATGCAGAGTAATAGACATGTAGGAAAGACAAAAACCCTAACTGTAGAATTAATAGAAAAACCCCACACCACTAAAAAGCATCGGTGGTAATCTCTTAATTACTTGTGAACTGCACTTGTGAATGCTGCATCTGTATAACAAACTGATTACACAGCAGCCGGTGAAGTAAATACACCTTTTCTGGTCAAACACGAGTATCAATTCTGTGTAGAACATGCATGAACTTCAAACATAAGACAACTTCTGCTAAAACAGCGAAAATAAGGACTAGAATGGAGTCAAACAACTATCAAAAGTCTTATTGTGCTTAAAGCTTTCTTTTGACGTTGCTGTTTAAAAAAACCCCCACAAAACAAAACAAAAAAAAAAAAAACAAAAAACCAAAACCCCCAACTGAATGTGGACAATATCAGTAAGGAAACTGAATTAATCTGATATCTTCTTTTCCTTTAAGTGTCATAGTGCTTTAAAAGGATCTGTTGTATAACCACCACAGCCTAAGCAAATTGTCTCTTTTCCCAAATTTCATCTTTTTTCTTCTTAAAATGATAGTTATTCAAATAATTTATTTTATTTTGATATTCACTAAATAAATGTCTGATCTCATGCATATTATTAATATCTCACTTTTCTTTGACAGCTAAGCTTTCAACTTCTTGAGTAATGCAGTTAGTTCTTTGAACGGCTTATCATAGAACATGGTAAAAAAGCCTCTTTAGCCTGTATTTATTCATGCAAATCCAAATAGGTATTTTTGTACCAGAATAACAGTTCAATTTTAATAAGGCAAGTACTTCATTTCCCCCCTAATAAATGTGTCTTCCATTTATAATCCAAGTTAGATGTGTCTCTGGAGAGGCAGCCATGGCTGTGTCTCTTAACACATTCTTGCTAATCTGATGTTGTATCAGTGGAAAAGTCTGCTTTTTTTTTTTTTAAACATCACCCCAAAAATTCGTTCTTTTACCAAGCCACTAGGGCATATGTATAATAAATACATTGAAGTAACATTCTTAACTGGAATCATTATAAGTAAATTCAGGGCTTTTGGTTGGTAATATATTTTAACAGCCTGCCCCGAGATCCAGGTTTTCAATCTGCAAAACATACTCTATTAGTATTTGTGACATCGTAATGAAGGGGAATGCTTTAACTTCGAATAGTCTACCTAGTGTGGTTAAGGCTTAAACGATTTAGCATCGTACCTCTAAGATGCTAACTAAAACTCCTTAAAAAAAAATTCTTGTAATTACTTGTGGATTGCACACCAGTTTCATCCTAAAAGTTTTTAACTACAACTTTTCTTAGGTCGTTTACTTCTACCCACTTTCCCAATTAATACAACCCTGGTGTGTTTTGTCAATTGATAAATTGTTGAAGAAGTTCCATCAACCCATGAATCATGTTCCAGGTCTTCTGTTGAAGTCTTCTGGTGCTGTTTGTGTATATTCACCTAATTATAGATTCTCAAGAATTGATTTAACTTGCGAGTTAGAAGGTAATGAGCGTTGCTCACTGCCAACAGACTTTAACTCTTCAAACTTCTGCAATTCATTCTGAAAGCTTTTTGTTTCTAAAACATCACTGTCAATTAAAGTGCTTGTTTTGCTGTTCTTGTTAACCTGTTATCTTGCATAGGGACTGCAAGAACCAGTTTTCTGTTACTTTCCTTGGTTTATTTTTTCTGACCTACAAACAGCTCTAAACATTTCTTTATTTCATTTAGACAGAGTTTTTAAAACAGGTCCATCATTTCAAAGGAGAAAGGGGAATAACTTTTCTCTTTTCCTGAGTACCAGTTCAAAAGGCTAGGGTTTAGGCTGTTTTCCTAATTTTCAATTTTAAATCTAAGCTCCCTGTAAAGTCTGTTAGTATACCATACCTTTCTAATCAGCACAAGCTGCCAATTTAGAAGTACTGCTTTTAACAATACATCTCTTTTTCATTGTTCAAACAGAGCAAGCAAAAATGCAAAATATGCAATAATAAATACTGTATTTTAGAGCATCCAAATATGGCAAAAAGCTACTCTGAAAGTATTAAATATTATGTACTCCTTACAAATATGTACATAACTTCAAAGTTTTAGATACAAACTGTAAACTGAAATTATTTTTGATAATACCTTGAGACTACTTCATTGCATCCCATTTTGTTGAGTAACAGGGTAAGACCTGCTTCCTAAGGGGTTATTGTAACAAATTTCGTGTCTAGAAAATTTTACCAAAGGAAGTGCAAGTACATAGATACCCACAATGTAATACTGCTTGCTTTAATATTACAACAAAAATGTTGTTCTTGAAGAAACAATAACAACAACAAACCACCTTTTTTTCTGACAGTGGAGAATACTTGGATATGTATTCTACGACAGTAATATTAATGCTAGGGAATCTATTAAAACTTGCTGCCTCCCAATTACCATCGTTACTGTAGGACAGTCTGTTTGTCTCACTAACCAGTGTGGTTATGCACCTGTACGTGATCTGCTGATGTGAGGCTGGCAACTCTGAGCAGCCGTCCTTAGGTCCCAGCTCTTCCTCCTCTCTCCAACCTTGCAGGTTGTCCAGTGTAACCATAGGGAGCCACGGTCCAGGCTGAGAGCACGGAGCAAAACCTGCTGCTGCTTGGAAGCTGGGTGGAGTATGGAAACTTTTGCTACATCATGGCAGCATGGTCTTTTTGGCGGTTGTTGAGCTTTTTTTGTTTAAATTCTGCTTTGGAGAGGATGGGGAAGAGAGAGTATCTAGTTAAAGCAGTGCTTGTATCCTGCTCTTAAAAACAGGGGGAATGAGTGGAAAGCCGAGGGCATATCGACCAGGAAATTTGGAGAGTGCTGTCTGATCAGTTTGTAAGACCAAGCAAGCTGAGTTCATATTTATATGAAATCATGACACAGTCATATATAAATTCATATTTATATATCATGGCACAGTCAAGTGTGGCCATTTATGCAACTGCTAGGCAAAACAACAGTTTCAAAAAGTTATACTGCTCCTTAAATGCAAGATTTGTACTCGCAGAGTAAGAAAAGAAAGAAACAGCCTAGTTAAAATGACAGACAATGTCATAAAATCCCCTTCTAGTTTTTGCATAGGTGGTTCTAGCTCACTGGTTCTTAGCTGATTAGGCAAGCTTATAAATTAAGATAATTCATTTAAGTGATTAGATTTTAGATTTGTCTCTCCAAATAGTCACATATATGTAATTATTGTAAAAAGTTTTATTTGTTCAGAAGGAAAAAACATGCCAACTCGTTAAAACCAAAATCCAATTTAACAATGACCAGCTTTCTTATTTTTGGAATCCCAGCATGAGACGAGGACAACAGTGGGCGGTTGTCATGAGACAGCGTTGGAGAGGAGAGAATCCAGTATTATGACTCTTTTTTTTTTAATATTCAGTGTTGCAAATTTACTCATTCATTAACAAACACATAACCTCAAAATGTGCTTGAGGCACCACATTCTTGGTTGACATTGCTTAGATTTACACCACAGTATCTTGGCTTGCTTTTAACTGTAAAGCATCTTGTGTTTTCTGTCTTTTTCAAACCCTTTTCTTGCAAATTTCAACCAAATTACTTAAACTAAAATTTATATGCAGTCAACAAAGTGTTGTTACATCTTGTCTAAGATTATTGCTCATTAAGCTTGGTGCCCCAATGATGTATTGTCTCCTGTAAATAGTGAATCACATTCCTACAATAATCAAGTTGTTATAGAAAATAATGAGTAATAGTGGGCCCAGGTGAGAACTGGAATTTGGTATGCATTCTGAGTTTCGCAATGAGTCAATCCCAACTACTCTTTGAGTACAGCTCCAAGGCCAGTTTTGCATTTACTTAAAGATTTCATGTAGACCATATTTCCCTAGCTTATGAGAATGTGCAACTGCCAGATGCTTTGCTGACATCAAGATATGGCATCTGCTGTTTCTTTCCCGTTCTTAAAGCCTGCTAAAGCTGCTATGAAGGATAATGAAACTGATTAGTCTGACTAAGCTATGTTGGTGCTTACAAATTGTTTTTTCGGTATCAAGAAAAAAGTTAAATCGTTTAACTTCTCTTTTTTTTTTTGTCCCCTTTGAAGATGAGCACTATGTTTACCTGCCCTGTCTCATAGATTTTTCTCTCTCAGATGTGTTCTCAAGAATAGATACAGCTATGACTCAAAGTGCTCTGACTTTCTCTCTAGTTGCTATGGAGCAAATTTCTTTTGCTGATTTATCTAAGTATCTGTTACCCTGTGATTTGCGATTCTGGTGTGAGCTTGGACTATGCTGTAGCTGTTGTTAGCTGTCTGACTGTAGCCGCCACTTTGAGTGAAGACAAGGGAAAAAAGACACTGGCTAATTTAAGTGCCTTGAGGTTGTCTCTTAATAGCTTTCCCATAACTTAACAGCAATGCAACACTGCTGGGCTGTCTTACTGCTGGTGTTCGTGTAAAAAAAATTTTTTTTTTTCATGCTATCCCTTCTTTACTTTTTGTATCTCATTTTGTGCTTGTATTATTTTATCCCAGTGAATTTGTGCTGGTTTTATACTTGTCTTCAGTTCTACTTTAAGCTTTCTTCTTGAGTTTCAGGTCTCTGTAAACATGTTGATTTCATCTAGCTAGCCTTTTCACTCTTCGTCCTGTATTTCCTCTGCAGTGCAGTAGTATACTTTGTGTTTTGTACCTTCTAATACAATTTGGTATTAAGCAAGCCACTGCTTTTATTTTGCTATCCTACCATTTTTCCTTTGTTAGGATCATAGATATTTTCTTTGTCACCTTCTCAATCTTGTTTTATAGAATAAAATCGAGAAGAGCCTTCTCTCTATTTACTTTTTCTGTCTTTGGTATCTTGTGTGCATTCTGTCCTGCATTGCATTTCAAAGACTTGTTGGTCAGTTTGTCCCCCACTGAATTTTTCATGCCTCTTCTTTTCTCTCTTATGTCTTTACACTTTCAGAGCAAATTATATGGTGGCTTGAAACTGGAACTCAGATTTTTGATCTTTCACTAGCACTGTAGCTAAATAGCTTTTGGGTGCACTACAGTCTTCCACTGGCTGTATCTGACAGAGATAGGAAATTGAAATGGTGAGGGAATAAAGCTTGATGTCTTTATAAATTAAGGTATTCTTTGGTAATACCCTCCAACCCTTTGCTTAATTGCTGCATTCATATTTAGTAAGAATAATAGATGATCATAATGGCTTACATTACAAAAAATGACTATAAAATGTTTTTTAATCAGTCATGTTTTCTAGACTGACTTAGTGCTATGTGAAGAAGCATGATTTTGATTCTTTTTTTTTTTTTCTTGACTTCCTGCAGCAAAGGCTATGTTTTGTTGTACTGTATGGGATGACATGGCATACTGCAGCATGAACCAGAGTAAGAAATCTGGTAGTTGTGCATCTCTTTTGACCTCTACTTGAGGAGTACCCTCCTACCGTGTTTGGTAGGTTGTATGATACACTTGGGTGGCAGTAGCAGATCAAAACCAGAAGTAGATAAGAAAAGATCTGGGCAAATAAACCTGGAATAGTATAGGTATCACTGGAATAAGTGTAAAAATCCAGAGTCTGGGAGAGGACTTGCATAACTTCTTACTAGGTTTAATGGCATTTTCTATAGTACAGTCACTGTTCTTTATTCACCTGATCAGTATTTTGAGAAGCTCTTAAATCTGTTTAATCTCAATGTCCTTTATTTTTGCTCATCTGGCTCTAAGAAAGTAGTGCTTAAATTTCAGTATTCCCAGGACAATGGATTTTATTTAAGCTTTCAAAAATGCTGAGAATTTCCTTATGAAGACTGCTATCTCAGTATAAAGTAGTACTATAATTCATATTGCTGCTTCTGTATTTTTTTCTCAGTATTTTTATAAGTTCAAGAAGTTCTTTACTGCTGATTTTTGGCTTTGCTTTGGAAGAAGTTTCATCACATTCATTGAAAACTGTCTCTGGATAAAAAGTCTGAGCTCCCATTTGTTTTTTCTGTATTATTCGTTTCAGGAGTGTATGCTTCATCCGTAATATGGTTCCATTCTAAGCTCGTTTAGAGTGGTAATAGCTTTACACATATGAAAGCAATGCAGAAGAAGTGAAGATACTCTTGAGAACTTAATAGGTGCTTATTTTTGCATGTTCTAATAATTAAAGCTAACTTTTTTTTTTTAATTAGAATTAATCCTGAAAAACTTACAGACATTCAAAAGAGGATGCAAGCTTTCTTAGCTCAAGATCAGGAGTTAAAAGACAAAGCTCAAAGGGTAAGTAATCTGCTGCACTATAGTTCTTGAGGCATGCTAGTCGAATAGAACTGCTGTTGGACTGACCTGCTCATATATGCTTTAGCAGCAGTGTTTGGAACTGCTCAATTGTTCTGATTTTTAAGCTTTAAAACATGGCATCAGTAGAAACAGTAATCGTGTTATTAGCAGCTGGTGGTAAGTATGCCTGTATAGCCTGTGTGAGTTGATTCTCAACACAGGCTCACGACCCTAATGCCTGAAGAGCCATCTGACCTACTGCTGTTGTGCCAAAGTTAAGGCATAGGTGGGGACATATTTATTGTAGAATCTTGAGTATGAAAGGAATTTTTTATTTGGTAGTCACTGCTTCCCAGCTGTTTGAGGGTTTTTACTGTTTTGTTTGGGTCTTTCCCAGCTGTTTGCGTCCTGTACCTGCGGAGGAGTAACTCCATACACCAGTACAGGCTGGGACCAAATGGCTGGAAAGCAACTTTGCAGAAAAGGACCTGGGGCAACAGGTTGTCCTAGTGGACAGCAGGCTGAACATGAGCCAACAATGTGCCTTTGCAGCAAACAAGGCCAACCACAGTCTGGGCGGCATTAGGCACAGTGTTGCTGGCAGGTCAGGGGAGGTCAAGATCCTTCCCTTCCCCTCTACTCAGCCCTGGTGAGACACATCTGGAGCGCAAAGCTTGATTCTGGGCTTCCAGTAAAAGACAGACATGGACATACTGGAGGCAAGACCAATGAAGAACCACAAAGATGATTGAGCACTTGAAGTATCTCCTGTATTAGGAGAGAAGTATAAATTAGACGGAGCCAGAGTTTTCTGACTGGTGCTCAGTGACAGGAGAGGAGGCAATGGGCACAAATTCATATACAAAATCCTCCAATTTAACCCAAGAAAAAACATTTTATTGTGAGGGTGGCTGAACACTAGAACAGGTTGCACAGAGAGGCTGTGCAGTCTCCATTGTTGGATATTAAAAAGTGGGTGCATTCCTGAGCAGCCTGCTCTAGCTGACCTTGCTTTCAGCAGGGATTTGGACTAGCTGATCTCTGGAGGTTCCTTTCAACATCAGCTGTTCTGCAATTCTGTAAAGCATAAAGCTGTTATATCGGTGCAAATCTATCTTTTTTTCATCATGTATCCTTGGTAGCACGATGGAGAATAGGACTGTGTACCATTCTGATTGAAGTGGATAGGTGAATCGGTAGTTCCTCCTGAGAGGACTTTTCTTGGGGAGCTGTTATAGAACATTTTGAAATAATCAAACAAGGTTACTGAAAAGTAGCAGATCTCATTCCTTGTGCTTAAAAAGTTAAAAATATGAAACCATGTAGGCCTCACATGCTCACTTTCTTAATCAATTTTTATTGTTGTATCTCCTGAATATATATGACAGTTTGTCCTTTCTCAGTGGTAAAATCCAATGCATTGAATAAAGCATTTTAACTTTCATTTGGATTTAAATGAGAAGCAAAATAGATAGAATAGCTCTTCCAGGTAAGATGGAGAAGTGTGTGAATTGGGACTATGAATGGGATTTCTTTGCTGTGCTCGTTAATGTTGGGAGACTCCATGAACAGTATGTGAATTTCACCAAGATTTTAGCAGGTTTGGGGGAAGGTAGGAAAACTTAAAATAACTAGGTAGGTTCCTGGACTAGAATGAGCTAGTTGTAAAAGATACTTCCCATGGAAGATGGCCTGTGAAACATTTCTGGGCATCATGCTGCCTCTTCTTGCCATCACTAGACATGTTTGCTGACCTTTCCCTGGTTTTATACTATCTTTAGGTTGTGAACTTTTTGGGATAAAGCTTACTACTTGTGTTATTGAAGCACTGCAATGTGTTAGTTTTCTGAGGTTGGTTGGTTTGTTTTAAACAGTGTGGATATCATGAGCCTATGAATTCTGTAGTTGTACCAAGTGTCTTCCAAACTGTGCAAAATCAGGAGTTCAAATTGAGTGAGATGCAGGGAAACAAGATGATTAGAAGAAAAATAAGTGACCTGAAAGATTTTCTTTTTTGTTCTACATGTAGGTCAAATTTAAAGAGCACTACCAAAGGCCAAATGATCAGAAATTCATAAATGCCAAAGCCTCAGAAATGCAAGTTCTACCCAAGGAAAAGATTGCAGAAATTCTGGATTAGTGTAAATAACTTTTTATTTGTCTGAGCTTGCATGGGCATTTATGACACCTGAAGATATTCTGGTAAACCTGAGTGATAGGGTAAAATGAAAAGGGGATCATGAATGCTCAAAGATAGGCTAAGAGTTGTAGCCTTTCTGCTGAACTCGGATGTAAAATGAGGCAAGTTGCAATATTTAAAACTCTTAAGGTGAGGTTCATCTCACCTCACTTTAGATGTCCTATGTGAGCTAGTCTGCCTGAGCTTTCATTTATAGCTGACAGAGAGGAGTAGGCACTTTAGGATGCATCCTGACATGGATACTTTAAAAACCCTTTGGGATGGATGAATGGTGGTTTCTTTGCACTGCAAAGGTAGCCTGCGTGACGTGACCTAGCTTGGATGCCTGCAGTAAAGACACTGGATCAGAGGAATGTCGTTCTTACTTTCCTAAACAAGGAGTCATAAATCAAAGTGCCTGAGGAAGTCAGTGGGAGCTTTGTGAATAAAATGTCTAAGGCAATGTTCAAGGGACTACTTTTAAAACTATTTTTGGTGTTTAGGTATCCCAGGTTTTTGTAGTGCACAAAGTATTACTTGTAGCATGTGCAATGTCAGCATAAGCTTCATCCTGATATTGCACAGGCCACACGTACTGGTGACATACTACGACCATTTGCAACAGCTCCGGAAGTTGCAGTTACAACAAATTGTATCAGAAGTGACAGAGCAGCTGGTTGGGGGAGGATGAGAGTAGGAAGAAGCCAGTGTCATCTTACTTGGAATGAAAATACTAACAAACCTCTGTTTCTGGCTTTGGCTTTTTAAGATCTCTTAAAAGGCAGAGAGAGATCATCCTGAATTGGGTGAAAGAAAATAATGATAAAGTTTCAAAATAGCACAAGAATAAAATCAAACATGGGCTGTCTGTCAATGTTACAGAAAAAAATTAATTTTGATTTTTTTTAATTACCATTTAATTACCCTTTCAAGCCATTTTTGTTGCAATTTTTCATTTATGTGTAGCAGTGCAGTGTCATCTTGCAGACAAACTGTATATACATTCAGTTTTTGAAAATCTTGAAGTATGGACAAGTGGTTTATCATAGAAGTGTCCCTCCTAATAAGATTTAAGTATGACAGTTCAGACATAGTATGCAAATGTGCCCCAGTAGTCTTACCTATCAATGTGAATAAAACAATAAAAATGCAAATGAAGTCCTGACCTTGGATCCTTATCTGGCATGCTGGATTTCTCAAAGGCACGGCCTTGTGCTGTCTAGCCTGTCTGTTGCGAGCTGCCAAATTCTCGACATTTGTAAGAAATTAATTCCCTACCTGAATGGATCAGATAGCAGTGAAACAGCATAGCTATGCACAGAAGTTCAAGTAGGATGTAGTTTACTGTGTTGAGGGCATGAGGTCTAGGTGGTTACGTCCTCTAAGCTTGTTGATTTACTTCAAGATGCTTTTACTTTGTTTAAAAAAAAAAAGGAAAAAAGAACCAAGAAAATTCTTGATTACTAATTGCTTCAACAAACTTCATGGTTCATTTGATAGGTTCATTTGTTCCTCTGCTGTTGCTTGGGAAGAGAGAGGGTGAATCAGATTGGGGCTCCTTTGAAACCTTTGCAGTTCCTCTTGTGGACTGATGCTGCCTTTTGGCATTTCTTGTAATGGTAATATTTAATATGTCAATTCATTCAGTTCTGAAAAACAGTTTCAAACTAGCAAGAAAAACACATTCTTTTTTAATGTTACTGTATAGGGGGTACTGGGACACTGAAGTGATGTCTGACCATTAAATTCTTCATCGCACCCAGAGGGACGTGCAGGGGGTTACAGCCTGAGATTCCAGTCATGCCCTGTTACTTTGAATTCTGTCAAAACAGCACATGCATTGAATTGTGTGTGTTTTAATATGTAAAACAATTATCCAACAAATACATCAATAAATCAACATTTAAATGTAGCTAATTAGTAGAGCGTAGTACTTGTTGCCTTACGTATTTTTAGTATTTGTACAGTAGTCTCAGGTGGTTTTGGGGGCCTTTAGCTACTATTGCAATAGAGCTATAATATGTTTCTGATGCCCAAGATTAACATTTTCCATAATGGTATAAATTAATTCATATAATAATATTTTTGTAATGTTCAGTTATTAAAAGAACCCTTGAAAGTGATATCAAAGCAGCAAAAATAGCAGTGGACAACAGCAATTGATAGAAGAGGAGGAAAAAAGTTCACACTGACTAAACTTGTTCTCCCTCAGCTGTCTAGTGTGTGTGCGCAGAGTGACCAAGTCTTAGGAGAATTGAATAAAATCCAAGAGAGATGACAATATTTTAGGAGGAGGTTGAAGTGAAGGTACTGAAATCAAATAAAAATAAAAGAAGTCATTTGCTCTTTCTGTACTTAATTTCTTTTCTTGTAAAGTAGAACAACTCTTTTATGCTGTATCTAACTTTTCTAGTTTGGGTGTAAGCTTTTGGAGTAGGGAATATCTTTTGCTGGAAGTGTTCACAATGCCTAAAATAATAGAGAATGAGGTCAGCTGAAGACTTTAATCATCATTATATTACTATTGAATGATCTTTGAAGCCTCTTACCTTAATTAGATGCCCATTTCTGTGAACATAGAGCAATACTATTCTGCATACAGTCCATGACAAACTTGAAAAATTGTGTTGAGTCTCAGCGGGCTGAACCCGGTTGACAGCTGATAAACGTGAGTTAGAACATGGGGCATTTGTTTGGTCGTTCATTCTTAGTTATTGTAGGGCTTGATACATGTGCAAAAGGTGTGTTCTTTCTGCCCCTTATCTATCACTTATTAATTTCTAGACCATGTGTACCAAAGAAATACTAGTAAAGTAAGTGAATGGCTATCCAAAAGGCAGAATGAGATTATTACCGTGGCATGTAGTGACTCATGTAGATCTTCAGATCTGCAACTCTCAGATTCACAGAAAAGATACTTCTTGTTTAACCTGCTTTTTTCCATCTGTCACTACAGAGAAAGAAGAGGCTCTATCACCTATTTTTTGTCATTGCTTGCTAGACAGCAATAGATAGAGATCTGTCAAATTTGAAACCTTTTCCTAAAGGTTCTAGTTATTTTCATAAAATGATTAATAATTTTATGTGAGCAAACAAGTGTGTTATTCCACATCTCATTCTTGGTAGCAGCTGAAGGGATTGTGCTAGCACCTTCCACTGCTAAAATTAATTGAAAGAGATAATCTGGACAGGAAACTTTACCCAAAAACTTAGCATTTGGAAAAATAAGCAATTGAAAATTTACTTGTGTAACGAGGCATTGGGCAGCTTGCAAAGTATATCTCTTCGCTCTACATATCTTGCAATTAATAGTTTTTATTTCAGTTTGCCAAGGGGAAAAGTATGACTTCATGACATTGTCTAATTTACTGTCTCATCTTTCTTTTCACCTTTGGAAATGTTTTTTCTCTTATAAGCATTCAAAGAATCCCCATAAGAGATCGATGCTCCTAACTGTTGGGTCTTTTCCTCCTCTATCTCAGGTTAACAAGAAATAGATTTTTTTTTTTTTAAATTCCACATGAATTATTAATACAATAATTTTCTCCAACAGGTGCCTGTACATAGCAGAACAAGGGTGTGATTGTAGTATGCTTGAATATAACCCTATAACTTAATTTGCTATTGTTACTAGTGTTTGCTGGTTTAAGCCTCGTGGTAGGAGTTTTGGCATGTGTTAGAAGTTAGGTTACGAACAACGGAAATCCAAGGATCTTTTCTGATACTTAAAATATTCCAGGATTTATGCTGATGATGATAGGTAGAAATAGACTATGTAAAAGAAACATGAGAAGAATCTTTCATTTTGGGAAGGATGGAGGGAAAATACAACACAAGATTAAGTTATTCTGTTATGCATTGCTTCCAGTTTTCTTGGTGAAAGTCTGAGATTAATTGAAACTTCAACCTTGGACTGGTCTTAGTAAATGTTTTATAGTGAATTTATGTTGGTCAGCTGAGTTGCATTCATTGACTGTGTGTATGTGATGAACTGATCGCAAATGCAAGGTAGTATGAATTATCCTAGGCCACAGTGAAAGGCAGCTACATTGAGTTGAATTGCTTTTAGTGGCTAAGATTGTCAGGACGCCTCAGATTGATAGCAACAAAGTCTGTTCTTGCTTCCACATAATTCAGATGTCAGAATAGCATAGCAACATTCAGAAAAGCTGGGAGAAGAAAAAAAATTGAATCAGTGATGTTTCCTTCTGACTAATTTGCCATATTTTCTTTCTAGTGAAAATAACATGACATACCATTGGGAAATTCAGCCAATTAATGTGCATTTAATGAAATATTTGAATACTTGAAGTCGCATCACTTCTGTAGTACTGATAAATTTTGGCTGATGGGTATTGGGTAAAAGAATTTCAGCCTGAAACTGATGTTAGACCACTTAATAGTGGAATTCTGTTTTGTGTTTAGAGCAACAGTATAATGTTAGTTTCATGGGTTGGTAATTGAATGATTTCTTTTTTTGTTAAATACTTTTATTTCTCTTTCAGTGTTTTGTATCCTACTTGCGTTCAGTTTACTTAATGAAGAATAAGGAAGTATTTGATGTTTTCAAATTGCCTCTAGCAGAATATGCCCTGTAAGTATGATTGTCTGGGAAAGTGAAAACTGTATATTGAGAAGTTTTGCAGTGGATGATAGCTTTCAATAGCTGTTTCGACTCTGTTAACACACAGAATTGGACAGTCTTATAATGTGTTTACAGATTCATATTTATGCTGTGCTTTTGCATATTTTCAAAGACATTCTAAATAGCAATTATGTGTAAAAACAATATATCTCTACAGAGGGAAATAACTCTTACAGCAGAAGGTACATTTGCTATATAGAATAGAAGACAAGACTTGTGAAGTAAAAGGATAGAGAATAATAGGGTTGTGGGTGTGTTTGTTTTTTTTCAGGTTTGCCCTTCAGCCTCATAGCTAAATGCCAACCTATAAAGTGTATTATTTAAAAAGAAATTGGAGTATCTAAAGATGATCTATTGCAGTTTCATTTTGAGTGTGATTGGGACATTGCTCCTTGGACATAAATTACTTTTCAGAAGATTCAGTGGGCTTGGTAAAGATGAACCATCTGCACTGGACACAATAGCATCTATTTTACTACGTCTATTTTTGTACATATATGTGAACCATTCCACATTTTGTATGAGAGGGAAATTAATTTTGACAGGTTGACTTTACAGATGACTATCATCTGAGATTGTTTTAAGGCGTGAAGTTTTCGAATAATCTCACGGGACATAGGATAGTCAGAAGGGAGCAGGAAGGTGCTCAAAGATGCATGGTAAATTAGTTTTATGCCTCTGGAATTTCTTACAGAGAAGACTTAAGTCTTCAAACTTGTCAGCACATGGCATAATGAACTAAAATGTGACAAATTACTAGACTGTAGAACACCTCGTCTTCCTGTGCTATGCTGCAATTAACATGATTATGTTTTTTAAGGTACATAAGCCTATTATAAAAGATGTTTTCGTACTTTATGGACTGAGAAATTTTTAAAAAGGAGAACTAGCAAAAATTTGAAAAATTTCACTACATGCATTGTCTGCCCCTTCACCTCTGTAATTTGTCAGCATCTTTAAAACCTTATGGTAGGTCTTAACCATGCTGAATGTAAGGGGTAGTGGCAGAAGATTAAGAGTAAGGGGGATGACCACACAAATTTAACCAGTGTGTTAAGAAACCAACTGACAGATGGTGGTAATGCTGAATTTTCAGAATCCCAGTGCCTCTTTCTGGATTTCAGAATGGTGTGCCATCTAGTATCTGATATTGATGTGGACAGAGTAGTCTACAGTTCTGTTCTTCTCAGGCCTCTGTGCCAGGATTTAGTCCTTCATCAAGGTCAATTCTAATCCCAACTTTGCAAAGTTACTAGTAAGTCATTCCTGTATTAAAATGGAAGAAACCAGACTGTTGTTTGGAGAGAGTAGGAGAGGTTTAGTCAAGACTGAAATATATGGATGCGTAATCAAAAAGTCAGAAGATAATAAATCTGGGAGATAATTTGGAGATTCTGCTCTAAATGAAGTTTGTTGGCACTCTTCTTCCCCACTCTCCAGACTGCTAGTCTACCTAAATACACCCTGGACTCCTCTGGCTTTCAACTCTGTTTATGTCCACTGATACAGTGGATCAGTCAGCTTAATTTATCTGAAAGGCCCTCAAAGTCTGGTACATTTGAATTCTGCGTTCAGAAGCAACCTTGGTTTACATTCTGCACACAAACTCATGGCAAAACCCGGAATGAGAATCCTTTCTTCCCTTTACCTTCTGTGTGTATTCTCTGAAAAGTATTTCAGCCTTTTTGTGGAGATTTACTGCTAGCTTGATAGATGTTACTCTTCTAAAAATCGTGCAGAGAAAACAGGCTGCTTAATGCCCCTGTCAGGTTTGCATTTCAGTCTGTCAGGCTGTTGCCCGCCATCTCCCTTGCTCTCTTGCCTGGCATGTCGGTGCACTGAGAATCTTCTAAGCTCTGTTGATTAAGTCTGCAGAAATGCAGTAGTCTTTTTTGTTTTTATGTATTATATAAAATTATTATATATAGATATATACACAGAAAACTATGTTGTGTGTTTGCATTTCTGTACACATATACACATATGTATTCTAGAGATTGATCACCTTTAAGCTATGGTACATTAGTATTCTCTCCAGTGTCCTCTCATTACAAATTGCTATCAAGAATAATTTGTTGGAGGAATACTTGCACAGGCTTTGTGTTAACACAGGCAGCCTTTAAGTTTGGGGAAGGAGAACCTCGATGCTTGCATAAAAGAGAAATTTGTCTTTTCATTGCAAAAGACAGCTTTGAAAACATAAGAAAAAGTAAACAAACAACAGGGTGGAAAGGGATAATTAGTCTGGCCTCCTGGATAGGAGGCAAGGTAAAGAGGAGGCAAAGATTCAAAATATTTTACTTCTCAGGCACTTTTTGTTAAATGCTAACATATATATCAGTCTCCAGGGGCAGATCTTAACAGGCGAGTGTGCTGGACGGACACGTTAGTCACAGCTCAAAGGGGCTGCCAGGAAAAGTAATTTCCTCTGATTTTGTCATGTCTTCCAGGAGGAATGCAGCATATTTTTCTCTGTTTATCCCTGTATTGGTACATAGAGAATAAATAAAGCAGGTTGAAGCCAAGTTATTTGGAAAATGCCTGATACACACAACTTAGTACCCAGCTAGTTTTGCAAATATTGCTTACAGATCAGTGTTACAAAGCAGTAGGTAGCTGCAGGTCCTGTCAGGTCTGAAATGGGCAATACCAGGATACATGATCCATCTGCCCACATCTGTCTGTCCTCTCACTGACCAGGGAAATCACCCACTGCACTGTCACCCCAGTCCCGTCCCCTGGCTGTAGATGTAGGCCTGACCCTTGCTGCATGGTCAGGGCAGAGGGTTTGGTTTGTTGTCTTGCTTTGGCTGCCATGAGCAAGTGCGAGGCTGCTCAGCACATCCCCCAGACAGCGCCCATCACAGGCTTTGCCCAGCTCGTCATCCTTTTGCTGGTTCTTGGCCCTCCTTCTCGCTGCCCTTGTACTTCCTCTTCTAGACCCCAGTCTCCTTCCAACAAATAAGCCTGCCCCTAACTACTTTTTCCCCAGTTATTTCCAGTCTTCATACACCTGTAACCAGACTTAGTATTTCTCATGCTGTTACCTAGTTAATCTTGGCCTCATACGGTATTACTCATGTGGACCTCAATATTCCTTCCAATAATCTGTAGAGTTTGGGCATTTCTCACGCAACTCCCCCTCAACCACCTGGAGATCCAGCCATCCCTTTCTGAGCTTTCTGTAACTACTTCTGCAAGCTTCTGAGCTTTCTGATCCTGCCATACAGATCTCTGAACAAGCTGCAGTCTCCTCTCTAAGTCCAGGGTCATTATTCTCTTAGTCATCATCCTCGTTTCTTCTAGGATCTTGAACTATCTTTTCTCATTGTGCAGCCAAGCCTGCTATTGACCTTCAGTCACCTTAGAAATAAATGTACTTGCATATGCATGAGTAGCAGTTCCAGTAGAGTGTCTCTCAGAGTTGGCTAATCCAGTTAACTTGGAGAAATGGTCTTTAATGCACTCTAGAAATCTCTGTTGCTTGTGCTCTGCTGTGTTGCCTTTGAGCAGGTGTCAGGTGTGGCTCAGGTATGAAGAGCACCAGGGCCTGCAACTGCAAGGTGGAGGCTTCTTTTACTTTTGGAAAGGCTACATCTCGGTGTTCCAAGTGTTTGGATTCCAACCATGACATCCTCTTTGTTGGCCTTCTCTTTGATCCTGACCCATAAACTCTTGATTAGCTTGGCCCTCCTTCTTAGTGGAGCACCATGCATTTGAGCTCCTTAGTGTAGAGGGCTAAAGCTGGCTCATCAAATAAATAACACAGCAAAAGCAATTTCTCTGTTCGTTTTGGTTATTAATCAGACCATCTGGAAAGCCTGTTAATTCAGATTTGTGTCACTTCAGTTGATTTAATTTCTCCTGTTTTCAAATGGTTGCTCATCCTGTCTTCTGAAAACATTTTAAATGTTAAATGTAGATGTAGCATATATTGCAAGGAAATTAATACACATTTCTTCTCTTGAAATAGCTTCTGGGAGTATTTAACCTTTTTCAGGCTATTTTAAGTTTTTGTCTAACCTGTTCTACATTAAAAGAAGTCACTGTGCTGTGTTTTTATGTGTTCAAATAATTCTGAAGAAGTTCACTAATGGAATATGTCTTATACTTAGTAAATGTAGTAACTTAATATTAGAATGAAGCACTAACTTTTGTAAAATTGTTGTGCAGCAGTTCTGCAGAAGTGACCTCGGATTCTTTACAACTGGCTCATATTTCAAAAAGGACTGGAAATCTAGGTGCAGATTAGGAACTCTTGTGACACTTAAAAATTGAAAGATTGTACTGGTCTTAAATTTCCTGTTTTAATTTGTTTTGGGCAAGGACAGATTTTGCTCTGAGTGTCTAAGATTCTGTCTTTTTAAAGAGTTGAGAGATGACCAGCTTTTCACCCAATCAAAATAGAGGTATAGTGAAGTTACCGTGTTAATGTAAACATTCTCAAGATCTTTATATAAGCATAATTAACAAACCTGAGAAAAGGCAGTATTTTAAGTTTGATACACCATTCATTTGAATTAATTTTTTTAAAATGTTTACTAATGTTTGATTTTCCTTATTCAATAGCAAACAAAGGTGGTATTCTTCTTAATGCCATACAGTGTTCTTTCTTTGGAGTTTTACTCTTTTAACTTACTTCATTTCAACTTATATCATTGTCAACTTGCTTTGAATTGAAGGAGGTACCTGAGCATTGTAGGTGTTTTGTTCAGTTACTTCTGTGTATTCCCTGATCAGCGTTAGGGAATGATGATGTCTGGCCACTTCAGTTTCTGTTGACGAATAGAACTGTCAGCTGTACTTTCATTTATAGTAGCAAAACAATCCATTGGTTTCAATATTGCTTTTAGAAGCTGATTTAAAATGTCTTTCTAGAAGAGCTTACTCCAGGGAAGTCATTGCATTTCACACCAAAATATGAAACAGGATTGTTTTTTGGTTTGTCAGCTGAATTTGTGTTGCCATTTTAAGGCTACCATAATCTGAGGACTACATTGTGGTGTTAGCATGTTTTTAGTGTTCTGTGTTAGAATTTATGAAATCTCACTAAATACCTGCTTTTTGTCTGTCTTTATGAGAACGTTGCACATTTCTTACTCAGGAAGAGTGCATGAATGCTAGCACTAAAATCAAAGAAGAGCTGTAACTTCAGTTGGACTAGGATTGTGTTCTGGGTGGCATCTAATGAATTAATGAAAACTAACATTGCCCTTTCTAGTTGGTGGAAAGAAAAGCTGGTTCATATATTCAGGTTTTTTAGTATGACTGAACTCTAGAGTTGGCAAATGATTAAGAAATAAATTCTAATTGTTGAATCTTACAATATGAGGAAACTTTCAGGAGGAGTAGAATGTGTTTGTCCCAAACTGTTCCCCGTTTGGAATATACTATAGAAAAGAGGCAGTAATGAGCCAAAATGCTGACATTTCTTTGAGAAGTTATGTAATTAAAAATGTTTGGGGATTGTTTGTACACAACTTTGTTTAAGCTTATCTACTATTACTTTCTTACCAAATTCGACCATAACACCTTCCCTCTCCCCCAGGTCTAAAGGCTGTATTCTTTTAGTTCAGATGTCATTTGAATTCTGATAGCACTGGTCTTTTTTGGTAGGATTCCTAAGTAACGTAGAAAAATTGGCCAACACTAACTGATAATAAATTTTATGCAATTATTAAAGTAAGACATCAATGCAGCACAGCAGTCTGGCAGGTGAGATTTCATATTTGAATGAGAAAAGCTGTGTTGAAGTCTCCTCCACATTATGGCCTGCTTTTTTTGACTTTTTTAACTTTTCCTATGGAGAGAGTAGTTTCTTCACCTTGTCAAACTTTTCTTTGCAGCCATGATCCTGATCTTTGATATTAGCTCTGGAGACATAGAAGAGAATCTGTGATAAAATCGGAGTTTGCAACCCTGTGTACATTGTGTCTGTCTGAGAAAGAGAAATGAACACAAATTGCGTAGTTGCTGTACAGTACTACTACTTGCAGTACTTTGTCAACAGTTGACAGCAATACTTTATGTAGAATAATGTTGTGATACCTGGAAAAGCAAAAATGTCTTTCTCTTGCAAAGGATTTTTTTTTGCTACTTTGATCCCCTTGCCGAAGAGATTGCACGTTTGTTGATGTTGCAGCAATCTCTTTATATGTGTTTTATTGTGCCTGGTGTTAAGGCCCAATTCCAGGTCTGAATCTCCTCCAGCTGCTGCAGTGAAGCATTACATCTGCTTGGTTTGGGGTTTTTTTGTTTCAGTTATTCCATAGGCCAAACTTCAACACATAGTTTCATTGCAAAGGTAATTAGTGTTAGCTGTCAAACACTGAAACAAGTTTAAGATTGCTGGTTGCTCCACTTTCAATTCCCAAATGTGTTGTGTTATCCTCTCAGCAGTGCACTATCAGTAAATGTGCAAAATACATTGGATAAAAACTTACTTTGATTTTTTTTTCCCCCATAAAACTCTATTTGTTTTACTATTGCTGTTAGTTGCTTGTAGAAGAACAGTATTGGGTTATCAGAAATACTTAAACAAAATTAACTTTACATTAAAATTAAGGCTTATTTATTGAAAAACTTGTTCCTCATCCTAACAGCGTGAGCTGCTTTTTGGGCGTGTGTCCACTTTTCTGTGTTTTAACCTGTGGTCAGTACCAAAACTGCCCCGTTAACCACAGGTGTGGTTGTGTTGGCGTTTTTTTGTTTGTTTGTTATTTACGCAGCTTGTCTTTACTGTTGACTACTCTGTCTCTTTGGCTACCATTAACAGTTCAAGGCTGTCCAGAGCCTACAGTGCACTCTTGCTGCTCTGCAGTACCGTTTGGATGCTTCATGGACTGTTTATAATGACATTTCCACCAGGGAGTGCAGATCTGATTTTTCTCCTGTGACATAACTCGGGTTTCTTTATTCAGAGCTGTATGGTGAAGAGAAGACATAATGCTGTCTACTTGAAACGAGCAGTGTTGAGAGGAGAGGTGGTGTATAACTGCATAATCTGAATCGAAAGAGACTGGTCTTCTATATGCGTGTGTGCACGTGTATATGTATAGCCATTTTAGTTGGTTAAACACTACTCCTTTGCTAAGTGTGCGTACAAGCCCTGAGTATTACAAACTATCAGTTCCGTATTGTGTGTTTCAAGTGTAGATGTGGTCTCTGTATGTTCCTTGCACAGTACCAGTGTCCCCCCCATTTTTTTGTTCACCTAATGAGAAGGCTTGTGAACTCTGAAAGAGACACATTTACTGCTTTTTTGAATTTGGATTTGGCAGGGTCAGGTGTAATAAAATGGGCAATTATGAAGTTTGCTGAAGTCAAATGATCTGTTGAGACAGAGTGTCTGTTCCCATGCAATGCTCTCCAGTATTGTTGCTCTACAGTATTTTTGCTCTTTGGCTAATCTCTTGTCTCTTCATGTTTGAATTGTCATGAATAACTGGGTAAAATAATAGTATTGTTGGCACTGCTGGTTACATATGACATGATGGTAAAGCCTTGCTGTAGAGGGATGCAGGCAGGTGAGATTTCCTTTAAGGGAGAAATGTCTCTCCCTTAGCTTTTTCTGCAATTAGTCATTTTTCCATACTGTGTTTGTTCTTCTAATCTTTCCATCACTGTGAGATGGTGGGTATAATGTTTTGTGTGCACTTCTAGCAGTGAAGGACACAGACATCAGTGCTATCTCAGTCCTTGACATGACATCTGTGTATCTTCAATACCAAATTACACTGATGTTTCTTCCACCGTATTTTACTGTGAATCATAGATAATGTGCTCTTGTCTACAGCTTTTCAGGTTCTTTGTTTGCTTTCTTTCCTGGGAGGATTTGTAAGTGTTCTTGAGAGTTATTCTATCTTCCTTCCTCTCTCAACGTTCACTTGTATTTTTCAAGCTGGATTGTCCTGTTGTAGGCTAAATATTGTTTTGTAAATATGTTGGTCAAAATGTATCAAAATGAATTACCATAATTAAAATCTAATCACTTGAGCCATCGATGAGGGCTTCTAATTTAGAAAAATTTTCTGTATCTACCTTTCAGATTAATTTATATTTAATTTCATGCTTTAGATCGCTTGGTCTTGCAGTGGCACCTCGTGTGAGATTTCTTCAAAAGGTTCGGAAACAGCTGTGTGCGAATGAGACAGCTGATGGGATGGATCACTTGAAGGAGACAGAGCAAAATAAAAATACCCTCTCCTCGATAAGCAAGGAAGGAGTGGAGAAATGCGGAGCTAATTTCAGTGGAAAGGTGTCTGTTAACAAAACAAAGGAAAAGGAGAGAAGGAAAGAAACTGAGGAATGTTCTGCTTCCAGTGAAGGTGCTGAGGAGGGTGGTGAATCTGAGGATGAACCGGAAGAGGTATCTGAGGAGGAGGAGGAAAAAGAAGTTCCTGTACCAAGCAGGGTTCCAAACCCAGACTCCATGCAGTTCGTTGAAGATGACGATGACGATGATGATACTAAAGATCTTGATTTGCTGACAGTGAAACGACGGAATGTTTTTGGTGTGGAATCTAAAGATAATACAGCACCGGTAAGTTCACTTTATAGTAAGGCTTATGAATCTTAATGATTTTTATATTGGATGTACTCCAAGTAAGGAGGAGGAGAAAGGAGAAAATTCTACTCTTAGCAGAATACTCACCTGAAGTCAGATGTGTTGTCCATATATATCAGAGGTCAGAATTGCTCCCAAAAGATAAGTGGTGTGACCTTACCCTTCTATAATTTTATGTTATTAGCAGAAAGTAATTTTATTTGCATAATGAATATCCTTGTAGTTGTTTTAATTTATGAATAACGTGATTTGAATACCTGGGAAATTTTGACAATTTTAATTCTTACCACTTACTAATTTGCTTGTACCTCTCTAAAATAACTGCCACTTTCAGTCATAATTTTGATGCTGTACTGCCGTTTATGGCACTGGGAAGCAAATTGCAATACACGATGAGCCACTTCCCGATACAAATCGTAACAAATGATCTTTACAATAATGTAACCTTCAAACCATGATTTTTGCTTTCAACGGGACCTTTGCTATTAGGAATTGAGCCAGTATCAGAAAGAGAGAGTGCGCGCACTTCTTGTAAAGCATGGTTATATAAAGGCTTATTAAAAGTATTCATGTAGATCGTTCATTTCCTTGGCAAGTAGCTTTATAATTCAGGATTTCTCTGCGCTTGGTGTTCTGAGAAATGTTGCTTTCATTTAATCTTTAAATACAATGTTACAGTAAGGGTGGTTTTGGTTTTTTTAAAATTATTTCTATAAAGCAGATTTGGTACGTGCATATTGTGAATTTTTTGTGTATTCTTTGCTATCTAGCAACTATATCTCTGTAGTAGAGAGATCCAAGTGAAATAGCCATCTGCTTCAGCAAGACGTTTTTCTGAACTTACATGCATGCAAAGGGAGCCTCCTGTGAAGCAAAGTATTTATTTTTCCAACTGGTATTTTAAATCTTTCTTTTTCTGTGCTGTTATTTAACAGCACAGGGCACTTGTCATGGCCTTACGCTAATCAGCCTACTAGCTGCATTTGTAAGCAGCATCTTTCTTTAGTATTTAGTGAAGTGTTATAAACTAGTTTTATCAGCTAACTTTGTCAAAGATGAGCAGTTACACAGTAATCTAACCACAGCCTGCACTCTCGCCTCTCCGGTGAGGAGGCTGCCGCAGGTTGCCATCTTGTCCCAGAACAATGGGAGGAGGATGCTCCTGGAATTACCTTTCTGTTCCTGTTATTCTAAGCCTGAGCTGTCCTGCCCCGGCACAGCCGCTGCCTGGCAGTAGCTTATATTTATTAATAAATTTCAGTTTCATGTAGAAAAGAAATTGCCATTTTAAAAACAAAGTGGAGTAAAAGATTTCTGCCTTAGTTAAAGAATGATATTCTCACAGCTTTCATAGTGCTCCCACGATTTTCCATGCTGAAATACACAGACAATTTCATGTTGCTTTTGTATGTTGGAAAGTGAATTGGGAAGTTTTGTTCAGGAAATGGTAAAAGGAGAAACTTTGACATAAAAGAATGAACAAAAGAAATTTAATGAAAAGTACCAGTGATTTAGAAAGTAATTTGGAACCTCACCTTTTAACAGTTTCCCAGCATTAAACATTTATAGGTTAGTTTATGCTTGGGCAAGTCAGACGTTATGTTCTGTGATTCAGCATTGATAAACTGCAGTAAGGGTTAGTGGTTTGTACTTCGTGTGCAAGTGTGGAAGACCTTGTATCACCTGAAACCTCTTGTACGTGGGGGCATAATAATGAAATATTTGGTTATTCTTCTAAGCAGCTGTCAACAAAAAAATCAAAAGTTTCAAGGTCTGTATCATTAAGAGCTTAAATATAATTTAAATAATCTCCTACAGAAATGTGTACGGAAGTGCAATATTTAATTTTTAGAAAGCAGAAGTGCAGACCATACTATGCCTAGCTGTGAGAACTAGTCTTGATCGACGCATATGGTAGTGTGGTGTTTATTACCTTATGTTACTGTGAAAACTTGATAAATTGTGGAATGCTTTAAATGTAAGGATTCTATTTTTGGTAGGGATAAGAGAATAAAGGTTTCTATCACTAACCATATGTTGTCTTTTAATGTTTTGGTATACAAATGCACATAATAGAAATTACACAGAAAGATTCAGGCATTGTGCATCTTTTATTTCATGTGTATACCTCAGCACCACATTTTGTGGATGTTAAAAACAAGTCGGTAACTTGCAACACTTTATCTTTTTTCCCATTTGTTTATTTTCTGGATAAAAGTTTTGAAGTGATTATTACTGCATTAAGGTAGATAAGTTAATATCTAAAAAATTAGAAAGAACTGATTCCTCTGGGGTGTAAGAAGCACTGAGCAGCATGAGTGCAGTTTTCCTGTTGCTGTGTGTTGGAGTGTCCTTCTAGGGAGGACTCGGGAACCAGTGACTACAGTGTACTGGATCATTGCTGCATTTCTAGGATGAGGCAGTGCATTAATTAATAGTATCAAATGCTGCAGAGAGCCTAGGAGCATGAACATAGAGTGTATACTTGGCTAGATCACTTAGGATTTTTTTTAGAATCTATTCTTGGTCCTAAATAAGGTAGGAGACCTGTGGAAACATTAGTATGTGATCATCTAATTGGGAGGTTATGAGTATGTCCACAAAGGTTGAATTCAGTTTGCATTTGTGCTTTTAATGTGTGTGATTGTTTTTGCAATTTCACTATTCTTATATTATGCTTCTTGTTGACAGCAAAACAGTCTCACTGTGATTGTTGAGCTTCAGGATGTTTTTGTAAAAGGAAATATTACATTCAGTTTCAATTTTTGAATAGCTGTTGTTAGAGACACCATCACTTCCTCATCCTTGTGTCTTCCCTAGCCCCTCCAGTGGAAGAAGGAGCAAGTGGAGGTGTTAGGCTGGCTCCACGTATCCTGTGTGGTGGTGTAGTGCACTGACCTTCGATCGTAAGTGGGGTGGGCTCATCCATCTTTATAACAAGGAAAAGGAACTAGGCAAAAGGAGCAAGGGTTATTTAAACTGATGATGGAGTAGAAGAGGATTTCTGTGACTTTCTTAGAACATTTCGGTTTTGTTGAATGTCCGTGGTACCCAACCTAACAGTGAAAAGTATGTCATGGTGTGAAGTGAGACACATCTGACATTAGTTACGGCTGATGTTAGGCCAACCATATCCTGGGCTGCATCCAAAGAAGCGTGGCCAGCAGGTCGAGGGAGGTGATTCTGCCCCTCTACTCTGCTCTAGTGAGACCCCACCTGGAGTACTGTGTCCAGCTCTGGAGCCCTCAGCATAAGAAAGACACGGACCTGTTGGATCGGGTCCAGAAGAGGATCACAAAAATGATCAGGGGGATGGAACACCTCTCCTATAAAGAAAGGCTGAGAGAGTTGGGGTTGTTCAGCCTGAAGAGAAGGCAGCTTCGGGGAGACCTTATTGCAGCCTATCAGTACTTAAAAGGAGGCTTATAAGAAAGATGGGGACAAACTTTTTAGCAGGGCCTGTTGCGACAGGACAAGGGGGAATGGCTTTAAACTAAAGGGAGGTAGATATAGACTAGATGTAAGGGAGAAATTCTTTACTATGAGGGTGGTGAAACACTGGCACAGGTTGCCCAGAGAGGTGGTGGATGCCCCATGCCTGGAAACATTCCAGGTCAGGTTGGAGGGGACTCTGAGCAACCTGCTCTAGTTGAAGATGTCCCTGCCCACGGCAGGGGGGTTGGACTAGATGACCTTTAGAGGTCCCTTCCAACCCAAACTATTCTATGATTCTATAGTTCCACTAATAGCCTGATCTTCAAATGTCCTAATCACAATTCAATTACTTCTTTTGTAATACAAGCTTCCTGGGCCATGTGTGTACTCTAATTCAGTCGTTTTGTGACAACAAATACAAAGAAAAATCTGTTCTCTCTGCACTGCCGTATAGAAGAAGAAACTTGGATAAGGTGAAAGACCTTGGCAGATATTAAAATCTTGTTATGAGCTTCTGAGCTCATTTTTAAGAGGTACTCACTAACTGCCCTATTTATGAATTTTATTTAAATATGTCAGGATTTTTAGCTGGTGATATAACTCATGGGACTTATTTAGAAGTACAGTGTTCTTATGCATAAAAAGAAGGTCAGCTATATGCTGAGAGCCATTAGCAGATATGCAGTAATTAGCTGTTGTGTTCACATTATGGAAATTACTTGTTTAAAGTGCATTTAACAATATTAGCAATATTGATGTTGCAAAGTCTATAAGTACTCCCTGGTTACAAACTTTGTTTTCAATGCTAATTTTATGAAATTAGTTGTTGCATTTGGAAATGCAAAGGTTAGACTTCTTAAACTTCAAGCATTATTTATTTTGAGAACTAAGATTAAGCCCATAGTAGTTTTTTCCTGTTTTTGTTTATACTTTAATTTTAGTCATCTTGTCAGACATACTGCATACTGTCAGACTTGTCTTCTGCTATTGAATTTTCTGTTCTAGGATAGAGAATATTAAACTACTGAGTTCTTAAGATTGCTGTGACTCCCTTTCTGCTCCCCCATCTCTTGATGTATGGACCCCTAAAACTTTTCAAGTGGGGTACTTACTGGCTGCTTGGAACACTGTAGTAAGCGTAAGTGTACAGAGGGCTGCCTTAAATAGTACTTGCAGATCCCTTGGAGTTGGTCTGGACTCTCAAAGAAAGCCTGCTGTTTGAATACCATGGCTATGGAGTGCAATTATTTTATATATCATGATTCTGACTCAGCTAGCTGGCTTGCCTTGTAATCCAATAATATTACATGTAATTACATTTTCTTACACTTCTCAGACACATGAACACTGTAAACCAAAATATTATGACCTGAATATGTACAAGTCTATAAAAGCAGTAGAGAACAGACAAGGGTAAATCTCCCTAACTAGAGATGATAGGGGAGTCTATGCCAAGAAGCAGAGAGTGATAGCTAGTTGTGATGTGGACTTCGCACAGAAAATGCATTGAAGAAGCATAATTTAATGTGTACCAAATTGAGGACATAGTCCTGTAGAATTTTATTCTGTGATGTTGTTACCACCCAGGGAATCAAAATTAATTTTCAGAGTTGTGATTCAGCTTGATTGCTTCTCTTACATTGACTTTTCCTTCTGAATGGGATGTTTCTCCTTCTGTTCCATGTTATGAGATAGATTTTTGCCAATCTTGTGTTTATATACTACTTTTTCTGTGTGAAGTGTCTTCTCATTCCTCTTACCAGCTCTTACTAGCTCTTACTCTTATGCTTTCGTATTAATTCATATTAAAATGTGACTTGGTCTCCACGGTGCCTTTCAGGAGGATGGCGAGATAGGAAATACCCAAAGGAGGGAAGAAGCAATGGAGTGAGCTGGCTGACACTGGTAGCGGCATTGTTTACCTTACAGATAGCCCTCTTTGCTTTTGCTGTAGCAGTGTGTTGTGTCCAAGAAAAGAAAGCTGCTCCGGGCAGCCTGCTAGCTATGAGAAGAGCATTGTTCCTTGGAAGCATGTTGCAAAGCTAGCATCCTGGCAGAGAAAATATAGAAGTTACTTTTTTTTTAAGTTACATAAAAGTCAATACTATGATGCATTATATACCATAAATTCTCCTTCCTACAGAACATAAGTGCCTTAGGTTCTCAGCCTAGTAACAGTGTGCTTGTGTATTTTTAGTTGAATTATAGCAAGTAATGATTTATATGAAGTACAAAATATTTGCATACAAGTGAAGTAGGCCTGCATTTGGATATTAGCCAAAGTGCTTCAAGACTACAGTGTTATGAAAAAATACTTATTAGCCATGAATGGAAATCAAACCTGCTAACGGTACCTCAGGCTTGTTTTACGCACAGCAGCCAACACAGAATGCATTCCACAGAGCTCATGGAAAATTTTAAAGAAATCACATTTTCTTTCCGTGCAATTTCAGTACCTTAAGTATAACCAAAACTTGTTTTTTAAGAATGTCTATGATGTCCAGTTATATTCTATTCTATGTAATTTTAAAAAGTCTTGTCATTCAGGAGTGCTTCTGTAAGCTACACAAGGGACAGAGCAAAAACATTTCTTTGCGTTCTTGGACAACCTTTGCTCTTGAGATTTGCAGGGATGTTCATTCCCCTGGCTTTATTATTTTTAAGTAGAACATTCATGACTTGCTAGGTTAAACTGTATAACAGAGGCTTTTCAGACAGTCCTTTGTAAAAACCCATAATCCATGTTAAACTCCAGATCCATAGATCACTTACTGTTTTAATCTTTCTTCATTGCTCTTTCAGGTTAGCTGCTTTAACACCCTTCTGTCTGCTCTGCATCCATCTTCAGATTTCTCTCTAATGATTTCTATTTAAATTATTTTTTAGCAACTTACTAAAAACTTCTGTAGTGTATGAAAAAGTCACTGTAAATATTGGAGTTTGTTGTGCCTTTAAGGCAGCATTCCAGATATTTGCATCAATCCCCATGATGTTTAGGAAAACTGGAAAACCTGTAGGATTAAAATTTTCTCTGAGTTTACTGATAAGCTATATATTTCAAATAAATGGCTGCTATATATCTCTTAAGGTATGTGTGCAGCATAAAATGGTCATCCTAAATATTTTTAATCATGTTTAAAATCTGGATAGAAAGTATAATTTAGGAATTCTATTTTAATATCTGCCCTTATCACAGATCTTAGCTTTCTGTATCATAAGCTATGGAGTACGTAATTCTGATGTGCCAGGCTTAGCTTCTGTGAAAAGTTTTACATTTGAAATTGCTTTTGAACCATTGTGAACTGTGGTATTTTTGATGTCCACAGTCCAGATTGTGGGCCTTTGTTGCTTTTGTAAATAAGAATCTGGCATAGAGAGATGCCAGATGTGTAGGAAACTTGCTTTGAACATTTTTGTTACAGCTTTTTGAAAAATACCTCCTCCTTTGAGTCAGGAAAGGTGTCCCTAGGTCTGATGGGGAGGTGTTCACAAGTCAGTGGCTTTTCCAGCTGGCTGCAATGTGCTGCTTGTCTTCTAGAGCAAGGGGTGTTCACAAGTTCGCAGCCACTGTAGCACACTCCTGAACTAAGCAGTGACACCTTTTTATTTTAGTTACTGAAGCTGTGGGTTAAAAAAAATCCTTGATTCCATATGCCATCTGAAGCAGCCTCACAAGTCATTTTCACTCTGAACTGGCTGAAGTATCACATCATTTGCTGTCCTAAGGAGAGGAAGCTGTTTTGCAAAGTGTTTCTGTGGCTACTGTGTACTGAAGTACTTTGAAATTCCTGTTTAACAATACAAGTTGTGAACTTGTTCTTTAGCGAGGATCTTTCTGGTGGATTGATGGTTTGTGCAGTGCAGAGTCATGTGAGCAGGTTAGAACACTACTTACATGCTGAGGTTTCAGCATCTGGTGTGAATTCAGGTTGCAATGAGGCATGCTTTGTCTGGTGATTGAATAGACCCTAAATGACTGAGAGATGCGTAGTCTTGCATCTCAGGAAATATTAGGGTACTGTATGATTTAATATGACTCACTAAAATACCATTCGTTAAATACTTTTAGTAGGTTGCTCAAGCCTGCAGTAATACCTTCAGTTTTAATTGTGCTTAATCACTGATTTATAGCCTTGTTTAATATATTGCAGCAGTTTCATAGATGAGGGCGAGTGGGCCAAATACTCTGCATTAAAACTGCCTAGCTGTAATCAATATTCTCGGAATCCATAGGATTTGTAAATTCTAAAATGCCACAATTTCCTTTAAAATCATTAGTGCTTGAATGCTTGCTGAGTGATGGTGTTGGAAGTATTTATAACTATGACATAGTTTTTGGATAAGTGATTTTCTAGAAGTTAAGTGCTAAAATTGTGAAATGCTACTAGAAATTATACAGCACTAATTTTTAAAGGAAATGCTGCTTCCTGAAATAGTAATAAAGCAGACCCACAGTGTGTAGTTAAAATTATGAGAATTATTCTTTATTGTATATGTGGATGTCATCTTTGATAGAGACATCTGCTACTGTAAGCATAGCTTAACAAACTACCCATGCACATTTTAAACAATATTTTGGGGCAGATTTCTGAATTCTTATCTGAGCTGTGTAATTTTTAGCTAGAATAATTTGATAATTACGGAAAAAAAATTGTGGTTTTGGTGATGATTCATCAGCTGTTAGCCAAAATGAGTCCCTGGGTAATTCATTACAGTATCACTAACATGCAAATTGTAATTTAATGACTATTTTAGAAAGGAAAAACGTGTGTAGTACACTGTTTCCAAATAGGGATTGACCAGGAGCTAGGCCAGTGATCACAAAATCTGCTTGGTCACATGGAGCTGATGCTCCTTGTTTCCGTGAGACTTTGATTTGTCCCAGCTGTGAAGAGTGGTAGCATTGGCAAGAACAACTGGGAGGGAGTCTCTTACCTTCTGCAGGCTGGTCTCTCTGCTCTCCGTCTTTGGTAAAGAAACAGCTACTGCCTCTGGGGATAAAAATCTCTATAAGGAGCTTTGCTTTGAATGAGTGAAAGGAAAATAAAACAATTAAGGCCATAGACGCTAGCCTTAATTTGAGTAAAAAGTAAATGAAGTATAAATTGCTTTGGGCCAGCCTGGAGGGGAAGTCCTAGAGGTCTTCCCATCCTTCACTACCTATACCACGCTGTTCCTGTGGTAGCTCTCTGCTTATTTCAATGCAGGGTTGTTCCTCTCCTTTGCCTGAGCTGCGTGTTCATTTATTCCTCCAGCAGGAAATCTTGATCTAGCTGATGCTCAAGATAGACTGCTTTGCCTGCTCCTTATGGCCTGGTATGTTCTGAATAGACTCCTGTGAAGTAAGAGGGTTGTGCTTGAGAAGTGAGATGTCTGGCAAACATGCCTGAAGAAAATGGGGGTGCATTAGTAAATCCCTTAAAAAAAAAAAAACAAACCAAAACACCCAACCC
>NW_008824247.1:1195351-1205783 GCF_000699105.1 Pygoscelis adeliae | reverse complement strand
AAAAAAAAAAACCAAAACCCCCCCCCCCCCCCCCCCTAAAACCCAACCAAAAACTCCCAAAAAACCCCAAAACCAAAAAAAACCCCCATACAGATGGGAAGAAGTGGTGTCCTTGAATTGGGGGGGAACCTATGGGAAAACAAAATGACAAAGGTAACTTTTTGAGAAGCTAAATAGCTATAATTTCTCTCAAATGAGTCCCCTACATGACCAAGACCACAAAGTATTATTTAAAATGCTGTGTTTCATGGTAGTTTTCTTTGGTAATGTTGACCGTGCTTCTTGTAGAGAGACTGCGGTTGCCAGGAAGGCAGCTGGAGAAGATAAGCCAACCTCACAAGTATTGTGATTAAAACTAGGTTTATCAACTAGCAGTGTGGAAGAGAAGGAGTGTTTGAGATACTTGTGCCATGCCAACCTTGCTATGAGCATGCTAGGAAGGGAACACAAACAAGTATCTATTTGAAATGATAGCTAGTGCTGCCACTGTTCATTTCAAACTGGAGTTGCTGAAAGTGCCTTCCTTGTTTCCATAATCTCTGCATTGAGCAAAATTAATATTAGTTGATGTTGTGTTTGCGGTGGCACTTTCTTTCACACTTTCAGAGTGCTGGAGTCCTCAAAACGCCAGCTCTGCGGTGGCAGCTTTCCACCAGGTTCACAACAGAAGGGCCGGGTGTTGCAGAGCATAAAAGGACAGTATGTATTTCTGTCTCCATAGGTCTCTTGCTGTCTTGATGGAGAAATAATGCATATACAGCACGATTTTTGGGAAATACTATTTTTACAGTCATCATTTTCCCCCCTTATATACAGTACTAGTCTGAGTTTCGTTGGTCTGTACTACTGGGTGATGTTCTTGCATTTGGCTTCTTTATATCTCATTAATGCAGGGTGGGGGGTCTTTCTGGTGAGGTCGCAAATCCCACTCAAACTTTTTTTTTTTTTAACAAAGAGAAATAGAAGAACAAGCTGATATTACTAAAATGCATATTAACAGCTGCATTAAGCCTTTTCATCTGAGGCTTGTTTACATTAACATACACTGAAAGCCAAAAATGTACTTCAGCCACAGCTGTTTACAAACTTGTAACGCAGTAGGCACATGTTCTGCTGGATTCTGTTATATTCCATCCACGGGAATTCACTGATTTGGGCTTGCAGAAATGAGGAGTTCCTCAGTTTGCTCATGTATTTTGGGAATTGCATGCTGACCTAGAATTACATCATCTCTGCTGAAGAATAAATCTCTGAACAGTTGCTGTTATTTCCTGTGATGTCTAGCTAATGTGAGATTGGGCATGGGAAGAGGGCAACTTCTAAGAAGTTCTGTGAAAGGTTACAGGTCCTGGCTGTATTTGTAAGACAGGTTTTCACTGTGTTCTCTAATGTCCTGTTTCTTGAGGTTTTCACTTCAGGTTGAGATTTGAGACTCCCTTGAATTGGAAATGGGAAGTATATTTTCATATTATTCATAAGAATGAAGTTAAAATTTGGAGTCTTTGTTTTCATGGTGTTTTCACTGCCCTTTGTGGAGCAATCTTAGGGTCTCAGATAAAAGACTAGGGTTTTTTTTATTTATTTAACAGCTGTGGGTTATAGTGATTTGTTACTTTCTCTAGCTTTTGTTCCAACAGCTTCCCCAACAATGTTGCCTGAAAAGTAGAAATAAGTTCTTGTTTCTCTATTAATTTTTATGGTGGTCACAAAAAGCTGAAGCTTTTTAAAAATAAGTATACCATCTGGAATATATTTATATGTATGCTACGTGTCAGAATGACGTGGTAACAAAAAAATAACAAGCAGTACGAGAAATCAAGAGGTGCTATCGAGAGACTGTGGTAGGTCAGTGAGTGTTGATGCGAAGTGTATTTTGATTAGTGGACTGAAAAGAAATACTCATCTTAATTCCAGCTTTAGGACACAAATTTTGAATGGGCATTTCTAGTACATACAGCTCTTAGACCAGTTTAGAAACAGTGTTGGAAGGAGGAGGTGCAGTGTAAAAGAAAGCTCAGTAAATAGCTGTGACAGATGCTATTGGGACTGATGTCAAGAGGGGGATTGAAGGGAGACAGGAGGGATAAGGTGAGAAACCTGAGCTGAAGGGCCATAGGTTTGTACAGGGATGACAAATGCATGAAGCATCTTTCCAGCCTGATCCTTGGGAATCTCATAGGATGCTGTCAGCACATTCCTGTCTCTCTTAACGTCATGTTTCATGAAAATTTATACTACCTCTTTTGCGCTGATTTTTTTAAAACAATTGTTAGTGTGTTGCTCACTACCACAGTTTAGAATATTCACTACTCATCTGGTATGTGATTTCCCCCCCTCCCCTTCCTTACAGCTCTTTAGTGCTACAGTAGTTACATTTTGTAGATGTAAAGGGAAGCGGTCATCTGGTCTGACTTCCCTGGATAGCATAACCCTGATATTTTACTCTGTCACTCCTGTATTGAATGCAAAAATTGAATTTTGCTTAAGTGCATCTTTCAAAAGGCATCCTGTCTGGATCTGAAGACATAAAGAGATTCAAAATCCACCACTACTAGTAAGTGGTTTTAACTCATTTTTTTGTGTTGCATTGAAGAAGCGAGTATGGGATTGAAGAATAAAGACAGCAGAGGACGTAATAAGAGAACAGCACCTGACAATAAATATATTCCAGCAAATATTCCTTTGGCCTGCAAGAGAGACTTTATTTTAGCACAGAGAAGAATGTGAGAAGAAAATGTGATACTGTTATGGAGGAGGTGAATGATATGATATAAATTGAAAATGCAGCATGCAAATTAAGACAGCATTTGTCTGAGGGACACTTTGTTGCTGAATGTTATCAAATGTTGCAAGTAATTTGGAAGGCATCCCATAGTTCCTTAGGTACGGAAAAGATGGTGTGGGAGTTGAAGGTTGAATATTTCGACTGACTGAACTTGAGTCAAATTTCTGCTCCTTGCTGGTTCAAGTATTATAATTAGCTTAACAAGGCAAGCCTTAAAATAAAAGTTTTATGTACGACGTCTGCAGGTAATTTTTCTCTCTTTGGTTTCAAGATCAGCATTTACTCGAAGCCAAGGAAATGTTACCTTTTCCTTAGCCAGTTTTGTTCTTGTGGCTGTACTCTCCCAATCCTTTTTTAATGTGGGGAAATTTAAAGCTTAAATTACTTTGACGTCTCTCAATTTTCGAGAAGTATTTTATTCTTTTTAGTGTAGCTGAATTTTTCAGTGGGTTATTGAAGCTAATCAATCTTGATATTTCTCTGTTACTGCTAATCTTGTTTTATGGCTGGAAAAATAACATCTTCATATTTTATTTTACCTTTGGACACTTTTTAAGCACTTATGAGCAATAATAGTCTTCTAAAACATTTCATGATATAATGTAGAACAGCTGATAATGATTAAAACTAAGACAGCTATACTGGAATTTTACTTGGGTAAATTGAGAAGAGACTAACAAGTAAATAGCGATATGAGAAATGTTGAATTCTTCTAGTGAAAAAACATTGGAGAATTGAAATGTAATTTTAGGCTGAGTTTTTCTGTCAAGTGTGAGCATCTCAACGAAACACAAGTCTCGGCATGTTTTCATTTTTTGCTTTAGTTGCTGAAATAATAGTTAAAAGGAATTTCAAATGATGCGGTTGTTATGTCCTCACCTTCATGTAGCGTAAAGTGCTGCAGCCTTTCAAAAAGGTAGGGCTGTCCTGGCATCCACACTGTGCTAGCGTTGAGGTAGGTGGTAACTGATGTAGTTGAAAACTGATCTCTCTTGTCCTTTTTCTCTGGGTCTTCAGCTAGATTAATTTCTTGCCTGTGTGGCTGTACCAGCCTACCAGCATATTCTCTTGTACTGCAACTTCTTGGCCATAATATCTACAGAGCCAGGCAATTCTTCAGATGTTTTCTTGAAAAAAGATGTAAATTGGCGCATATCTTACCTTACGTTATGATTTTGTGCCTGTCTAAACATTAGGAGGGAATCTAGAAAAGGGCATGTTCTCTGCTGGTGCAAGATGTTGGCTACCAAGTTGATATAGCAACTGATATATCAGTTAGATAAGAAGAATATCTAAGAAGATACTATCCCCTTATGGTGAAGGAGAAGGGACTTGGGGAGGAGGCTTTTCGGGGTGCTTGGGTTTTGCTGGGGTGAGGCAGGTGACAGGCTGGAAATCAGTTTTTCCAGTTGCTCGTCTTTGCCTGGATGGGGTTGTGGCCGGGTCCCTGTGGGAGGACGGGAGTGGGACAGGCTGCGGGGAGCCAGGCTCTTAGGGCTGCAGGCTGCCGCTGCTGAGGGGCTCCTGTGGGCAGGGCTGGGGCTTCCTCGAGGAAGTCACAGCTGCTTCCACAGGGCCCAAGGTGGAAGTGCTGAAACTGGCACTTGGCCTCTGCGCGTGAAGGGGTTGAGCTACCCTGATAGTAGACATCTGTGCTTCCTTGTGTCTCACCTTTGTCTGCTGCTTTAGTTTTTACAGGAACAGAATGCTGCAGCATTCCCCCTCTCCTTGAAGGAGTGACTTTGTTGCATGGTTCCTGGTGGGTTGTATGGAAACTCTGAAGATACTCACACAGTTAGATAAAGGGGAATTAATGGCAAGGAGTTTAGTGTTTAAACTGGAGGAATAGGTAGTTTACTGTTGCTTCTAGCTCTCAAGTCTGAATGTAAGGAGGAAACTAGGTCAAATCCACAAAAATTAGCAACAGCAATTTTTATGCATGTATAACTGTGTCTAAATAAATCTTTAACAGCTAAAGAATTATTAGCTCTTTCCTGAAGTTATTAATCTGAGAAAAGCAGTGCTTCTAAAAGACATATTCCCAACTAAATTAGTTCTTATTTTTGCAGCAGGAAAGCTGAAGTCTACATTAAAGTATTTTATCAAAAACAGATTAAACTCAGGTGGAAGTTCTATAGGGGTACATACTTAGCAGGTTAATGTTAATATTAAATATTCAAACTTTTAAATCTGGATTATTGATCAAAGTGTTCTTTTCTTTGTGCATATTTCAAATAGTCTTCAATGATGCTTGTGTAGGGTTTCAGAGGACTTGGGTTGTGTTGGGATGTAACCTAGAGCTCAGTATCTGGACAGAAGGACCATAGGAAACAGTGTGCGTGAAGAAGTATCCCGGGCTGGCTTTCAAGAAATGGAGTGCATGCATGCCCAAAGAAAGGGGAGGAGAGTAATGTTTCAGTTTGGGGATGGTAAGGGGGAAGGAAAATTGTAAGCTAGGCTAGTAATATTGCTCCAAAATCAGTAAAATGCAACAAGTACTTAATTTCCAAATGCCACATCTACTAAATTTGTTTCAAGACTAAACCCAAACTTTCATATTCTTAATTCTCTCAGGTGCTTTTGATCAATTCCTTTAGAATTTCAACCTCCTTGAAATGTGGTGGGCATTTGTGATTCACAGAAAAAGTGCCATATGTTGCTGGAAGCTGTGAATATATTTGCAAAGAGGTGCAAAGCTCTCAAAGCTCGAAAGTATCTTTACAGATGTCAGTGACCAGGGTTTACCTTGGGAATGTTTAATGAGGTGGCTCAGCATAATAACAAACCAGTTGTTTAAATATGGGTGACATGAAGTTTTTCACAAGTAGCTGTGTGTTTGAGCGTAATGACGTTAACGTAGGGTGACTCAAGTTCTTCAGTCATGAGAGATTATATAGCGGTTAAGGAAATTTTAAGGTGGTGGGAGAAACCCAGGTTATTATTTTTAACTGTGAACCTGTAACTGGTTTGTTTTCCTGTACTTGGTTCATTTACTCTGAGTACATGCTATGAGCTCATTTTCCATGCTAGGTGAAAATATTCTTTTTTGTTATACATAGGTTGCTTAAAATTCATTGGGCAGTTCTGTGTACATTAATGTCTGGTGTTTGTGAACTGGGTGTCTATAGCCCCTGTTGCTTGCGTTTGCAAAACGATTGAAAACTGTTGAAGGTCAGAGCTTATGTCTCATGATAACCTGTAATGTGAGTATGAACAGTGCATTTGGGCTTTTTAAACTTATCCTTTCCTTGTTTTATTTATTCTTTTTGTATATCTTCACAAGTAAAAGCTCTAGCTTTTATCTGTGGAGCACTCTGAAAGCGGGACTTCCTATCCTGCTAGACCGATGAATTATAACTGAGTTTCACTGTCTTGAGACAGACTTTTGTCATTCTCTTACCTTCAGCCAAGGGGCTGAAATCTATCAACGAGAGCAGTTCAGGGATATCTATCATCTGCCTTTTCAAACTGTCCTTCCTGAGATCCTGCTGGAGTGTGTAGCTACTGCACTCGCTGTGTTCGCAGCCTGAAAGGAATTGGTACAAAATAGAAATTCAGCGCTTGTGCTGTGAGATCTGGGGCATCTGAATGTCAAACTCTATCTGATGAAATTGCATTCTTCTCCTACTTTAGTAGGATTGCGAGGATAATATAGTTTAAATTTATAGTTGTCATAAAAATAAGGTCAGCAAGTAGTTCAGAGATGAATTGGAATTGACCCTGTTTTCTTTTCACTTGAGTTAATTTACTGACTTACTAGGCTACAAGCTGCTCAGAATTCAGTGCATGACTAAGTTGTGTGACAGGTTGGGGTTTTCTTAAACTTTTTTTAAAAAAGACCTATAACTTATATACATAAAATATTTAAACCTTATTTTTCATATATACAAAGTGTATATGTATATAATGTATAAAGATAAAATGTCTTAGATAAAATATTATTTTATATTTAATTTCATATATATGAAATTCATATATATATGTGTGTGTGTATGTATATATGAAAAAGATGCTGCCCAAATACTTCTGACTCCAATGTCTTTCCTAAGAAACCTTATTGTTGAGTCCCTGAACTCAGCACATTTTATATGGGGTTAATTTTGCTAGTGCAAGTGGCAAGAGTCTGATGACTAATATTTTTGTGGCATTTCTTACAGTCTCAGCTAGGGGTACCAGCTCTTAAAAGGAGGTTTTCCATGTTTTGTTTTGTTATTGTCTGTGTCGTGGTTTAACCCCAGCCAGCAACTAAGCCCCACACAGCTGCTCTCTCGGTCCCCCGTGGTGGGATGGGGGAGAGGATCAGAAGGGTAAAGGTGAGAAAACTCGTGGGTTGAGATAAAGACAGTTTAACCGATAAAGCAAAAGCTGTGCAGGCAAGCAAAGCAAAACAAGGAGTTCAGCCATCTCCAGGAAAGCAGGGCTCCATCACGCGTAACGGTTACTTGGGAAGACAAACACCATCACTCCGAACATCCCCCGCTTCCTTCTTCTTCCCCCAGCTTTATATGCTGGGCATGACATCATATGGTATGGAATGTCCCTTTGGTCAGTTGGGGCCAGCTGTCCCAGCTGTGTCCCCTCCCAACTTCTTGTGCACCCCCAGCCTACTTGCTGGTGGGGTGGGGTGAGGAGCAGAAAAGGCCTTGACTCTGAGTAAGCACTGCTCAGCAGTAACTAAAACATCCCTGTGTTATCACCACTGTTTTCAGCACAGATCCAAAACATAGCCCCATGTTAGCTACTATGAAGAAAATTAACTCTATCCCAGCCAAAACCAGCACAGTCTGGAAGATGCCCCATTTTAGAAGGCAATTAGCAAAGGCTGCAGAGAGCAGGGTATACCCCTCTCTCAGGCAATTTTGGTGTTGAAGATATTTCATATGATGGTTAAAGGAAAAACTTATTTTTGTACAGGAGCTGTGCCTCACTTTATATTCCCTTCTCTCTTACTTCCTATATGTTGTTTTTCTTTCGTTAGTGCTGACTGTATCCCAAATGCAGGTGTTAGCTAATTTGGGAGAAAGAATTTCTCACAAATCAGTTTTCTTTGTGCAGAAAGATAAATCTGCTGACTTTCCCAGCCTTGTATTTAGTCTGAAATGTCGGTCATTAGATTTTCGGGAAAGAGAATGAGTCGATACCATCTTGAGCTCATTTTTGTATATTGAGGCTGGATGTGAAGATTTCCTATTCATCCCAGGGAACAGTGGTAGGAGTTCCTGAACCACTTTTCAGGAATAATTATAATGTAAGCGATCCTGTTTACCTTCAGATTTAGACTGAGGTGCTGGAGGATAGGGTTTATGTTATGGCTGTGTATGGTAATGAGTAGCTAGACTTGAGGAAAGCCAAGTCATCCCTTTTGGGTTATTCAACCTACATGATTTCCTTCAGTGTATGTGGTTATGATTAGTAGCTTGAACTTCAGCAGATGCATCCTGTGCACCATGAGTGGCAGAAGTCACCGCCTAACTAACTTGCTTAGCGTTAGCTCTAATTACTTACAGGGCGGGAAGGGATTTGGGTTTTTTGGTTTTGTTTTGTTCTAGGCAAATTTCATAGAAGGTATTGCTCAACCAAAAGGCATGTACAATAATAATCACAAGTAAAAGTATATGAGGAATAGTAGATTTTAGAAGAGAAGGCAGAAACACACTGATATTTGAACAGAAATGGGAGTTTGCCAGTGGCAATTAGAATTTTTTAGTTCTTCTGGGACATGAGTTAATTTAAAATGTATAAATTGTTAATATTTCACCTTTTTATTGTATTCCTTATTTTGCGTTGGATATGCTAATGGCAGTTAAGCCAGTGAAACCTACTTCTGTTTTATCAGAAAGCTGCTGCAGTTGTCAGACATTATTTTGTGAACATCTGTCACTTTTAATATTGGGTTGGCAAACCCCCAAATTGTTAATGAATAAATGAATTTTAAGATCTGAACGGGCTGTGCTTGTATCAGAAAGCTTTGGTGGCTAGCTGCATACACAACAGGCAACATTTCTAAATACTCGGTCTAGACTAATTAGGCTATTCTAAAATATGGGTTGTTGATGAAAGCACTTAAAACTTTAGTTGAAAGAATCTTCAAACAAACAAACAACAAAAAAATCCCCAACCAAAATTGAGTATTGCTAATCCTGGCTGTGTAGTCAGAGTAATGTGCCAGCTGTCCCAGACCTGGATTTGACAGCTGACTACTGTAGGCAGAGTGACGAGTGGTAGACAACAGGCGAGATAATTTTTCATACTGTTGGGGGGGGGGGGGGGGGGGGCAACCAGTTTTTTTTTTTTTTTGTGGTTAATGGTTGCTCAGCACAGAGTGAGAAGACACTGAGGCAACAGTAGCAGCAGCATCCCTTAGTCTCCACGCAGGCATTGCCAAACTGAGTGCAGTGACGTGCTGCATTGAATAAATGTGTTTTTTTAGCAGATGAACTGCTCAGTTCTTGAAGCTATGAAATAGGATATTTTTCTTTTTCAGTGTTTTAAAGGCATACATGGGTTAAGGTGGATGAAATTTTCTGGGTAGACTCAGAAGGTGAGAAAAGGTAACTGCTTACTTCAGAAGGAGAGAGAGAAAATTTACTTTAGGAAGCGTTACAGACCTTTCTGCATAGCCTGGAGCAGGTCACTCAATCTTTCTGGCCCTTTTGCAAAGCATTTAACGTGTGCTTATGCTTAAATGGTTATTCCTGTAAGTGCATTCACAGATTTATAGGTGCATATGTCTAAATTATTTGTCTTTACTCACCTGTGAAAAGGAGACAGTGTATTTTTGAGAGAATAAATCATAGCTATTTTTGGAGTGCTCAGATGATTACAATGATAGAAGCCTGTTCTGGTTTCAACCATGATAGTCTACTGTTAGTCTCCACTCTCCATTAGACTTTTGCACTGGCCATATGGGACTGTTGCAGGGTGAGTGAGTCTTGCTGATCATTCCTTGGCTCTCCAGTTGATGAATCAGCTTATGGATGGGAATCAGGGAGTCTCAGCTGGTGTGATATTGCTGCTGCTGCACGGTTGTGATGGCGATCGGCACCTGTTGTTCTTTGACCTTCAGCAACCCCACAACAGGAGTGTCCTCTGAGAGACCAGGCAAGGTGGACAGCTGTTTAATTTTCTCTGCCTCCAAGGCAACTATACCAAAAGCTGACTGGTACCCTTTTGGGTCCTTGAAATACCCTCTCCTGAGGTGGTCTATGCCAAGGATGCACGGAGCCCCTGGGCCAGTCACAATGGGGTGCTTCTGCCACCCATTCCCAGTTAGGCTCGCTTCGGCCTCCAATACAGTTAGCTGTTGGGATCCCCCCATCACTCCAGAAATACAGATGGGTTCTGCCCCCTTATAGCTTGATGGCATTAGGGTACACTGTGCACCGGTGTCTACTAGAGCCTTATACTCCTGTGGATCCGATGTGCCAGGCCACCGAATCCGCACAGTCCAGTAAACCTGGTTGTCCCTTTCCTCCCCCTGGCTGGAGGCAGAGCCCTTCTAGTCCTCGTCATAGTATTCATTTCTCATTTCCTGTAAAGATGAGTCAGAAGTCTCTTCATTAAGATCAGAAGTAAGATCAGCCCTTCTCCTGTGTCTGGGGAACTGCTCACTGGAAACTGGAGCAGCAATTTTCCTGGAAGAACCCC
>NW_008824247.1:1183918-1194384 GCF_000699105.1 Pygoscelis adeliae | reverse complement strand
AGCGAACCCAAACTGGCCAAAAGGATATTCCATACCATGTGATGTCATGCTCAGTACATAAACTGGGGAAAGTTGGCCGGGGGGGACCGCTGCTCGGGGACTGGCTGGGCATTGGTCGGTGGGTGGTGAGCAATTGCATTATGCATGACTTGCTTTGTATATTCTTCTTATTGTTATTACTACTACTATTACTATTATTATTATTTTATTTTATTTCAATTATTAAACTGTTTTTATCTCAACCCATGCGTTTTCTCACTTTTACTCTTCCAATTCTCTCCCCCCATCCCACTGCAGGTGTGGGGGGAGTGAGCGAGCGGCTGCGTGGTGCTTAGTTGCCGACTGAGGTTAAACCATGACAAAACCACGTAAATTCTGGCATAAACCCCCCACGTTTTACCAGTTAGGACCTCCGTGCTGGCAGTATCGCGTTCTGTGGTGGCAACTGCCACATGTTTCAGAGCTGGGTGGCTTCAATGGACATGGTTAAAACTAATACCTCTAGTTGGGAAAATTTCAGCATACCGATATTTTATTCCTGTGTTTAACAAAAAAAGCCCCACCAGAAACCAGCATCTGATCATATTCTTAAATTGGAGGCTTCTTCCCTCTACACTTCTCTGATATGAAGGAAGTCTCTCAAAATTTGATTTCTAGAAAGATGTTTTGTGAAAAAATACCTGTTTGATTCCACAAGAATTCCAGAGCGTTCATTTTTATCTGTATTGGTTAGAAATAAACATGGGGAGAAAGAGATTGAACAAATGCCCTTTGCAGATTTGTTTTCTGTTAGGAGATATTATTATATCCAAATACCCTGTAGTTCTGTAAAGTGTAATCACTTTGATCAAACCAAATTCTTGATATCCGTTACTATCTGTGCATGAGTTTAACAATCTAATAACATAGTATATGAAAAAGAATTTCCTGCCTTCTACTTCAGTTGTGACTTTTTAATTTCATATAATGTCTTGTTCTTGTATTATGAAACAGAGTGCATCTCTGCACTTATATGCATTTTTAAATTTGTAATATATTTTTTCTTTTTAAGGGCAAAGGTTCTTAATGGTTTTGTTGTCTCCACGTATAAAATTTATTTTAAATGTTTTTCACCCTTCCAGTCTGTCTTCTGTAAACTTCCTATAATTATTTCTCAATAGAGACAAAACAAATTAATCAAGAAATCCAAATAAAGTTGTTACAAAGTAGTAGCTTTAAAGCATGAATTTCTGGGAAGTTTGTAGCTTGGTGAGAGAATTATGTTACTTCTTTCAACAGTTTAACCATTTGTTCTGGTAGTATTTATGCTCCTTTCATTTTGATAAGGAAGTCATTGAAGGTTGTACTGCATAAGCCATAAAGCTATTGGGCTTAACAGCATTCTCGTGCTGAAACTGTATGGTCAGAGGCATCCAAGCAAACAAACGAGTGGAAAAAACCTCATGCTTGACTTGCAGAATAGGATTATGGTTAGAAATGAAGTACGAGAAGTCTGGAAGGAAATACATAAACGGATAGTAGTACAGAAGGCCAACACCATCCTGGCCTGTATCAGAAACAGTGTGGCCAGCAGGAGCAGGGAAGTGATCGTGCCCCTGTACTCAGCACTGGTGAGGCCGCACCTCGAGTACTGTGTTCACTTTTGGGCCCCTCACTACAAGAAGGACGTTGAGGTGCCGGAGCGTGTCCAGAGAAGGGCAACAAAGCTGGTGAGGGGTCCAGAGCGCAAGTCTTATGAGGAGCGGCTGAGGGAGCTGGGGTTGTTTAGCCTGCAGAAGAGGAGGCTCAGGGGAGACCTTATTGCTCTCTACAACTACCTGAAAGGAGGTTGTAGCGAGGTGGGTGTCGGTCTCTCTTCCCAAATACTAAGCGATAGGACAAGAGGAAACGTCCTCAAGTGGCACCAGGGGAGGTTTAGATTGGATATTAGGAAGAATTTCTTCACCAAAAGGGTTGTCAAGCATTGGAACAGGCTGCCCAGGGAAGTGGTTGAGTCACCATCCCTGGAGGTATTTAAAAGACGTGTAGACGTGGCACTTGGGGACATGGTTTAGTGGTGGACTTGACAGTGTTAGGTTAACGGTTGGACTTGATCTTAAAAGGTCTTTTCCAACCTAAATGATTCTGTGATTCTGCCCATTGAAGTCTTGAGTAATACTACTTCTCCTGTGCAAGTAGAACATTCTTCAGCATCACAAATCAGTGGATATTCTTACAATGTATATTCTACTGAGTTTCCATTATAATATTCTGGACCTCCCTCAGTTTATAATTCTGCATGTATCCATGTGTATTCAGAACACAAATGGTAATATTGTACCTTTTAGTAAATCAAAGTCTAGAATAAAATGTATTGGAGAGATCTACTAGAACCCTAGACAAACTTTTCCCAGCAGTTGGAGATAGGAAATAAATTGGGACATGTTATCTACAGAAGTTCCCAGGAGAAAAGACTCAAGGCTTAAAATCTGGACTGTTTCAGTGAAGAAACCTATATGTATTTCAGTCTGATACTGGAAGGACTACTGTCTGAATTTGCCCTTGGAAAAAAAGGCACACACGAGCCTTTCTTTTAAGAAACTGCTCTAAGTTTATTTCAGTTAACAATTCATTGTTGACTGATTGTTTAGCTTTCACAACCTGAAGATATAAATTTCAGCTTTGCTTCTTAATTTAGAGGAATAAGTAGTAGAATTTGAAAATGATTTATTTGAGTTAAAAAACCATGAAGCAAGACCAGGGTTTTTATTAAAACAAAAGTACAAGTATTGAAGTTTCATTGCATCAGTGACTGTTCACATGATAAAATTTATTTGCAGTAAATGCCCTAGAAATAATTGTGAATTTTTCTGATAGCAGTCAGCCACAAGCAAGGGAGAAAGAAGTTATTTTGTTTGTTCTTCTTTTTGATGGAGAACAGAAGCATCTTTCCTATTTAGCTCCATAGTTATGTGCTAGCTAGAGCTATATCTTTCCTCCAACCCCGAATGCTCAGCATTTATTCCCTACTTCATTTTGAGCAGCTTTCTCCTTTTTAAAAGGAAGGATTTTTTTCTGGCAAACATTTGAATTTGGAATCAGCATCCTTTGTTAGTAGAAGATGATTTTTTTTTTTTTTTTATTATTATGTGGTACCTGCTTACACATCATCTGTATTCCTGTGGGATGTTAATTTTGAGTAGTTACTTGGCAGACAAGATAGGGGAGGTACAACACTCAACAAAAACTTCTTCTTATACTGTCTGAGTGGATGCAATATTTTCTTTTTAAATGAGAAAACAGTACAAAAATAAAGTGATATAGCCAGGCTGTAATAACTGCAGTCATGCAACCAAGCTAAGGTCACACACAGCATGTTCACATCTCTTATGCATCTGCTTCCTCGAGATACAAGGAGTGTGGAAGGGATGCTGTTCTCCACCTTCACTTCACTCACAGAAAAGTCTCATTTCACAGCTGTAGACTAAAATGATAAAGAATGGAGTCACAGCTGGAGCTTCGGTGTCTTTGCGTTGTAAGGGAGCAAGCAGGGAATTGGAAAGTGGAGTTACTAGAGTTTACTCTTGCTCTGTGCAATTGTGCTCAAGACGGTTAATATGTCCTCTTGAAATGCTGCTTTAAAACAAATGTTTTGTGTTCCCCTCACCCCATCTGAAAGCGAACAGGTTTAGTGCCAAAAAGCCTTTGTAACTCAGTAGTTAGCGGATGCAGACTCAGACTTGTCCTTAAAAGCGTTGTAGTGCATGGTAATGGTGACTTGGTACACTACTGCCTGTAACTTTTCCTGTCAAAGTCATTACTGAACATCATCAGGGTTTCATGTCAAAGATTAACTTCACAGCTGTGAGAAAAGTAACTTGGTATGCACAGAGTGAGGAACTGGAGTTTAAAATATAAATGGATGATTTACATTGACAGTAGCTGTATGTATGCAAATCTTCGGAATCCTTCCCTTCCCTACATATAAGCAAAACTTGATAACTTCATAGGAATAGCTTTTTTTATGGGAAGTTTTATGAAAATGTTGCATTCCATCATTAAGCATAAATCAGCTCTGTGACACAGACTGCAGTACTGCAACTTATTTGGCAAATGAAAATAATACCTTGACCTAGGCAACTGGAATATTGATAAATTGTGAAACAAATCTGATCTTTTATATATATTTAAATGATGAGACTGGCAGACTGCTGCACGTGCATTCGCTTTTGCTAGCGTTTCCAGTATTCAAGCAAGTTCATGTGTAGGTAGTTTGAAATTTGAAACTCCTCTCTCTAAACAGTGGCAAAACCCCCAAAAGCACAGCTCAGGTCTCTAGACTTTCTCAGAAAGTGTTATTCTTGTTGCATGAATATGAGTCGTAACCTTGTTCAGCTCATCTGGCCCGTGCCCCGTGCTTTTATCTGAAACAGGAAAGTTTAAAAGTAAAGTAACATATAAAATACATTTATATAACCAAATGTGTGATGATTCTCATCTCAGAAATGCTTCTCAATGGCTGTGGCAGCAGCCAGTTTGGAGTAGCTATTGGTGCATTTACTTTCATTCACTTGAGTGTGAAGATGTACTTCAAATAACCCAAAAGTTTAAAAGCACTTTGCTTGTGCACGTTGTTATCAAATAATTGAATTTGTAATTTTCTAGTTTACTAAGACTCCATGAGCATACCTGTCTCAGTGATACGTCCCAAGAGATGCTTTTATTATTTCTTGAAGGACAGTCTAAGTGCTGTGCTCGACCACCCTAATGAATGGGCTGACTGGGGAAAGGAGCTGTGACTGACAATATGTTCCCTTTAGATTTGGTTAGGGCAGTAAATAAAAGGTACATAATTTGCATAAGCCTATTAAGTGGTATTCTCAAGGGGAATTAGCAATAATTTCCAACGCTGTTTTCAGTGCTGATAGCTGATCCTTTTACAAATTAGATACTGAAAAAGGGTTCCAGTGAAAGGATAAGGTGGATTGGCTTGTGGCTGTTAAACAGCAGTGTCAGGAAAATGCAGAAAGTGTAAGTCCTCCTGTGAGCAGTGAGTGCCTGGTCTCATAAATTTTTCTGGAGTGAATGGAAAAACAAGTTATACCAGTACTGTCATTTGAAAAGTAAGGTGATTTCAAAGATTTAAGTGCCGGTTTAAAGAGATTAGTGAGCGCAGTGTAAATTACACGTGGATATATATTTTAACCTGAGAGTATACAGATGTTTGTTTTTCTCCCTAAAAGAAGCCAAAATGAATCACAATGAAATTGGACATATGTTATTTGCACTGGCTTGTTTAAATCTGTTTTACAACAAACATTTATTTGAACCACTCAAATTCGTTTGGGGGAAAAAAGCTGTTGTGCTTTATGGTATTTCTTGGAGTGGCAGATTGGAAAAGTTCAATACATCATCCTCATTAAAGAGAAAGCTTCTGTATGCCGTCTCTTTGAAATGGGACTTGTAGAGTGACTTGACTTGGTAAAAATCTATGAAAAGGCAAAAGTAAACTTTCCGTTAAGTATTTATATAATTGTGTCCAGTTTCTCATTTAGGTGTCCCCTCTAGAAGGCCTCCCATTGTGCTACCTTACCATTCGAGAGGGTGACAGTGGTAAGGTTGGCCAAAGTTTGTGTGTGACTGTGTCTCCCCAAAATCATAATCATTTGTTGATAAGCACAGTTATGAAGTAAGTGTATCAAAATTCTCCCTCTTTATTCAGAGATGGAAAATTAGTCTAGCCTGAATTTTCGGGATGCCAAGATGTGCTCAAAATAGAGCTTTAACATTTGTCTAGGATGTCTCAGAAGCAAACATTTGGATTTTGTTGTCTTTTAACACAAATGTATAAAAGGGTTTTTAGTACAAGTAGTTTTTAAAAATGTTGACTGGTGTAGAAAAATGAACTCTAGAGGCAAAAAGAGAAAAGTTTTGGACTGTTTTAAAACCTTTCATTATTCTAAAAAAATACTTGTCATAGGTTAAAAAGCAGATTTTAATTTGCAGAATAGCCAAAATGTTATTCAAAGTCAACATTAGATTGTGTTCCTAGGGTTTGAAATTATGATTTTATTAATGCCTTGTAATTAAAATAAGTGGAAAATTAGGACTTAGCATTTGGGAATAGTTTTATTGATATATTCCATGATGTATTTTGCGTGCTTATCCAGCCTGCAAGTGTGCGTAACTACTTCGACTTTTGAAAGTTAAATTGATGAAAGCCTTTTCAACAGATACTACAGAATAGTTAGTAGTAAATATTGACTTTATGATAATGATTCAAACTATAATTATCTCTGGTCTCTTCACACATTGTGAAATATTTGCATAGGTGACACAGAAATGTTTTAACAAATATAATTAATATTTGTTGAATGCTTTCTGATTTGAAAATGTGGTGCCTTTATGCCCAGAATTAACATGTCAGATTATTGTTGCAGCAGTTTTTAGTTCTGTGCCAGTAAAATAGGCAGCTTTGATTAACTGTTGCAGTGCAGTCAACAGGATTGTAGTTTGTCAAGCGAGACTGCCTTGGTTTCAGGGCGGAAATGCTTGCAGCAGGAGGAGCTTCAGACTGTTGGTTTGCCTGCGTAGCTAAGGTTTGCCTGCTGTTTTGTGTCTTCAATAGCAGGATCTTTAGGATAAAGGCTGTCATTCTTTTAAGCACTTGCCTGATCTCTGCTGGAATTCTCAGAGCTGCACAATATCAAGATAAAGTATTTTTAAAAATAAGTATTTTGAGAACAATCGATTTGGAGAATGACGAGTCACTGGAACAACCTCCCCAGGGACATGGTGGAGTACCTACTGCTGGAAGTTTTCAAGACGTGGCTGAACAGAGTGCTAGATAATCTCATCTAGGCTCCCTTTCCCATGAAAGGTTGGAGCAGATGATCTTTTGAGGTCCTTCTATGATTTTATGTTAATGTGGTTACGTGACAGATTGGTAATATACCTGGTGAACAGGTATGTAAACTGAGGAGTACCAGGAGCATCCCAAAGTATAGTCAGGGCTCCCAAGCATCAGCTGTTCAGCACAGTGACCTTAATTTGCAGCACAGCCAGCACTGCTGGGTGTCTGACACACTCAGCAATCAGCTCCTGAACATGCCTTTTCTAGTATGGCACTTCAGGGTGAAGTAACACACTTGCAAACCTAAAACCTTATGGTTATACTGTGCAAAAATTCCAGAGCTGATGGTTGAACAGCTTTATACATTAACGTGGCATGAATGTGGCAGGCAGCACAGTCAACCTTAAATTGTCCTAAGCTGAGCCACCACTGTCCCCAGTCATTAGGGGTCTGATAAGAAGACACGAGCAAGCCTGACACCCAGGCTTGCTCTAGAGTTGCTTAATCCTTCATTTCCTCTATTGCAGTGAGGCATGCAAAAAGCAAATATTGCTGCTGATGTCAGAAGAGTTCTGGGATGGGTTCTAGTATTACTGTGTTGCTCTCTTTTTCTTGACTTTGTGTCCAGTTTCAGGTGGAAATTGAAAAGGGTGCATACAACTGCATACTGGTTTAGATGCAGATGCAAATGCTGGAATTGAGATTGTAGATTTAAAAGTTAGGGACCAGAGTTTTGCTTCTTCAGGTTGTAATTTTTCCTGTATGGCTTAATACTGTGCTGCCTTTAGGAGATTTGGGGGTGGGGGGGAGTTTATTTAAAAAAAAAAAAAAAAAAAAAAAAAGTCTTGCAAAAAACTTCAGAATTACTGGACTGCCCCTAAAATAGAGATGAAAATATTGTATTCTTTTAGTGCTTTTCATTATGAAAACACCAACGGAACTTATTTCTGCTCTTTCAAAGATGTTAAGGAATGATAGGAATAGTTAAGTTTCAGAATTGTTCTGAAGCTGGTTAAGTAAAAGGATCTTTAATGTAACTTATCGCTTTTAAAAAGAGAGTCTTCATCTGTGTACGTACTTTATTCTTCTTGAATATATTGCTTTGAATTATAAGGGTGCAAATGAGTTGTGTGTTGTTTTTTTTTTTAAAAAAAAGGGATTTTCTTTGGATTTCCTGAGATTGTATGGATTTCAGTGCCAAGCCGGAATGATTTGCTTGTTCTGTACAGCACATACACCTCCTAGTGTCACACATGGCTCTGTAGAAGGGTGGTTGGGAAAACCTGAAGTACTCATAATCAAATCTATGAAGTTAATTTTGCTGACTCATTTACTTGAAGAAATGTTTTATCGTTAAAATACGGGACTGAAGACATTTTTCATTCTACCCGTGGTGAATCTTCCCTTTGTTGGTCTTAAACAGCGTAACTTACTCTGCCTCACTTTCCTGTATTCCATATAACAAATAGAACAAAATACTTGCCTAGATCAGTGTTAAATTCCAGGTCAGTGGTGCGCTGACTCAGCAGAATACTCAGACTTCAACTTGCCATTGTCCCCATGTTGAGTCAGCAAACTAAGAACCAGGTCAGGAGCCTTACACTGTGCTTAACTTTGAAGGCAAATTTTGCTTGATAAGTGCCGCTGTACTTGTTCTGAGGGATTTTTTGAGTTGTACTTTAGTGTTTTACAGGGATACTTAGAGCTACTACATAGGACCACGCAGGTTTGATCGTATTTTCCGAACATAGGGTGCAATCCCTATTCCCTTAAATGATGCCTTTATTTTTCTAGAATTTAAATGATAGAGCCAGAGTGGGTCCTTAGAAAAATCCCCCAACCCTCAAGTTCATTGCAAACCAAGAACTGCTGTGTTAAAGTGCTATTCTGTTTTTTAAACCTCCCCTCCCAGGTAATGAGCCTTGAGATATGGATGAGACAGTTTCTTTCAATTGCCTTTAGCTGTATATATTTAAGAAGTAGCAGAATAACCTTTTGTGTAAATGAAATCAAATACTACTTTGCATCCCCTGTGCCAGTGTCATTGTAAGCAAGTTGCTGCCTGAGTAGTATAATACATATTTAATTTGGGGCCTTTTCCACACGTAAATATTGATAATTTAGCTGATATTAAATGAAATGGTTGGAAGTTTAGCTATACAAAACTACACTGAAAACTTCTTAATTTGATGAAGATGTGATGACTTAATGAAAATTGTTTTGAATAGGAGTCACTGATCTTTAAGAAGATTTTAAAGAAAAACTGTGGACCTTCTGGTATATGTTCTTAGTTTTCCCTCTTCAGCCTGGAGCTTTTAATGTGTTTAAAAGAAAAACAGGTTCTTTATCTTTTGCTGTTTATTTTTGTCAAGAGGAAATGATTTGTACCGATATAGACATACACGTTATAAAAGCTAAGGTATCTTTTTGTTGGTCAAGACCTGATGCGTAGCTCAAGTGTTTTACCCAGTTTGCAGATTGGCCACTTACTTTTTGTTTTGCTTTCTTAAAAACAACAGCAGAAAACCTGCCACTCTTATCTTGAATCCTTATACCGATCATTCAGTGATCGTGCTCTCAGCTTAAAAAGTGGAGTGAACATTGGCTTCAGTATTGAAGTGTCAAAGTTGCCCACGTCTTGCACGTGGAATGAGACTTACCTGGCTGATTTCCACCTCATGTTTCCCTGCAGCTAAAGTTCGCATGTCTTCTGCAGGGGTACACTGTGCGCTTTGTAGGTCACCCCATCACTGTGTGCAAGCCAAGTCCCTTGGGATGGTGGGGGACAGGGAGAGAGAGAGTGTGGTGTGACCCCACAGCTCTGTGGGAGCTGGTGGGAAGCCAGCTCAGCCCTCACCAAGTGCTCTGGCCTCTTGTGTGTCCCTTGTGCAAGAAGCATCAGTTATTGCGTATGTTGTTGGCTTCGTTCACTGGGAAAGAAGTCTGCTGAGAGGTCTGAACTAGTGCATTCTGTTTTAAACAGTGCCAAGTACATTCACTGATAGGGACACATCTTTCAATCTCTGCAAGGTTATAAAGTTCTGTTGTGCATTTTTATAACCGTTAACGGAAGTATGTTTAATGTATAAGATAGTGAGTCATTGATTGTACAAGTAGATTCTAGAGGCCAGTACTTATCTGGCTGTTCCCCATTAGAGGATGCTCATGTGTAATCAGATTAAGCTTTACAGTATTTAATATGAATTATTTTTTCTGACTGACTATATGACATGTTTTATATAGACAAAATATAAATGGAAGAGTAGGAGTCTGACAAAAGCACACTGTGCCCATAGAAAATGCACTGGGAGTTTTAATAATCTGAAGTGCTCTTCTCTTTGCATTAGGAAAAGTGACACCTTTAAGCATCTAATCCCTAGAACATTTTGGAGCATTCATGCTTGTTCTTTACCTATTCCAGGAGTGCTTTATTTTCTTGGGAATTATTTACCATGTCAGGAACCTGCTTAATTGAGATCTAATAAGGGCATGTCCTAATACTGTTTGTTTAATTCTAGATATATCATTATCAACCTTTCTGGCAGGGCACCCCGGTAACACAGATGTGTCTCATTCATGTATGAATAAATTCCATCTCTAGTGTATTGCCTTTGTTTCTCTAAAATTCTCATTC
>NW_008824247.1:1166568-1183863 GCF_000699105.1 Pygoscelis adeliae | reverse complement strand
TTTATGATGAGCCGAGAGATTATGGATTAGTTTCATGGGAACTAATGTTGCAGTTGGAAGAAGAGTCTTTGTCAGCAGGTTGCAAGGCTTTTTTTGGTGTACGCATGAATTTAGCTAGCAAATACTGTGTGATGCTGTCAGTGGTCTCTAGCCCTTAAATGATTGTTTCCACCAAAATACAGATCAGTATGTTAACACTTTCTCCCATATGTGACAGCACACAGGCAGGCTGTGTTCTGTAAAAGACTGTGTATACCAAGCTGGCACTGTGAGGGGAGAAGTGGGGATGTATGAACTGGCAAGACACTTAAAATCTGTTGGCTTCTGTTCTTTCTTCTTGATGGAGTGGAAGTACAGAATTATCTGAGTCTGTGGCTGTAGAGGTGAATCTGCAGAGCAGACCCCATGTCTGCACTACACACATAGGGTTTTACTTTGGAGTTTATCTGGTCTATTCCTGCGGACCGATTGCCCGTAAGCAGTCAGAGCATGTAAGGTGCACTCCTGGGGTGCATCTGCAAGCCTTGTTTCATCCAAAAGCAACCCATTTCACATGCTCTGAGACTGCTCTAGTATGCCCACCAAAATATGGTAGGAAGGAATAATCAGGAGAATAATTTCAAAAGCATCCTTCCATGCAAACTGAAATATCACTGGAGACACACCCTGTAATGCTGATGGTATGTTTTGTGCCTTAGTTTAAATTATGCCTTTTTTAGTACATATTTTTTTGTTGCGTAACTTTCCTTTCTACATATTATTGATTATCACTGATGTTTATTCAGCACAAAATGCCTGTGATCTACCATATCAATTTACTTTCATTCTTAGCAGAGTATAAATTAGATGACTGTGTGTATACGTGTACCCACAAACGTGCATGCATATACTTCTGGTGAACAGTTTGTGTGTCAGTAAGTGTTACAGTCTGTTTCCTCTGACCCCATATAGTCCTGGCAGTGATTAAGGAAGGCATTCGGGATGGAGAGATGTCCCAGTGTTAATGATTAACAGCATACACTTGATAATGTCTTTCTTGCACTGAGACCAACTGTGACCGTTATCCTCTTCAGCTCGGTGTCGTAACTGCATTCCCCAGGACCAGGTTGTCTTCCTCTCGCTGCAAATGGAGGAGCGCACTGTGCTTGAACAGGCTTTGGGGGACCTTTTCATGATTTCACAGTGATAGGATGAGAGGAAATGGCCTCAAGTTGCACCAGGGGAGGTTTAGATTGGATGTGAGGAAAAATTTATTTACTGAGAGAGTGGTTAAACATTGGAACAGGCTGCCCAGGGAAGTGGTTGAGTCCCCATCCCTGGAAGTATTTAAAAGACGGGTAGATGAGGCGTTTAGGGACATGGTTTAGTGGGCATGGTGGTGTTGGGTTGATGGTTGGACTCGATGATCTTAGAGGTCTCTTCCAACCTTAATGATTCTATGATTTACTATTCTCATTAGTCATTGCCTTATGAGATTACTTCAAACAGTGGGACATCGTGACTTCTAAACATATTGTTCTCTCTTACAAGGTCAGTGTTTTTTCACTGCATGTTTATGCAGTTCATAATGCAGTTCTCATTTTTGATAGAGATGTTACTGTAATGTGACTTCTAATTTAAAGGAGACTAGGATTTATAATTGTTTGCTCTAATTTGCTTATGAAAGCTTCAAATGTAAAATTTGAATACCCAAAGCTCCTATTAGATACTCAGTTGACATTCTGTGCTTCCGTTGGGGACATAAAAAATGGTAAGCTCGTAAAACAAAAGACTGGGATCTTGAGAAAAAAAACTGATTTCACAGCATGTCCAGTCCCAATCAGTGCATCCAAAAGTGGGGTTGCAGTGTACACTTAACCTTGTACAATCTGCACCAGTGTATTTCATGGAATTTAAGCCTCCACACCAGAATGAAATGTTGCTACTTCTCCAGATGCGTGTGTGACTTTGCAGGTGTGGAGCTGACACTGCCTGGTGGTATCAGCCAAATGGGGATGGTCTGCAAGGCTGGCCGGTAATGGGATGCTGGGAGCTAAGCAGTTTTTCAGTATTTTACTTGAGGGTTTGCTGGGATCAAGTAAAGCTATCAAGTTGGGTCAACTGTTTGGCCTTTTACTCAGGACTGTTTGTCAGTGCTAGTGATACAGACAAAACAGGGAAAGTTTCTGCAGCCAATGCCTCCAGACTGCACGGCAATTGCAGTATTAAGAATTCGGAGAACACTTTAAAGTCTTGTCTAACACTAAAATCTGCCACAGCTTTTACAGGGAAGATAAGGCAGATGATGTCACTTCTCTATTCCTTCTTGAAGTATAGGTACGTCACTGGAGGGAAGGGAGAAATTAAATCTCTGGTTCTGGACAGAGACACAAAATTTTAAATGCTATTAGCTATCTGATGCAGTTTATAAAATAGCGTAGCTTGAATTTAATAGTTCTACAGATGAAATTTACTGAACAAAAAAGTATATTTCTAGAATACAGCTAGAAGGCAAGAAGATTCTAGTATCAGATCTATGTTGAAACTATATTGGGTTTGTCAAGTCTTCATATCCTTATCTTTTTTCCTGAATGTAATTTATTATTTCTACTCTGCAAGGTCACACTGAACGTTATACGCCACCAAGATATTTGTAACTATACAGTCTTTCAAAATTTTCTCCTTCTTCTCAATTTTTCTTTTAACTCCTATCTTGTATTTGGTTGAAGTTCGTAGATTCACAGCATTTTCTTTACGAACTGTTGAAATCTAAAAGAGTTTTATCATCATGGAAATTTTTTTTTTTTTAGGAACACAAAGTCTTGGAATGGACTCTTGGGTTTCAGGATTGAGGTTCCTATGATTGGGTATAGAAGCGCCATCATGCCTCTTTTTTTTTTTCTCCCCATTCCATCAGGGAAGCCAGGACAGGCTTAGGCTTCATGCCCAAATTATTGTTTGGGAAGCCGTACTTTTACTTCTCTAATGATTAAAAATGTCTTCTGGTTTACAGCTTAATTTTTTTAAAAATCTAATTTATGTCTACCTCTTCCTGTGCAGGCTTTATTTTTAAATCTAAATAAATTTTGTATTTACTCTCAATATTTTAGGGGCGTATCATTTGATTCTATGTTGTGAGAAGGAGAGTTTTCTGGAGGGTTTATTATATTACACACCCTCATCCCCGTGGTCTATTTAACACGTAGGATTTGCTTGTGGTTGCTCTGTACTGTAGCTGCTCCATACTTCTGATTGTGTTGCTTTGTTCTGTATCTCTTGCAAAGGGTCTATATCTCTGAGGCAAGATGATCAGAGCAGATGTAGCTATCAGAACGCAGAGTGTATTATGAATATATAATGTTTAGTTTTCTGGTTTGTTCTTGATTGATTTGCTTTTTTGATTGCACTTAAGTGGTTAGCTCATGTTTGAAAAATTATGCACAGTGATTTTGAGATCTTTAAGTGGGTGATACAGCTAATGTAGAACTCATAAGTGTGTGTATAGTGCTGTATAGCCATTTTTCTGTGTTATTTTGTGTTTTCAGTACATAATTTTATTATCAAGTTGCTCAATATCACTGTGATCCTTCTCAATAAGTTTGTTGTCTGCAGATTTTTCTAACCTAGTTATTCAATTTCTTGGGAATGTGTGGAGCAGCATAAATCCTAGCTTAAATCCGTGGAAGATCCTGTTAACAGCCTTCCTACATGGTGAAAAATGTCCTTTGCTCTTTTCTATAGATTAACTCTTTATCAACGTCTAAGGAGGTCTGTCCTCTCATCCTGCAGTGTTTCATCCTTTGTGTTCTTTCCTGGTCTTTGCATGCTGTGGCTGCCTCCCTGTTCTTTTTCCTCAGAAAATATCATTAGTGTAGTCTTTGTGCAGAATTAATTAATTAGAATTCTGAAAACAGCAATGCCAAGAGTGGTATTTCTGTTGCCAGAGTGATAAATGTGGGTAGCGGGCAGCTGAGCAGCGAGCGAGCAGGATGCAGATGGTGACTCCTCTTAGCGAAGCAGTTGCAGGAGGGGTGCTGGGCTGTGCTAGCAGAAGCCGTGCTGTGTGGAGCCTGTTGGTAGGAGCTTGCTGAGCTGGATTGGAGGCAGGTAATCCTGAGCTGGAGGCAGATAATCCTGAGAGCAGCTGAGGGCCTGGAGATGGCCATCGACCAGCTAGGCAGATTCAGCTCCTTTAGGTGCGTTTGCAGTTCCTTTGGTCTCGTCGCCTTTTACAATTTTCCACTTTTTTGTTCTTTTCTACTACAAACAAGCTGATGGGACTTCAGTTTATCTCAGCAGTTCCTTCGTCCCTCCAGCTGTTCATATTTTCTTGCTGTTCCAAGGACGATTTCTTTGGCTTTTTCCTTTCTCTCTTCTGTTATGCTTAGGGAGTCTCATATCATACAGTGGTAGCTGCTGGTGTTATTTTGGGAGGTTCATTCATAGGCTACTTACGCTATCAGTTGCTTGTGCCGCCTACAGGCCATTTAGGCTGTGCTTAAGGGCCATGTAACCTCCTCTGCAGTCCTGCACTTAGCATGAAGGTGTTACTGCAAGTTTATTTTCAGTGTTCCTAGATGACTCGTAGCTAAATTACACCAGTGTCTCTTCTTTGACTTAAGTAGTAATTTTCCATGTGGCGCTGTATCGAAAACTTTATTGAAGAACCGGTTTTTCTGCATTTCTTTTCTTAAAACCTTTTCTTTTGATAACTGAAGGTTATTAGTTTAGCCTGGCATCTTTGGTCAACCCCTGCTGAATCTTGTCCTATTTTATAGTTTTATGTCTTCTGTTGCTGTTTCCACCAAATGTTGTTCCAGATCCTTTCATCCCATTGAGTCACCTGGTGATAGTTGTTCTGTTTTCCTTAGGCTTCATTTGTTACTACACTGTATCATTCTGAAAGCATGTTCAGATAATCTGTAATCCTTCATTCTTCCTGTGTAACAACTCCACCAATACTGTTCTTACTCTGTCTTTATGTGCAGTCCTAGGAATCAGTTTGTCTTCGGTCCTATTAGCTGACTTGTATGATTTCTCTTTCTCACACGGATCCCTATTTCTGCTCCTTGTAGGGTTCCCAGTAAGTTTTCTTGTAATGGTTATTTATTCAAGAAGCTCTATAATCCTACAGGTTTGTTTTTGCTTAGATATATATTCTGAAGAATTTCACACTTGTTGGCAAACGCTCTTTCCTAATGAAGCTGATCAGTCCTCCAGCCGGTCTCTAGTTTTTTAGTTTCTCAGCCTGCCCTTTTGGGGCTTTAATTTTTCATGCTCGGAGTATCCAAAGCAGTAGGTGCCGGAGCTCGTGACACTGATACTCTGCATCTGGGAAACAGGTCCAGAGGGATCGGTTCCTTGAGGAGAATGAAGTGTCATCTTCAGGGACCTCCAGCCAGATTTGGCTCTGTGAGTAGTATTTGCAATTCCCAAAAAACTGCTTTCCTAAAGCGCAAACTGATAGTTTTTAATTCTGTTGTTACTTGGGTCTTATTTCTTTAGTGTGTTATAACAGGAATACGCACTGCTTTTTCCTATCAGCTTTCTGTAGCGTTTGGGGGAAAGGAAATGAGATTTCTTAATGTCTGTTTCATATCAGACATTATTGACTATTAATGGCCAAGGATGGCCATAAAAATCCAAAACCTGAGAAAAGTACACTCAGTAGGAAAGTTATAATCTGTTAGTTCTCATAATAAATAAATAAATCTTTATTTCACATGGGCACCAAACAGCTTAATATACTTCATTCCAAACTCTGTAGGAATCATGGACTATTTTTGCTTATTACATATTTATTGAAAAGTTTATTCAACGTCATATCCCTGATTTCTGTCCTTAAATTTTACTTTGCTCTCCTGACAATACTTCTTTTTAGTAGTTTTATCAAATTTTATGGCAAACTATATTTTGTTAAAAATTATGCTAAATAATACCTTTTTATTTTTTTACCTTAGTGTTCCTTCATTTGTTCTTTTTTTTGGTATTAACTTCTGAATGACTATGATAGTTATATCAAAATTGTCCAAAGTTGGAAGCTTTTCCAGGCTATCCAAATAAAACCACATAAAAGTGATCATTGTAGTTGCTATAAACAAGCAAGCATTTTTGTCATTGGCTGTACACACAGAGACAAATATTCAAATCTGCTTTTAACAGATCGCGACTCTTCGTGTTACCAATTGATGTAGAAATTTTTAACTCTCTGTTTATCTCCACTGGTGTGTCAACTTATACTCAGTGTATTCCTGTCCCAACTGATGTGCCTTTAACCTTTTGTGTGCCTCTAAGGAGCTCATTTGTTTACCTTTAGCCTAGCATTTCTTTTATAACCTTCCTGTATATAAACCTGGAAAGTCTTTCAGTAAAAATTGCTTTATGTTTTATCTTTGCACTACTGTGTTGCTTTTTAAAACTGGTTTGTTTTTTTTTCTTTTTTCTTATTGCCATGTTTGCTGGTCTATAATGAGCTAATGCTACGATTCAAAACACAGCTCTACTGCTCTGTGGTGCTGCATCTTAACTTTATTCCCTTTCTGATTGGACCTTATTGTTAAATCTTTTTAATTTCCTTTTTGTTTTTCATCTCTCTTTTCACTTTGTGTCTTTTCCCAGTTTCATTGGGATAAACTCTTGTTTAAAAAAAAAAAAAAGTCGTGTGAGAAGAAACAATAGCACTATAAGTAGTATATGTAGAAGTAGTAAACAAGCAAATGCATGAAATGTTTTGGGGTAAACTGATCTTTAGAGAAGGAAAAGGAATTTCAGAAGATGCCTGTTTGGGTTAATGCTTTTTGTTTGGGTTTTTTTCAGATGGCTTTTATTCTCAGAGCTTGCTATTTGTCTTGTGTGCTTTTTATTTACTGCATTATGTAACCTCAGTTTGCTGAAATTTGCATTTTTGCCTTCATGAATACATTATTTTTCAGAAACATTTTGGGTTGATGTAAAGCTTTATTGAAATTTCTCTTTATTTAGGAAATACACCTCTGGAGGCTCAGGAAGAAACAATGTCCTACAGTGTTTAAGCGTTGGTATTTCTGAAGTATTTATTGCTTTAAGAAGAATTTATAGAGAAGGAGAATAGTAGGATATTAAATTTGCAATCAGAATAAAAATTGCTTTACAGATATAATTTGAAAGAAATCTAAGGTATTAGAGTAAATAGCCCCGCTATCACTACCTACATTAAATGATGCACAGGCAAAGACAGTAATGGATTTTTAAGCATAAAGCTTGCCTCAGTTAGAGGTTAACGGTTTGCATTTGAAAAGAGACCAGTATAAAGGCTTAACACATGCAGTTTCCTTTCTAACTGCTTATTAAGACAACTGATCAAATGCTTTCTATCAGATTTATTGCTTGCTTTCATCTTGTCTTAGCCATGTATTTCACTAATGTAGAGAGAGATTTTAGCAGAGTGATTTGGTATTGGCTCAGCAGTAAGGTGGCGTCTGATCTGGGCATAAAGGTTCTGCATTTGATGTTGTGTTTTCTTATATAGTACAGCATCCAGGACACAAGTAATGAGGACTTGTAAACTGTAAAGGAGAAGGTCGGGACACAAAGGAGATGTGCTGCTTCACAGTGATGCTCGCCTGGTGGCACAGTAAATAAGAATTTCTTTTGCAGACTACAACTACTGACAAGTAACACTGGAGAAACTGTGGGCGAGGAGCACTTACTGTAATCACAACACTGACAACGGGGAAGCAGCAGGATAAAAATAAGCACCTCGTATTTCACTGTGCCTTCCGTTACTGTAGCAATGGATATTTTTATGTGTCTTATGAGCAATGGCAATCTTCTATCCGTGGATACTTTGGGCTGAGTCCAGTAGCATCTAGTGAAGCATTTCAGCTCCAAAACGCATCTAAGTTGCTGGTTCCTGAGTTTTCGTCTGTGGACCAACACTAATCCTTGAGGTTTATGGAATAAGGCAAGCTGAACACTAAGTAGCGTTACAGGAAGCAGAAAGGCAAGGTAATAAAAAGGAGAGAGCGTCTATCTTGATTTCTGTATATTAGCAGTTCCTCTTCTACAATGTAATGTAAAAATCTTGCATTTGAAGGCAAGGGAACACTAAAAATCTATTTCCTTTACTAACTAAATCAACAAAAATATAACACATGATTTGTGGATGTTAATAATGTACATTTTAAATAATCCACGCACGATCCTGTCTAAATGCAATTTTTATTTTGTTTAGCATAGATTATAAAATCTCTAAGTAAAGGCTGGGACTTCGTTGCACTAGGCACTTAACATACTGCATATATGCTGCAGCAGAGTTGCTGGTTCAAGGCGAGAAAACAGGTGGACACAAAAGACAGATGGGGACACACGAGGTAATGGAGGCAATTATGAACCAGTAAGCTGGTTCGAGTGTACCATCTGCCCAGCTACGGAGAGAAATTTTGTAATATCTTTTTTTTTGTTGCAGTGCACTATTTTCTCATTCTGCCTTAAGGATGTAGCAATGTATGTGCATATATAATTATATGCCTGAGCAGTGTTGGTTGGTAAAGTTTATTATGGCAGCACTCAGCTGTGTTCAACACCCAGATTTGTGGGTGCCTGTGACCTGCTTACTGGAATTACAGCTGGTAAGGGGATATTGGTGAATGTTGATATGCAATAATATTTGTTCCAGTCTTGCAATGAAGTATTTTCTTCTATTGCTGCATTACTGTTTTGACTCGATTTGACTGAGGTTTTTAAGATTTTTATCCTGACTACTCAGCTAAGAGTAGTCATCTTTTCATACAGTGCAAAAGTACTAGGGACATAAATGAGACGAGACCACTTCTGTCTTATATGGGGTGTTCCCAAGTTTTGCCTGAATTGGAGTATTCACATGAATATTTTTTAAACCTATCCAGTGTTTGGCTTCTCTTGCCCAAATCATCCTTTAAGCCCCGATAGGCTAACTCAGCTTAATTCACCTAAGCAATATGTTTGATTCCCCCCCGCCCCTGCTGAGAGTCCAGGAAAGTTAAATAGCGGGCCTTCTATCACTGTTTCCTCAAAAACCTCTTTCCATCAGATTTGGAAACCTGCTGACCAGTTTGATACTAGGTTTAGGGTCAAGCTGACTGTGTTGACTAATGCAACTGGATATATAGCAGGATGCTGAAAATACATTTTAAAGAGAAAGATGGGTGGAGAAACTACAGTTAACTAACTGTTAACATGTGATTTGGGAAGACTGGTGAAGCTTATTTTTTGCATGGGTAAAATGTGAAGAAAAATTGTAGTGCTTCAATAGAAAAGATTGTTTGACACAGCTGTTATCTTACCTATGATTTCCGTGGCTCTTTTGCCCATTGTAGTAGTAGGATGCACATCTGAGAGGCTTTAACAGGGCTTAGTGAAAAGAAAGTTTTATCACACCTGGAACATTTTTGGGACTTCTGGCAGTGTCCTGTCCTGGATAATCTGGTGATTGCAGGGCAGGGCCCACATCACTTACAGAATTCGTAACATTAGATGTATAAATATATCTGATCCCTGCCAGCATATCTGTGTCGTCTACAGCCTTTATGTAGAAAGTCGGATAAGGTAGATAATAAATACTGGTATTGGTTTCTTGAAGCTTAGTCTAACTATTGTCTTCTAAGCTTTTGTAAGTCAGAATGTCATATGAATGTTTTATGCAGAGAGCTTTAACCTGAAACAAAATTTCTCAACAGGAATTGAATGCAAGTACATTAATGAGGTATGTCTACTTATGAGGCCAAGTTTAATATAGTGTGGGGAGAGTCTGAAGGGTGGTTCTGGAAAGAGCAAAAATAGCAAGGAATCAAGATATTTGTGTGGAAAGACTGATGCTGGTAAGTCGTGCCATTTGAAATACAACTGGTGTTGTGGTCCAGTACCATACCACCTTTTTGTGGTGGGGGTATAGTAGCAGAGGGCATGTAAAGAGTATGAAGGTTTCTAGGAAAAAGAATATTTAGCAAGTAGCTGGCGTATTTGGGGCAGGGGTGGTGTCCAAATGAAAACTGCTAGAGCACATCTTGAAGGGTGGGTAGGGGTAACCATAAGGATAATCACAAATGTGTCCTGGGTAGGCCAGTCATCCAAGGTTATTCCTGTAGTGGAGAAGGGAGGTAATGCTTCTCCAGGAGTTGATTCAAAGCCCCTAATGTTTACCTCCTCAAAATCACCCCGCTTTGTGTGCAGAGGTAGCCAAGAGAGAAGAGTTTTCCTTTGCTTCCTTGTGTGCTTCTGTGCTCTTCCCGTTTGCTTTGTCCCCGCTTTGTTTGAGAGTCTCTTGTATTCTGTGCTTCAGGTAAGACAAGCACTAAGTCTGTAAAATACAGTCCTGCTCTCTGCAGAATACCTGCTACTTGCTCCATAGAATATTTGGTAGGAAAAAAAGAAATCTATATATTTATCCTGTATGCAGTTGATATTTGTACTGCCAGTACAAATTGTGCCTATACCTTCTAAGTAAAAATGGCTCCTCTACAGCTGAAAAATAACATATCAAACAGTGACTGTCTGCTGGGTTATTTAGAGTGAATGGGCAAACCCACTAACGAAGCGGTTTGCTGCACAGTTGTTAAAACTCTGCTACAGAAAATCTTTAGCCAAAATGGTTGGTGAAAATCCAAGCGTTATAATTTTGCAAGTGAAGGACTTAATAGCCCTAGATCTCAAGAAAGAAAAAATTGTGTCTGTCTAAACCACAGTCCTTGCAAATGAGCAATCCATGAAACTATGAACAAGTAAAACCTGATTGAGCAAATGTTCATGGAAAAGGAATTTATTTCTGCTGTGGGAAGCGTGCTTGCATTTTCAATTTGAATATTCATGGTCAAGATTTTTTTAATGGCAAATAAAATTTGCTGCCACTTTCAGCATTTTTTTCCCCCAAAGGAAGAGAAATATTTCCCTCCCTTTTTTTTTTTCCTAAAAAAAAAAAAAATTGGTTTACTGGGTGATTTTTTTTTTTTTTAACTAAAAGTATGGCTTTTTCTTCACATACGTTTTATTTTAAGCAGTGAGAGTGGGACTTATCAAAAGACAAATTTTATTAAAGCAGTGTAAGTAAGTGAGCAGATGGATTCTAAAGTTAATAATCTGTTTTGCATAAGCTTGTATTAAAGGTAGGTATAAAATATATTAAGAGGAAATGTTTACTGGTGGACTGGCTCTGTGTAACATGTAGTTTTGATTACTGATCGTTCCAGTTTTATCCTAGCTAAAATATCGATCTCTGCACTGATGGCCTGTAGCTGTCTCATTATTTTTCCTGTAGCTGTATTAAATACTGAAACTTACTGATGTTCTAAACAGCTAAGTAGATAAATAAGATAATAAATTATGGCAGTTATCTTCTGGGAACTGCTGAACAGATAGAAAATGCATTACAGTTATGTCCTTGAAAGAAGCTTGCTTGTGCAATGTAGTGTGAACTTTATGCTTTATGCTTCTTGTCATGTCCTGATTATTGACCACTGAGTACCCTGAGCTGTTTTTTCCATTTAAAAACAAATCAGTCAAATTTCCTTACTTTATAAGGAAAGTTTCATGTTAGACAAAGCATAAGAGATAGTTGCACACTAGACTGCGATGAAAGATTACCTTTTATCCATAATGATCTCTCAAACTCTGCTTGTCTATGATAGCCTAAACTTGGATATACTTTTTTATGTTTTTCCTCAGAGCAGTTAAAAATGATACATAAAAAGAATCTTACCCACTTTTCTGTAAATGGCTACAGGAATAAAAATCTGTTGAATGCATGATAAAAAGTTACTGCACCATAAAAAGCTGTAGTGTTCAAGCATGGAAACACTGTAAAAAGTGCTTGTAAAAGCATTTCAGAATTTTTTTTCCTTACCAGAATAGGAGTAAGTCATAGGATCTTCTCCCTTTTGAGACAAATCAGAACAGTATCTACACAGCGATACAGTGGGATAACCTCATTTTCTGCAGGTGCAGTAGGAAAAATTACTTCCTTGAGCTTTCTTCCTGTTATATATGATCTTTCACGATCTTGGGAAAAAATATACATATGACATGCTGTCAGCGTTATCTCAAAGTAATATACTTTGTGGTTTTAAATTCAGCAGCTTGTGCAGAAGGTCAAATTGGCTGTTTTTACAGACTGGTCTGTTTGCAACAGCCATATCTGACTGCATTATCACAGTTACAGAACTTGAGAAAATACTTACTTTGGAGAAGAGGGATTTAAACTACTCTCTGTCTCAAGTGGTTCCATCTTGGAGTACTGTTTTGAATAGAAAAAGATCACTAGCCATCCGGAGAACACACATCTTCCTGCTCAACAGTGTTTCTTGTTTAGGATCTTTTTAGGAAAGAATTTTTCTGCTGAAAAGTTTTAAGAGGATGTTTTTGTTTAATCTAGAATAAGATGTGTCAATGTGAATGCATATGTTTAAAATCCATTTTCCACTTTAGCAGTTGATCTGCCATGGTTCCTGATTTTCTTGCTTTTCCTAACTTTTTCTCTGCTGTTAAGACTCTCTCCAGCTGCCTTTGTTTACATTCTGGAGTTGTGCACTTTCCGGGTAAGTGGTATTTGGGGTTCTTCCAGGTGTGATCAATGGGAGGCTCCTGGCACAATGTGAAAACACTTGCGATCGAAATGGGAAACATTTCTCACCATCCTAGAAATCTTGACTTTCAGACAGATTATTCTTAACTGAACAAAAGTCATCTGCCATACGTGACCCATGAAACTGCTTCAGAAACTATTGTTTTTTGTGAGAGGAGTATTTCCTTTATCTATTATGCTACCTATCTAGATTTTTTTTTTTTAAATGGAGACCTCTAGTGAGATGGCAATAGGACCAAGATTTTAGCCCATAGAGACTACCTGTAAGGAATAGATCTGTCAGTAAAACCTTCCCCCCCCCAAGTAGTGATAACAGATTCCTAGGCATAGACCTATTTTTTCTGCCTTTTCTTTCATCTGTTTCAAATTACTTTTTCAAACTCCTCCTGATTTTTCACTACACTGAGCTAGCTGAGCTTTCCCACCTCACTGGAGTGAGAATGAGCACAGGGCAGGCCTGCGGGCGTCATGATGGGGTTGTAGTGGCCCAGTTGTGCTAACACAAGCTGCTGCTTCTCCACTGTATTACCAGCTCCAGGCTGTTTTCTTTGGTGTGCCTGATGGCTCCAGCTTGCTTCTTCACTTAAGGCAATGCAGCAGTTTGTGTGTGTGCCCAGGAGCTTAGCTAAGGCTCAAATGGGATAATTCTTTGGTGGTAGAGAAGTGCAGTAAAGTCCAGCCCAGAGATGTCTGTCAACAGAGGATTTCTTAATTTAGGGAAATTTCTCAGGAGATCACATTCTTTGAACTACAAGGATGGGAATTAAGCCTGAAAATGGACAACTCGCAGCTTTTTTTACAGTACTCATAAAAATGCTTCAGGAATGGGAATGTGTGTTTGTATTGCTTAAATTGGTATGGTCCAGCTATTGACCTATGTACCTGATGTGTCCTGCAACAGAATTCCCAACAATTCACTGCACTTCCAGTGGGAAGACTGGAAACATCTCTTTGGATGGCAGAAGTATCTTCCATCGCCAGATGTTGAACCTTTTCTTGCAAATGGTCTGGCACTTAGAGCTCAAATGGTAATGCCACTCCTGTCTCCTTGCTTGTGCTTTCATGTGACCTGGCTGCAGTGTTGGCCTTGGTGTGAGGATGGGGGAGAGTGGGGATGGTTGATCAGTGCCACATGTCTTCCCTTTGCTGGATTCAGAGCATTCTTTGCTAAATCAGCGATGCATTTCCATCAACTCTGGTTTGTGAAAATTCATTGTTAAATTTTAAGGATTTTCAGTAAGCACAAGAGACTTCCAGGTCTGAGCTGTGTATTTTGGTGAATAGCTAACAAGAAACACATTTGCTCATATGTTATCCCTGTAGACTTATTTTTCTGTCTATGCAGAACGCAAAATCCACATTTATTCAAAAGTAGTACAATTGAATTTAAAGGGAGGAGAAAAGTGTGTGATGTTATATAAAAACAAAAGTTAATTTATGATGATGAAATATAACTATAACAAGTAGATTATGTTCATTCCTTAATGTCTGTGAAGTCCAGTGCATTCCTCTATAAATAATTACTGATTTGATTTCAGCTTGACTTTCTTCCAAGGATCTTTAAAATATGAGTATTATGGCTCAGATAGGATAACCAGAACATAAGTTTTCCCAGAGAGAGTAGCAGAGTTGTAAATGCAGCTCAGGAGGAGAGATTCGTTTGAGTGTTAGAATGCAATCAATTGCCTGCCATAAATTTTAAGACAATTAGTATTGTGAATGACAGATGTTTGTTCCACTTTCATAACAACTGTCATAAATGAATATAGAAGTTCTTATAAGCTTGGAAGAATCCTATTGTCCCAGATGTACTCTTAGTATTAAATATAGTAAGGCATAGATTCATTTTAAAAAAAAAAAATCCGCTCTGCTAAAAGGTTTTACTGTTTGTAGTGGCTGATATTTTAAATGAATATGTAAAAATAGTGTGAGTTCAGTAGTATGAGAGGTGTATTGCATGCTGTACTTACTGAAGATTTAATCAGACTCCCTTTTTGTATAGAAGGGCATTGTAATAGGTGGAATTTATACCAGATTTTTTTACATTTTGATGGGTTTTTGTATGCTTTTGAAAACTACAGTGCCTGAGGACATGGAGACAGATTATAGTCTAAGGATTTATCTCACATCTCAAATTGTTTAGAGATAAGGTGGGAAAGCCTTACCTCTAATTCATGGCTTATTCAGGTACAAGAAGTTGATAGTTGAATCAAAAGATAGTTGATTCAGAACTACCTTGATGTAAAAGCTCATGTATGTGCATAATTTCATGGCATGGTCAATGGAACAGTTCTGTAAAAATATGTGGAACAAACCTTAATGCAGACTTAAGAAAAAGGAATGGTCTGTTTTTTAAAGGTCAGTGAAAGTTGTCATCTTGCCTATGTGACATCTCTGTGATAGATAGAGAGTCCTTCTTAGTATAAAAGTCGAACTGGTTCGAAGAGGCGAGGGAAAAAAAAGTGGTCCTTTTTGGTTCAGTACTGAAACCCAGTGTGCATCTAATTTGGGTTGCTCTTTTCTATCACTGCTTTAAAAGTTCAGTGCTTTTTAGAAATATTAAGCCCTAATGTTTCTGGAAGCAGAGGTTTGGTTAAGTAATCAACTTCTGAAGTTATTGACAGTTAAATCAGTCATGTTTCATCCTAAGGTTTATAAATTCTGTAGACACATTGGATCCACGTCTGATGCCTGACGGTGCAGAGCTGAAATGTCCTTTTCCTGATTTCTGTCTTTTTAATTTTAGTATCCATCAAAGTTTGCTTTTGACCTTCTTTCTGAGTAGTTTGGCCAGGTACAGAATACGTTCGTGATAACAGATGTCTTTTAAGAAGGCAACTTTTAAGGAATGTTGAGAATTCAGACTTCAAAGTGGGGTACTTCAGAGTTAAAATTTGTGGAACATGCTTTACCAGTTTTTAATTTCTATATTTTATTTAGTTTTGTTGTGTTCAAAGTGAAAGCTCGGATATTTGTAACAGTTTCTCCACTTATGTTCTTAATGCTGCCAATATCTAACTGTCATTTTGTGCAACAGTGATATGTGAGGAATATGAGATACTGCACAAAATAATAGCCATACTGAATTCTAAAAGCAAAATTAATTAGTATCTTGCTGTAAAATCAGTGATTTCTTTCAGTAATCCATAGAAATATTTCCTAAAAGCCTGAAATATAGGAGTTTGTTGTAACATAAGGAACATAAACACATTCTTGTGGAAAACAAAAGCATAATTTCTTATTCTTGTAGATTAAACTTTGTTCTCTAATGTGCTTTTTGGTATTTCTCTTTTGTCTATTTATCACTAGTCCACTTTGTTTTAAAAATTATTTGGGAACTATGGAGTGTTGTATATGCCTTTATGGAATACTAAATATATGGTTTTATTGTGAAGCCATTTAAAAAAAAAAAAGATGATAGCAGAGCTACTGTATGAAGTAGAAATATTAGAATTAAAACATTGTGGAACATTTTTTTTGTTCACTTTGAGGACAGCTGAAAAGACTGATGATAGTCAAAGATTTTAAACTAAATTTTAGCATACTTGCATTTACTGAAGATTTGTCATAGGTTCAAATATGGATTAAACCTGTTTTTTTCACTTAATGTTCTATTGCAGCATTTGTTGTTGTTTTTTACTACAAATTGAGTCCTGATCCTTTCAGGGTCTAATGCTCTGATTAGGTTGAACCCAGTCCCTGGGCTATCACAAAGAGACATATCAAACATACCTGGTTCTTTTTATAAAATTCTTTCAGCTATTTTTACAAAAGGGCAGGATGATTTGCCTTTATTATTCCTATTTGCAAGAGCTGTTTTTGAGGTTTTTCTCTATCCTGGTTTATTTTCCAACACGTATTTTCATGGTGAGTTTATACTCATTTATTCCTATTCAAAGATTGTTCTTAAGCTTAAATGTTTTTTTTTTTTTCTCCCTCTCCTGTGTTTATCCCACATATGTTTACAAGAAAGCTGTCGTATTCCCTCTGATGCTTCATTTAGCTCTTTTCATTCCTCTCAAAAGGTGGGCTCTTCATCCTAGTAACTCTTCTCTGCACATGCTCCATCTGAAGTCATCTTGACTTGGTCTGAGAAGCTAGAGGTGCGCACAGTGTACCATGCGAGTTCACACCACGGCCTTCTATAGTCGCATTAATCCTTGTTGGCTTTTACTGCTAATGGCTTGCCCAGGAGGTCTTAGGGTTTGTATTTGTCTCTTCCGTGGCTGTGTGAACAGTGGGGCTTACAGTCACCCTGTGATGGAAAGTGCCCGATTCCTTTTCTTGTTCTTTCTTCGGTTTGAGCTCTCGCTTTAAATTTTAAATTCTGAATAGCCCTTGCACTTTGTGCTATTGAATTTAATCTAATTTTAATGTGTCTCATTTTCAAGGCTATCACATTCTTTTGAGTAACCTGTTGCTCATTCTCTTGAGCTAGCAACAGCTCCCAGCTTTGTGCCATTGGGGCATTTCATCACTAACTCTGCTGGGCAGAGCGGGGACCACGGGACTGACCGGGGAGAATCACTAGCATCCTGGTAATTTATCTTTCAGCACAGATCACTGTAGTCACCATTTGTAACTATTCTAATCCTTGAATTTTTTTTTTTTTTGGTTGGTTGGTTTTTTTACTTCAGCTAATATTTTTTAGTGTGGTACTATGGTAAATGTTCCACTGAAATTTAAATTAATTAGTCCTGTTATATTGGCTTTGTCTAAAGAGT
>NW_008824247.1:1155091-1166538 GCF_000699105.1 Pygoscelis adeliae | reverse complement strand
ATTCCTGTGCTATAATATTTTCTTTATTCCAATTTCCATTCCATTTTTGTAATCCATCATTCCTCTAAAACTCGCTTTTCTGCTTTGTGTCCTGATGAGGTCAGACTGAGGGCCTGTCATGGTCTGGAGTAGCCTGGGTCATATTTCCTTTCCCTTCACCATTTTTTGTAATTATTGGTATTTCCAATTCTACATCACCTGTCACTTCCAGTAAGAAAGATTTACTTAAAAAAAAAAAAAACTTCTACCAGTTTCGTGATTTCATGTGCTCATATTTTCAGAATTCCATGATGGGGATTATCTGATCATTTAATGCCCGAATTGGGGAAAAATAAAATAATAATTTTTTTTTTTTTTTTTTCCTTCCAAGTGAGTGGACAGTTTTCATGTCCTAGTTCTGGAAGCTAAGTTGCCTTTGCTTGTCTAGTACGTTAGTAGTCTTACTGAGGGCTGAGTTAACATTGAGGTCATGGCAAGTTTATGTTCAGTATCTACCTCACTCATACAGCTTAGCGGTCTCACTTTTTTGTTTGTTTTAATTTTAGTTATGTTGCTCAGGAATTCTTTATTGCTTCCTTCACAAAGTCTTGGCTTGTGACCCTCTCTTTATACCTTCATCTTCTGACAGCCAGTATGTGTTCTTAGGTGGTGATAGGAGGTCCCCCTTCTGACTGCTCCTGTTCTCCATTTTGAGGTGATAATTCTATTTCAATCTGGACCAGAATTTCTGGTCCTCTTCTCTTTAGATAAAGGTCTAAATCCTGCCTGAATATTTTACTGTGAGGACCTCTGTGCTGAATTAATGCAATTTTTACACCTAATTGCCTTGTTTTTAAAGGGAAAGAAAGAAAATGACAATGAACTGAGCAGACTTCTTGAAATCTGCGCATTTTTCCAATTGTGTGATATGATAAAGATATTTCCACCTTTGCTGCTGCATCAGAAGCAACAGGGAAAAATCTTAGTTTACTTCAACATATCAGCCTGCTATACTTTGGTCACTGTATCCTGGCAACTGAAAGTATTTTTAAATGAGTGTTTCCTTTTTTTTTCATCAGTCTATCATTATCATCAGCCTAAAAATTGTAAAACTGAAAACTTCCGACAAACCACCACAGAATTCTAGAGGAGTGAGAAGGACTGAGAAAATACTAATATTTATTTTATATGAAACCACATCACTTTCATGAGTGCTTTCTTCTAGCAACATCCCTTTATGTGTAGGAACTGAGTTGTATGAAACCTGTTGAAGGTGTAAGCTCAGAGGAGAGGTGTTGGGGACCAGCTGACTGTGGCCGTACAGCGTGTCCATCACTTGTAAGTTTGCTCTGAGCCCTCCCATTTTTTCTTAACAGATTCTTAACTCTGTCTCATAACTAAGCACTGGGAGTTAGGCAAAGTTTAGACTATCTGAATGTATATTGCTGAAACAATTGAAAACTTTTAATTGCTTCTGCTGGAGACAGGGATGTGTATGATTTTTAAACTTTTAAAAAACAAGTTGAAAATATTAATTATGTAAACTTCTATATAAATTTGACCTCTTGTTAAATGTTGACTTCTGCAAAGGAAGGAGGTGTGGAGGCTTTCAGCTCAGAGGCAAAATGTTTTAAAAGATACTGGAAGGCAGATTTAAACTGTGGACAATTCTGGAGCCCTAAGGCAAGTAGTTGCTAGTGCTCTGTGATTTAGTACCTGTTTGTAGAGATGGCTATGCTTACAGTTATCAAACTCTTTCATACAACTTTGAGTGGGCATCCTTTTCGGCAGGGATTTCTCCCAGGGCATTTCTATAGTGGAACAAAAGCAAAACCCTAGCAGACTGATTCAGTCATGTTGGCTGTGCTGCTTCAAATGGATGTTGGACCCTCTAGTATGTTTTTCTCACCATGATTTACTGGGTTTGGAGAGCAGCGTTGCTCTATGTGCTTCTTGTACTTGGGATGGCAGTGGCACCAAGCATGCGTGCACTTTTTTTTGTGTTTATCAGTGCTGGAGGTTCTTATTGTGTATCTTAAGATCTCAGAGTAAGTTTTGCTACTTTTACCTGAATTCTCAAACTTATTTAAGGTGCATTTCCATCTTACAACATGGCTATGATGCTGGCTGGCTGTTACTGAAAGGGCTGTGTGCTCTGCTTTGCTGGCTCCTTTTCCCTTCCATGAGCCTGCAGGAGTGCTTGTCTGACCCTGAGAGCACAAATAGCAGAATACAGTTTGTAGTCGTCTTAGTGTTAGCTTTCTGCCATTTTTAAATCTGTGAAGCAGCTTTTTGCAGGGTTGGGAAAGGACCTGTGTTAGTGAAGGGCAGCGATGAGAGTGTTTGGAGAAGCGGCACACAGGAACTACAAGATCGCTTCTGGCAGCATCTTTTAGTCTGTATTGAATACATGGAGAAGGGAGTCAAAATACTCAACCTTTTTTAAAGAAGGAAAATAATAGACATGAAGTATTGTTTTATGGTTGTTGTGGTTGTGGCTTCTCTGTCACCCTTTAGTTGTGAAGAAATTATGTCTTTCTGGATTATCCTTGATTGGCATTTGGTTGGAAGAAACTGGCTATGTTCTCCTCGGGTCTCTTGCCAGCAATGAGCAACTCACTCAGTTGACCCTTCTTTTTTTCCTCCTCTTCTGCGGTGTGTGTTCCTCACGTTTGCTGTGCTGCAGCCTTTACCCCAGCTAGGTCTCCCGTGCTGAGCTGTTGGTTTGTTTGGTGCGTGGGATTGTGGAGGAGGCCCTGATGTGGTTCTGAGATAGGTTGTGCACTCCCTATTTGGGAGCTAAATTCAAATAAGCCTTGTCTTGAAGATAAACCTTCATAGATTGCCAACTAGCGTTACCTCTTCTTTGTCTTTTTAAGTGGCCTCAGTTGTGCCATGCCCAGGTGGAGGCCAGATGAATGCTCTTACTTGTGTCAGCTCTTGTGCACTGAGAGAAATGCGTTTACAGGCCTCTAAAGGGGAAGGAGTATGTGCCATCCTGAAATAAAACTCTTTTATAAATAATGATAGTTATCCCACTAATCTACTGCTGAAAAACTTACACTGCTCAAATAAATAAAAATAAATTCTGGTGTTTTTTGGTTTTTTTTTTTTGTTTTTTTTTTTTTTTTTTGTTTTTTTTTTTTTTTTTTTTCCAAAAAATATGCAGTCTTCGCTATTTGCGGTCATAGCCTGTGAAGGATATCATTGTGGTGTGGTAATTAAATGGGCATAGTTTTTGGTTTTAGCATGTGCAAAAGGAGGAAGAGAGAGAGCTGAGATAAATATATTTATCTTTGCAAAGTAACGTTTTTGTTACTTTCTGATGGCAGATCAGGAGAACGTAGTGAACAAAATGTTTTAGGAAGCTTCAGCCTTGGCTGCCGCTGTGTTCCTGGGGCCATGCATGACGGCTTTTGGGGGAGAAAGGGAATGTCGCACTGCTCATGGATGGTAAACTATATTCAACCTTAAAGGAAAACAGAATGAAAGTGTGGTCTTCTCATCTTACCTTTTGACCTAAGATTCCTTTGCAGAGTATTTTTAAGCCAGAATTTTAATGATGGTATGGCATTTATTTAAGCCTTGGCTGCCTTAATGATTATGCAGAAATGTCTTTTTTTTTTTAGAATAACTGTGTCTTAACTACTAGAAAATACAGTTGCATTAAAAAAAAGGATCTTTATTCTTTAACTAAAAAAGCCCCAAACTTTCAGTTCATTAAATGTTAGCTCAGTGTTGCGTTCTTGCTGTATCATTCAGTGATTACATCTCTCTGAATATTTCAATTTAACTGTCTTGCACTAAGATATTAAGTGCAGCCTCGGAGAGAAGGAGCAATTCTGGTACTTCTGGAGACTGAAAAATTACAAGTTCCAGAACATAGCATGTTCTCAGCTCACCTGAAGGGCTTAAGGGTTCTTTTCATCCAAAACAAGGCAGCCCTCCCCTTCCTACTTGTCTCCCCTCACCCCCATTTTGAGTGTGGGCCTTGTTTCATGTTGAATATTAGTGGTGGATGAATAGGCAGGACCTTCCACCTGCTGGAAAGTGAGAAAAGATCTCAACGTTGTCATTGTTGGAGATCTGTAATATAACAAAAGGTGCAAAGCAGGTGCAGGTTTTCCTAGCTCCTCAACTCCACATTAATGTGTTATGGGGTTTGGGTTAGGGTTGGTTTGGTTGGTTGATTTTTTTGTTTGTTTGTTTTGTTTGTTTTGGTTTGGGGTTTTTTTGGAAGTGACAGACAAAAGATGGCTACATTTGAAATAATTTGTAATTTGGTTCATTATCAAAGACGTGTTCATGCTCTTATTTCTAATTTGCCATGTTTTGCTGGAAATAGCATCTTCACGATGGCCTTTTGCTCACAAAAATGGAAGCTCTGGAATAGGGAGAATGAGTAGCAGTCAACAAAATAATGGTTTTTGCTTGTTAATTGATGTTGTATGATGAACACTCATTCATTTACTAAGATGTAGTCCTCAGCTTAGGATAACTGCAAGCAGTTCATCTGCTTCTCTTGGCTGTAGAAGTGCTGGAGAATTTGATGGTTACTGTGTGTTTCTGTTGGATTTTACCAGAGGAAGACTGGGTTGTAATGATGCATCACCTTGTAATAACAGGGAGGGATGGAATGAAAACATTTTATGTCTTGATCTGGCACTGCAGTTACTAGTGGTATTAATCATTATTGTATACTTCTTGTATATTTTCAGTCTGAGGCGGTCTTTGAGTTACTAGGATATCTTAGCTTGTACGTGTTTCTTTGAAATATATTTTTCTACCAACCTTAACCCCAAGAATAAACAAAAGCTGTGTTAATATGTTTGGTTTTGAATTACAGTCTTCTCGAATGTCTTTATCTTCATTTAGTCAGGCATACTCAATTATAATGTTATTTACTTTTTGCCTAGAAATATGTAAAGTAGTTCACTATTCTCTGTTATACCTTTTAAATAAACTGCATGAGAAGTCATGGTCTTGTGTTGCTAAAGGCCGAATGCTACAGAAAGGGATGTCGTTGCTGCTTATGCTCACAGATAATGGAGATTTTCAGGCTAATGCAATAGCTGTACTGAAAAGTTCTGTGGTCCAGTGCATTAAATAGAGACATCTTTCACAGTGAGATATTAATCTAATTACTATAACTCACAAATTTCTTAAATAGTGGTTTTGTCCATATTAGATCTCATAATGATAAACTTTTTTTTTTTTTTGCCTTATTTGGATTTGGAAAATGAGGTGCAGTGATTTTGTACATCAGTGACAAAAACTGTTTGTTGGCGTATGCAGGTACTAGAGTTGTGTGTACAATTACATAATTTATAGTACTCAAATCAAATGTTTGTTTTGTGGGCTGGGGGAGCTTGGCTTTTCGCTAAAGTATTCTTTAAAATCTTCACCAGGGAGGGAGGTGATGGGGGGGGCTAACCCCCCCCCCCCCCCCCCCCCCCAGGGGAAAAAAAAAAAGAAAGCAGAGGGAGAGGGAAAGATAGGGAGGAAAAAAGCATGAAAAATTGATCGTTCAATGCTGCTCATTCATAGTACCTTCCAGTATCGTGGGATTTTATATCAGGGTAAAACATTAACATTCTTTTCTTCAATATAGAAAATGAAAGCAATGAAAATTTTCTCAGGGATGGAAGGATACAGATGCACCTTTTTTTTTTTTTTTTTTTTTTGCAGGATTTGGTTTAAATTTGTAGGTGATAAATGCTGCTGTGAGGATACAGAAATTGTATATCAGAAGACATTTCAGGAATAGGAATGATACCCAGGCATTTCTAAATTACCTGTAAAGAAACGAGGAAATAATTAAAGCAGAAGTAGACCTCTTAACATGAATGGGGGATAGGGGTGTATGTGGAATAAAAAAATCCTTTCTCTCATCTAAATTCATAGTTGGAAGTGCAGAGCTACTGATGGAACCCCCAATGTCCTGCAAAGATAGTTTGTGTTGAAAATGCTGGTGTGTCTGCCATTGTTTAGATGGTTATGATTTTTAAGTTGTAATTCAAAGAATAAGTTCAGTAATTTAATGTAAATTTTGCTATATCAACATCTTTTTTTATCTTTGCTTTTTTTACTGACTTGCTAGGAAGAGAAACTTCAACCTCTATCTCTGTCTAGCCTTTGCCAAAACTCCCAATTTTAAGTCTTGATAGCTGCTGAAATGAAGAGTCAGGTATCACATGGAATATGCATTCATTCATTCATACAAAAACCTTAATAATTCAGTAGAAAATTATTTCAGTTGTTTTCAGTGTTTTAGAAGTATTCTAGAGAAATACTGTGATGTGGTGTCAGTTAGAAATTGGAGTAAGATTTATCATTTAAGAACAATTTAATAAAGATTTCTGTTCTTAAGCTTGGTTCTTGTCTGCGGTTGGAGAGAAATACTGGGCATGGAGCCATTTACTGGCACCTCTTTCTCCTTTTTTTCTGCTATCATAGTCTATATACAAGTAAAAATGATCTCCTAAATAAATCCCTTTTTTTAAATACAAGGAATTGTAGCAAATACCTGTCTAAACATAGAACCAAGCTCATCATGTATATTGCAGAAAATTGCAGTTGTTTTAGCAAGTTGTAAGTTGGCAAGTCTTTTAATCCTCACTCTTGCGTTTTATGTTAAATACTGATATTTTAATTTTAAGTTTAGTTCTTTTCAACTTTCATGGCTTAATTTAATTTGTTTTATAGAAAATAATAGTATGTTCTTTACTAAGGCATCCTCTCTAACCAAACTCTTGCACCCAAACACAAAACTCTAATGAAATTTGGATTCAGATGTAATCTTCTATCCTAATGGTAATCAAAAACAAAGGCAAGCATCGTCGAAGTGTGTGGTTGCCATAGTACAGGTCTGTCTTTGCTATGGTTTCTTACATTTGTTGCTGCTTCTTTGATCTGAAGGGCAATTTAAATGGGAATGATAGTGTGGTGAACTGCTGGTCTTGTGGCCTTTGTCCATAATGTGGTTAGCAATATTGAATAGTGGTTATTAGAAGCTGTTCTTATTTCCTCTATTTTTTTCTCCTATTGCTGTGATTTTGAAAGGACTCGTATCTATGCTATTCTGTATGCTGAGTGCTGTTTTTCTTTTGAATACCAACCTGGATTTATCCTTATCTTCACAACTGTTACTGTAAAAGCCATGTTCAGTTCTCTGTGTAGGTGGTTCTAACCTAGAAAATGGTCTTTTTCAAAATCAGCATTCTTTCAATAGGTTTAGAAAGTAAACAATGCATAGATGTAACAAGTAATTTAGCTGTCCAGAATTTCCCTGTTCAAACTGTAATATTGTGTAAGGAATTACCAGCCAATAATTTTGACTTAGTGCTCTTTCAGTATCTTGGTTGAAATCTTGCATGTTACTAGTTAAACAAAACAAAATAAAACAAACACCCACACCCTGAAAAAAAAACAACCCCAGAACAACAAGAACCCCATCAATCTACCCTTTTAATTTAAGCCATCACTTGAAAAATTCAAGATCATGTTGATCTTGATACTTGACTGATGTGCTTTAAAAGTTCATAGAGAAGCAAATAGAACAACATGTAAGGAGTGCTGGTTTTGTCTTTTGAGTACCAACCTGCCTATTTCCATATCTTCACAACTGTCATGGTAAAACCTGTGTTTGATGATGTATATAGATGCTATGCAAATTGGTTGGATAGTGTCTGTGAATTTAAGCTTCCTATTTTTTAACATTTAATGAAAAAAGAAAAAGCTTAGAGTACTTCACCAAAGCAAAATTAACCTCACTTGTATTACATTAAAAAAACCCAACACATCTTAACAAAAGAAGCTTGTTTTCCTAGAAAAGGTTGGGGTATTTGTGTTGTGAAAGTGGAGGGATGGTTTGAAGAACTTTGCACTGCTGCTTCTCAGTGGCTTTGGCTTGTTCTGGTGTTCACGACAGCGCAAAGTGGCCTGTGGCTCATGAGCAGTCAGCAGAAATCAGGAAGGACTGAAATAGCTGTCATTGCAGAGAAGTGGGCTGGAAACTAAAATAGAGACGATCTAGCTACCACAGGTCATGAAGGAAAGCAGCATCCATACATCTCCTTGTGGTCATGCCACATCCTAGGATTTCTGCTTTTCTGGTCCTTTATACACAACGGGAAGACAGGTGGCTGGTTGAGTCAAATTGTATTGCTAAGAGGAAGCTTTTTGGTGTTTAGAGTTTTGTAGGTGCTTGAAGTAATATGGACTGGACTTCAAAGTCTGGTTATTTTGCTTCTCTTGATGTTTTCTTTCTTATGTTTTATAATTATGTGTAAGGTGTGAGGTTTGTATCTCACTGCTGCTTCTATGGTTAGATATTTGTCAGGAGGAGTAACAATTTCTCTCTCCTCTAACTTTATCTCGGTTGTAGGTAATCAAAGCCTTGTAGTCTGAGATCGGGAAGTTTATGGGGTTGAGAGGTAATGCTTTATGGTGAGGCTGCTTTGGACTAGTGGTTGGAGGATACTCAATCTTCTGAAAGTTTCGTAGTGCCTGCCGGATGAAAACCACGTCTGTATGCTCTCCACGGCATGAAGAGGAAGATGGCACTTGTCTTTGTCTAAGGTTTGGTAGCTTCAATCTGGCAAGCCCGTGTCTTATTCTGTGGGGAATGACTTCCGAGTCTAAACTTGGTAGCTTGACAGGGGGATTGACATGCTTGGTGATAATACTTGTTCCTATTGTGGGCAGTTTCTTGAAGAAATACAAAACAAGTGTGTGAAATTGAGTACCACATCGATTTTTGTTTCTCAGAGGCAGGTGCTGTTGAATTCTGGATAAAGTAATATAATAATGTTGGGAGAGATTGAAAAATATTTGCAGGTACAGCACCATTCTTCCTAGGAATCGTAAGGTATAAGCAAGGGGCAGACAAAAAGCCCATGGAACCCCTAGAAAAGTAGTAATGCTTGTTGTAGCTAATATGGCTGGAAAATTGTTTATAACTGATATTTTACTCCACCACAATAATGTAGTCCTGTCTTTAGACAGCTTCTGTAGTGAAGATACTGTGCCTGCTTTCACAGGCTTGTTGAGTTGCAATTAAAAAGGAAATTATAGATAGAAACAAAGAAACTTTACATTTGATGATTTGTAACACTCCAAAGGTCAAAGCAAATGTGTTTGTCTTGGTTACGGTAAGAGACTATAAGTGCTTTGATCCTGAGTTACTGATCAGTCTAACCTATTGACTTTAAAAATTGTATTAATAAGAAAAATTATTCCATATTAGACTAGCAAAATTTACTGACATTTGTTTCTGATGCCCTGTCTTTTCAGAAAAAAATTATAATTGAAAAACAGTAAATCTTATGTCTTAAACTTGTCAGTATCTTCATTTAGAAAACCTTTGTCATAGATTCAGCTAAGAATATCAGATCTTTTAGGCTAGAAAACAAAAGCCTGCTCCTTCTTGAGAAAAATAGAAAAGAACTTGCATATTAGCTGTATTGTTTCTGATTATATATCAAAATGTTTGAATTTTCTGTGCTTCTAAGAGCTAGTTTTTATTCTAACTCATTAAATAATCCAGCAAGCCATCTGGCATGTGCATGTGCAAAAGGAATAAGAAATTTAGGCTTTTGATTAGTAACAATAGAAAATCCCCCAACCCTGCAGCTGAGCCTACGTTTTACGAAATTTTTATAAACACGTGTGACTCTTAACTTCTAATGCTTAAGTGTTATATACCATTTTAAAGAGGTTGATTATGGTCTTGTTTGATCAGTTTAACTATTGCCACATCTTCATAGAAGAAAAAGTGAGACTTGAGGGCCTATTTTATTGGGCATAGGGCAAAACGTACGTGCTGGTGAGCAGCAAGTAGCCTCTTCTCCTTGACAAGGAAGCATGCCTGCACCGGCTGGTGCTTTAACTTGTGTTACCAACTTGAGTTCAACTGCAGAATCCCTTTGAAATCTAACAGCAACATGAAAACCTTTGCCCAGATCACGCATGCCCACTTTGTTCGGATTGACAGCTTATTTGATGGTATAATTCAGCTTTAGGAATGGATTTACTGAGGTAGATATTAGTTGAGCAGGTTTTGATACAGAATGTTTTTTGAGTGAACCGGTCAGTGTGGGGAGCTGCTACGCCTTCTCAGCTCGCTTTAAAATGCCCAGGCCCGTGCCTTGCTCTGGCGTTAGGGGCAAGGTCTAGTTGTCAGCAGAAACCCTCCATTCACTTATGTCTGCTGATGTGACAGTGCTTCTGCCTGCAAAGCCTGTGACCCCAGATTTCAGCTGTTTGCTGAGCAGTTAGAGAGGAGTCATTGCTCCTGCCACGGTTGTATTCTTTGCAGCACTTGAGGTTAACAGATGGAGGAGATTTTTTGGCAGCCTCCAGCAGCCGGTGTTGTCTGCTGGTATGGTAAACTCATTGTGAAGAAAAGAGAGGAAGCCATGGAGAATGAGGGTTAAATGCCAACCTGCTGCTTCTAAATTGTCAGGTATCTCCTAGTACACAAGATGAAAATGGGAATTGAGTAAGCAGAATGGCTTGAACACACAGGGAACTGGGGGTTGGCACTGAAGATTAGGAAAGCCTGAGGCCTGCTGTCCATTGGTGTTATGCTTCTTACAATGGATGAATCAGACCCTTGCTTGATGGAGAAATTGATGTTTCAGTGTAGCCATTCAAATGTAGGGTCAAAGCAAAGACAGGCAGTGGCATCAGAAATTTGGGTGTGAGCATTAGGTATTTGGGTGAGGGGGTCGCGGGGGTAGCGTGCGTGGGAGGAGGCCATGAGCTGAGGTGGATGTAAACAACCCATCCTGCGTCAAGACTGCAGCCAGTTGGAGGAACTCCTGGCTCAGATAACATTCAAAATAGAGCGGTAGCCACCGGGGCAGGAGATATGGGGAGAGGCTCTTGAGATGTGGGGAGTAGATGCTCTGAAAGACGCTACTGGAGACGCACAGAGAGAGAGAGACTTAGGTGACAGAAGAGAGAGACTTCAGGACTATATAGGGACTCCGGAACAATGTGAGAGAGGTCCCTGAGGGAGGACCAAAGCAGCATTTATGGGACCCCACAGTAGCCCCAGAACTATATACACCCCATGGCTGACCTGCCCGACTCTTCTCCTGGACTGTAGCCACCCCTTGGGACAGGGAGGAACTGTGAGGAACTACTTGTTCCTTGTGAGGAACTACTGCACTAACTCACCCAACTTCCCTCCTGGGCTGCACCACTTCTCCTGCTAGACAGTGAAGTCATGTAGTTTGTAAAATTGTGCCTACATCTGTGATTAAAATGTTAAAAAGTTAAACATTAGAATGTTCTCTTTAGCCAAGAAAACTTTTTTTAAGCCAAGAAATGTAAACAGCTGAGATTCACATTTAAATATAATTTTACGAAATATTGATGTACCAATTTGAAACTTTCAGTCACCTTTTTTTTTTACATTAGCATATTATCCGGGTCGCAGTAAACCGGGCAGGCCAGAAATA
>NW_008824247.1:1113024-1155047 GCF_000699105.1 Pygoscelis adeliae | reverse complement strand
GGGGGAGAAACAAAACCAAAAGCAAATGGTGAAACAAAATGTTGTGGTAATGAGAAGTGTCATCCTACCACCTTGAAGTACATCTCTCTTTAAATTCTTCCTCTGGACAATTCCTGTTGTTCTACTAAGTACCATGTTTTGCGGTAAGGGTTTTATGCTTATGCAAACTCTCAAACAATTTGTGTTTGTGGGATAAGCAACAGGAGTGAGGGAATAACACAGCTTTCTGAGCTGTTAAAGATGTGCCTAAGACTTGTTAGTAGTAACTGCACAGTGCAACAAAAATCATATGACAATACTGAGGACATAAGTGCTGCTACAGTTACTATTTTCTATAATAGCATATGGTCATTACTTGATAACACAGCACAGTAACTGTCATAAACCGTTTTTCCTGTTAGGAAGACTGTAATTTTTCTCTTTTATAGTTCATATTTCAGTGCATCAGTGTGCTGACCACAATGACAGTGACTTTCTGAGTTAATTTTTTTCCTTCCTTTTATAGTGGATTTCGTATAGAACATGAAACTGATTAAAATGACCAAAATAAAAAAGAAAAGTGAGAGAAAGAAGTTCAGGTTTTCCTTTTTCTCTCTGGTTGCTTTGACCACTTTCTATTATTTATCAGAAGTTTAGCCAGTTTAGTGACTGGTTTTCATGCACTTTTTCCTGAGTAACGGAGCTTTGCAGTCTTTATAGGATGATGAATGAGTTGTGGGTCATCTTCTGTGGAGTCTCCATGTAGTGCTGCGGAATATCTTTTGCTATGAAATACTTCCTGCAATGGCAGTTATTGCTTAAAATGCGCTCTGGTGTGTATTGTGTCCTGTTAGATGCCTGAACACATACGGCCTTTGTTCTTGAAAGGAGAGCTCTCGGAAGAAGAGCTGGAGGTCGGGAATCTCTGCGTTCTTTGGTTCCATGATTTTACCACCAGATGGGTGTCTCTGTGAAACCTATGCTAGCCATCTGTGGATGTGACAATTTATTTTCCACTGCATTTTGCAGAAGTAATTAAAATGGTTCTCCCAGAGTTGCAAACTACCTCCAAAACATGAAAATACTCTGGATAAATCCTCAGTCTCTATCAGAAATAGAAGTGACCACCTCTTCTAACAGCAAGATTGTGCACACAAAAAATAACCGTAACTTCAGTATCAGTGTGTTTCATACAGGGATACTTTTTTGCAGATAATATTTGCTTTTTCTGGTGAGTGTTGCTTTCTCAGTGGTAGCCAGGAAAGAACAACCTCAAACTGTTGGAAACAGTGTTAGTATCTGCATTTCACAATCTCTGCTGACTCATTTATTAATTCCCCTGGTGTCTTCACCACTTTGTTTCACTACAACGTTTTTCCTATGATGCTGATAACTTCTGTGATTCTAAATGTTATTTAATGCTAAGTTTGGTAAACATGTCCTAGCACTGATGTTCTGCACCGTGATGGGACTGCAAGGGACAAGAGTTACGGAAGAGGAAGGTTCTTGCATGGCTACTTGTGCCCTTCATTGGCACAGAAATAACCCAAACTGGTGTGCTGCGGTGCCTGGGGAAAACGTGATGACAAGTGAGATGAAAGTGGTATCTGATCAGTTGTAGCTAATGGCTTCAGTCAGTTATACTGGATTTCTTGTCTGATGAGGCTTGCTAATAGTGTAAGCTGGTGAATCTAGTGTCCTTGTCCCAAAAAGGTGGGTGAGATTTGAATGAGTCAGGTATCCTGCTGCTGATAGGATTTAAGTTATGCTGAATTGTTAACAGAGTAAATGAGTTCCTCATGATACGGCCTGCTTAAAACACTTTTATGAAAAGGCCTGCTAGCTAATTTTTACTGGAAATGACACTTACTCATGTGTTTTAGGAATTACAATTTAATACATCTAATTGCTTTTAAGGAAGTTTGAAGCATATACTCTGTGACTAGAAAAAAAAACATAAGAAATCTCATTTTCTTTTATACAGAATGCATCAAAATCAAAGATGAAGAAAAAAACAACTAAAACCCAGGAAGCAAAAAAAATCTTGAAGAAGAAATTTAAAGTTAACACAAAAATAGTCTTTACTGAAGATGGAGAGGTAAGATCAATTCAAAATAACTGTATTTTGGCGGGAACTGAATTTATAGTTTCTAGAAAGACAAAAATACTTACAATTTATATCTGTATAAAAAGACATGTTTTTCAGAAGTGTGTGGTTTTCATAATTGGTTTAAGTTTTGCAAAACTGTTCAGCTTCCATTTAGAATTCAGTTCCACTGCGAAAAAGAGGAATGCTGGGCACCAACCTCTTTTCACCTTTGTATGTATAAGACACTTGTATGAGAGCTGTTAGTGGATGTACAGAACCGTACCTCTTTTCTGCCTATTATCTTCAATTTCAGGTGGAATAAAAAGCCTATTTTCTCCTTACAGAAATGTAAAATAATTTTCCTGTAGGTATTTGCCAAAGCTCCCCCTAGTCTTGAGTTAATGTAGTGGAGTTAGAGGAAGTCCCTGTTTTTCTTTTCCAGCATTCACTATTGAAAGTGTTGTTAGGAAAGCTAAGTAAGAACCAAATTTTCACCTACTGGTTCTGATATAGCAGTGCATTGAAATTTGCCAGTAATTTAATTGGATCTTTTAATAGCCTCTGGAAAAATGTATTGATTTTATATGAAAAGGAACTCTTGTGGATGATAGTCACTCTAGGGTTTCATTGTGGTGATAACCTCACTAGCAAGTCTCCACGCTCCACAGACTTTTCTAACATTTGATTTCACAGCTTCAGGTGCTGTGTATGTTGTTTTTCCATTTCCAGCATTAAGAAAAAAGTAGCTTTTTTTTTTACTCTAGATTAATTTCAGTAAGGCGTAAACCAAGAGAGGTCACCTTTACAAGTATACAATTTGCTTTTGTGACCAAATAAAATAAAGCATTTTATATCGCAGGTAAAGAGAATATAGCCATATAATTACTGACATTAGACAAAATATAAAAGGTTTTAGAGGTTGACCCATTGACTGGAAATTATATCTTCAGATATTTTTAGATATTCAAAAGCTGTCGTCTCATCTTAAAATACATACACAAATGTTTTATGTATCCATGCAATGAAGCAAAAGGGAGTGAGGATGGAGAAAAAAAATAGCACAAAGATCATAATTAGAAAAGTAGCACAATAGAGAAGGGGTGACTTATTTAAGGAAACATAAAGTTTGCATCTATGGATGTTGTTCCTGCTTTTTTTCTGAGCTGTGTAAAACTGTGCTTTAAAGTTCTACTCCACATGCTTCTCTTTGATAAAATAAAACTCCTTTAAGAATTGTATCTTCCTAGAATATACAACTACGCAAACTCCATTTTAGGAAAGGAAGTGGAAACAGTAGGGTGGTTTTATCAGTATCCAGGTGAATAACACCCTGTGTGCATTAGGGAGTCCTAAACATGTTTGGTTTTGCATGTGTATCTGAAAGACATTCTATATTTTCTGCTATATAGTTTCTTTTTAAGAGTTACTACTCTACCAATCCGTAAGCAAGAATGATTTTTGCAAAGACTGCCCACAGATGATGTCTGCTCATACCACAAGGTCATAAGATAGGTGGGGATATTTTTTGGTGAATATGTAGTTAGTCTCTGTCTTCAGTGTAGAGCTTCAGGTATTTAAGGGAAGCTGGATGTGTTCAGCATGTCATCCACAAGTTAAACTCGCATCATCAAACATTTCCAATCCAGTTTTCATACAATAACCAATAAAACCGTCCACGTCTGTCCTCCTTGCTTCCCCCAAAACATGGACCTGCAGTCAAGGTTTTTTGTGTACTGTGTGATGAAGGCTTATCTCATTTTTCTCTCAGTTAATATGTTGGAATATTGATTGTTTACATGAAAACATACTGTTTAGATTTACTGGTGTTTTGTTCTGTTGCATATATTTTGGAGAGTCATTTCTTGAAAGTAAATATCACTTTTCTCCCAAAATGACTACCAGGATTATAAATTATTTGTTCCGTTAGGCAAAGAGAGAAAAATAGGGGAAGAAGTTCAAGTGAATCTATTACACCATATCACTGTTTAATGGAGACATTATTTTCAAATACTCATTTTTGACTGAATGTGATGTTAAATAAGGTATCTCAGTTTATATTATGCAGAAGTTTCGTTTGTTTGTTTCCTTTGCAAATGGCCTTTTATTTAGTCTAGAAAAATAGTGTATTGGAATATTTAGGGCATCAAAACTTTGATGTGGAAAAAATGATTCTAACCATTATTGTTGACATGTGTAATTTAGTTAGTGCAGCAGTGGCCACCTGTGCAAAAATCCAGTTTGGCGAAAGCAGATGAGGAAGATGATGCCAGTGGTATCAACTTGGATAAAGCGAAAGAGATACTGCGGGAAGAAGACAGATTTGACAAAGAAGAATACAGGAAGAAAGTAAAGGAAAAACATAGGGTAAGTTGATTTCTACCTCAATAACTGAAGTACAGAAATAGGTACTGTGATATGGACTGCTCAGTGAGGAAAAATACTTAAATATATTGTGAAATAAGTGTAGTACAAGTTCATTTAAATTCATCAGTTTTTTTGGGACTACATTGCACACAGGAAGACTGTTCTAACGTAAGTAGCTGGATAACACAAAGCCTTATGCAATACCAGTTGTTGGTAACAGTGGAGCTTTATTTACAACTTTAAAATCCGGTAAGAGTTTAGTGGGAGCATCATTTTTTTTTTTTTTAAGCAGCGTTCAGTGGAAGGGTTTGTTTCACAAAAAGAAAGTGTTGTCTGGCATACGTGCTCCAACAAATGCTGAAGATGTTTAGGGGGAAGGGGAAGGCAAAGAGTGGCTCTGAAATGCCTTTACACTACTGCTTGCTCGACATTCAATATTACATTTCAGGTAGGCAAAAGTGCTGACTTTTTGCATCGGTGTTATTAGGGCTATCAGAATTTATTTCATGAATTATTCAAATAGTGTCATATAATTCTGGCTGTAATTTGAAAACTTTAGTATCTGCAGTCTGGCTTCTCTCTGGCATTTAAAAACCTTTAGATTGCAGACCATAAGTTTGCAAACTGTTTCTGTATTATTTGTCATGGACCAAAGCAGAGTTTTCTGATGTTGTCATGTACCAGTCATATGGAACACAGCTGGATGTCTTTGAGTTCTGTTAATCATTGTGAGAAGGGTTTGGATTTCTCCAGATCATGGATAAATGCGAGATCCCAGGACTACGTGTTATTAAAGGCCTGCTTTATACTCAAAGCTTCTAATTGCCAAAGCATTAAAAAGTGTTGTTTTATTGCCCTGCTCCGCAAATGCTGACTTTATCCAGTTTGACTTTATCCACTGATTGCTCGTGATTAGTGCTAGATGTTCTAGTGTCTGTTAAGGTTTGTATTTGAACAAAATAATTTGGAGGGGATTTGTGAAAGCTTCAAGTTACGTTTGGGCACAGAAGTATTCCAGCTAAAGTCAAAGCATACTTCAGACATTTAATTTGAAAGTCTACTCCTATAGTCCTGTTACAGTCATTTGACGTCTACAAAAAAATCTCACCTCTTCTTCAGTGAGGTGCTGCATTTGAAAGTAGCTGCAAAGAAATGTTTTCTGTGCTATAGGTGAAATCATAGTCAATTTTACAGAAAACAATGCTATCAAATTTCAAGGATGCAGCTTAATAAACAAGGACGGAGAGACTGATTTATGACTTTCCAATCAATCTGATATTCATTAGCAAATCCATATACTTTGAGTGATGCTGTTGTATATTTGACATCAGACTTCAGTGACTAAATACTTCATCAGTAGGTCTGTTAACACAGCTTCATCGTTTTAACGCCAAGAGGAGAACAAATGACATTGATCAGATATTTACTTGTGTTTAAAAAAAAAAAAAATTCAACTGTGGAGATACTATGAAAAGAGAATGCCTCTTTTCAAAAGCGAGGCAGACAAAATGAACAGGACTGGCCACATCATCAACATCATGGAATTTTTTTGTAATTATGGAAAGTGTCAAGATTCTTGTAACCTACCTTACTGCATAAGTGTTTTTCACATTACACCTAATTATTATCCTTTATGAAATGAAATAAAAAAAATGAATGGTAGTATGACAAAAATGCTAATTATTTCATTCCCATCTTTCTTTTAATTTCCTTCCCGCAAGCAGACTGCTGTAGATCTTTTCTTTGTCCATTTGACATCTTTTCTAACAGCCAGATATGACAACTGTCTGTTTCTTGATTTTCCACTTTGGTTACTGAATTTGGTTACAACTGTCTCTTTCTCCTTCCTAGCTTTTTGAAAAAGCTGTGGTTAAATTTTTCCTCTCTGCTTTTGCTTCAGATTTGTTCAAGATCTTTGCTTAACTTTTTCATCAATTTAACTTTCTTCTGTTCCTTCACTTTCAGCAAGTTTCAAATGTCTGTATCTTGATTCGTATTTTCTCCTCTTAATTCCTTTTCTTCCTGCTGCAGCTAATGCTTGGTGTAGTTTCCTGGTTTGTAATTTTGGCAGGTTTTATTTTTTTCTTTAAATCAATTTTTGAAACATGCTAACTCTATTGAAGTTATTATATAGATAAATTAGAAGACCACTAGAGACAAACGTGTTTTGGTTTTGTATAAACATTGGGTTTAAAATGGTGACTTAGAAAAACAAAATAATTTACGGAAAGCTATGAAAGCATATGTTGTTTCATCCAGTTTTTTTATATCTTGCACATGGGTAGAAAAATATAAGTATACAGTGTTTTTACAAAGCTTGTAATTTTATTGGTCATCTTCCATTGAGAATCCCCCTCTTAGGGTTTCTTCAGTATAATCTTGAAAATAAAAGATCTTTGGGGAAGAAAAAAAAAGGACTTCTTAAAATCAAAACTTGTGCAAAATAGCTTTTTTTAGGTTAATATGGCCTGTCAGCTTAATATGAACTGTCCTTGCAAAACCATTTCTGATGAAGAGCAGAACTATTCAGAAAGTAACCACAGGCCATTGATTTTTAAATCCATTTGTGAATGTCATTTAAATGAGCACAGTTTTCAGGATGATCAGAAATATGTTTTGCTGCATTCATGAGATGCTTGGATTAGATGAGATGTGTGTTGCAGTGCCTTAAGGCTTGTGGAAGCTTGCAAAGTATCTACACTATAATTAGGTTTCCTTCATGAGTCTCACATTTTGTTATCCTCTCCTTCCTCTGCAAATGGGGAAAAATTGAAAATCAGATAAAAATAAATTAAAAAAGGTATAATTGTGATGTAATTAATGCTTACTGAAGTTTTGGAAGCAAAGTAAATTTTAGCAGTTGAGTGCAAGGGAAAGGGCAGTAACACTGATCAAGATGATGTGAAAAGAATTCTGCATTAATGGGTATTTAATGACAGCTCAGTGAGAGGTACAGGTTTGAGCTCTTTTGAAATGTGTAAAATGTTATAAACAACAATAAAGGGAAAAGTGAATAGCGTATTCAGAACTTGTTTTCACACTCCATTTTTCAGGTTTTCAACTGAAAACGCGCTGCTGTTAGGATGAAAATTGTAGCAGAGAGGGATTCATCTCGCTTCTTAATAACCTCCCTTTCTGTATACTAACCCAAGCTCAGAAAAATGCCCGTTGGTGCTGAAGGAAAAATGAATAGGAGCCTTATTTCTTAACTCACTTTCCAGCAAGTAAGATATGTGGTGAGCGTGGGATGATCAACGTGAGAAGATGGCTAGAAGTAACTTTTTAAAATTTTATTTAATTTGGGTGGTATTAGTAGCAAACAAACTGAGGTTGTCTTCAGGGGCCTCATACTGCAAGGTGCAGGGAGTATCTCCCTGGAAGAAGTTAAACAACTATGGTTGTAGAGGTATGAGAGCAGTTAGACTTCAGGTCACAGGGGGATCTTTCAGAAGATACTGCTGTTGCTGGGAGGAAACTGGAGATATTTTGTGGCCCTTGTGCTAATGAAATGGTGCTGATTTGTACCACCTGAAGTCCAAAGTTATGTTGTCTCTTAGTTTTGCTCATACTGTTCTTAATTCAGTAGAAAATATTTTAGAAACTGCATTGAAACAGAGTACCTCTGGTGTGTCTCCTGTTCCCTAAACACATTTATTAATGGGAGAGTGGATAGTTTTAATGAGGAGGATACACTGTGATATTTCACCCTTTGTATATTTGCTCTCCCAAATATTACTACTTAATTAACTCTTTCCAAGGCTAAAAGAGAAAATTCTTCATACCAGACTTTCTAGAAAGACTTTTATAAAATAAAAAACTTTCAGTTTCAGGAAGAGTATACTCACCCCAGTAAATTTATTCAATAACTTTGTGATCAAAATTCATTCTTGAAAATGGAAGATTGCAGACTGGTAAGGGAAGCCAAATCCCTTGGATTTCAATCCAGGAGGTTTCTTCTGCAGGTCTGTTGGATGGAGGCTGCTGCTGTTCCAGGTTACAGACCCAGCCCTAGTAAGGCTGCACGTCTTGGCCAGATGCGCACACGCAATACACACATGGGTGGCCACAGAGATGAGACGCAGAAAAGATAAACGCAGGCAGCACTCACATAAACATATGAACAGCACAGGCAGCACAAGCTTATTCCTTCTTGCTGGCTGATCAAGGTTAACGTTTCTAGCAGAACTACCAACACCCTCACTCCCTTGATTCACAAGTACACTCACATTCACTGATCCCTTAAATAATAGTGTGGGCCCTAAGTGTGTCCAATATCCATACCCATGCCATAGGGCCCTTACACAGTCACTGGCCTTGACCTTGGGTCCTTCCAGGTGCTGGTTTTTCCACACAGTCTCAGTGCCTTTCAAATATTCTGTAATAAGTTTGCTCTTTCCCATGAGACTGATAAACACAGATAACCTTGTTTCTCTTGTTCTTATCAGTTACAAAGTTCTGTGTGAACGTTCTCAAGGTTGTGCATGTGTGGTTCCTTTAGTGTTCATCTATCAGTGACTTAAGAGTTCAGGTTTCTGTTAGTCTGCCTTACTGCTTGTTAGGGTTAGTGTATTTGGTATTCAGTTTATTACTTTTTCTCCTTCTTCTCTTCATCTCACTGTTAACAGGATATCCTTACAAACCACATTATTACATTCAGGGTACCCCTAGAGAGACCATCCAGGTAGATTTAAACATGGAGTTCAAAAGGAGTATTTCCTAATAATTTTTACATCAGTATATAGGGGGCAGAGTAGGGGAGAGAGACTGTAACTTTATTAATTCTACATTAGTTCACATAACAGTTCTTTAGAATCTGGAAAGGATGCTTCCTCTGAGGAAGAAAAATTGAGTTATAATACTAGGGATGATATAACAGCCTCCGTACTGAGTTTAGAGCTGATGCCTAAAAAGCATGAAGATTTCTGGGGCCATTTAGAGGAAGAAAAGGTACTACACAGCTATACAGGATATCTAGCACGCTTGGAGAGAGTACTTGGAGAACTATGGTCACCTCATGATGACTTAAAATCTGTATGAATTGAATTGATCCAATGAAAGATGGACCTGATGTAGGAACTTGAAAAAGAGATGTAGGTTCACTTATGAAGGAAGAATTAATTTCCTTTACAACCTGCAGTTGGCCAAAGGTTATGATCGAACTGAGTTTATTTTTAAAAGCAGTAATGCTGGTAATTTTAACTAGTGGGAGAACAACGGTGTGACCAAATCAGTTGTCAGATGATATTTATAGTGGATTATTTTTCCTTTGTGTATCTCGTGCCACACTGCATTCCTTGGGGTTTACTTCCTACTGTAATGCTGTAGCCTTTGTCTCTCTCCTGCCCCCGGCCCCTGCCACAAGACTCGTCCCATGCCTTGGCTGAGCAACCCCATGCGTTGGCTGAGCCGTGGCCCAGATGGGAAAGCTCTCGGGAGAGAACGCCCTGCACCTTGCCCCTTCTTTTGGCAGCCCTTTTGCAGCCCCCCTCCAACTGGAGCTCTAGGCTCTGTCTCGCTCCCAGTCCTGCTTTTGCAGATGATTTCTGTTGATGACAGAGTATTTATGATTTGAACGTGTTTGGCTTATAGTTTTATAAAATAATACTAAAAGTACTTGTAGCATATTGTCATAGATCATTGAATACTGTGTATAACAGTTCAAGAAACAGAAAAGACCCCCCAGGGATTTTCTTTATTTTACCAAATCTTTACTCATGATTAAAAAAAATTATATGCAATTAATAAAAATAAAAATAGATGCTATACAGTGCAAACCATTCAGTATGCTGGAATATAAATGCACCCATGAAAAATAGTATTTGTAGTTTGAAATCAGTCAATACATTAATTCTGAACAGAGATTGCATCATATTTCCAAGGAAATAATCTGAAGGGAAAAAAAAATCTCAGTGCAGTATTATGCTCTATAGTAAGTAAAGCACTTGAATAGTCCTTCACTTTGAGGTGAAATTTGTCACATTTCAGTGTTATTGTACAGTTGGTTTAATGTGGTGCTGGGTGATGACGATAAAATTCTCTCACATAAACAGTGTGCCATCACAGGAGCAAAATATAAAGGGAAGAAGGTTGCTGCTGAGAGGACCATTTAGCTGAACGGCAAAGAAGAAAAGTAGAGATGGACAGGTGTAAAATAAATAAGAGAGTATTACTTTGCTAGAAAGCCTATCTGAGCCCTTTCATAGCTATTGTGTGCAGGCAATGCTGCTGCTATGTTCCAAGTGCAGAGCTATTAAGATAAGGGGAATGGACACTGACAAGTGAGTTGACAGACATCCCTTTTCAGTCTCAGCAGCAGCATCCATCTGGCCTCGCTGTGCTGCTGGTGGAGGCAAGAGCTTGCTCATTTTTCGCTTTTCTTTCACTTCAACAGCTGGATGGGCTACACTTAAAGCTTGAAGTGCCCTTGAATGTTTTCTAAGAGTTTTCCAGCAAAATCAGAGTTCTTGGCCTCATCTTGTTGATATGAAAAATAAGAAAATGAAATAACTGCGAATAGGTTGTTTGTGTACACCCTAATCAGGTGAATGCCAGGAAAACATAGCTGGGAGGTTGGAGGGTGGAGGCTGAAGTAGTGCAGGCTTAATTTAACTTCACCTCAGGTTAACTTGCAGCCTTAGTGCTGTAAGGGGAAGAACTTCCAGTGCCAGGCTGCTTGTCCTGCCGGAGGATGTAATGGCACAACTGCCCAAAATGCTGACCTCTACCTTTCATGGGTCTTTGAGGCAACCTACCAGCTTCTGATGGGAGCGGCACCCTTCGCTTGCTGAGGACTTGGGCACTGCTGGGGGCCTGCATCTGCATGAGCAGGCGCAGATAGCTGCGGGGGTTTTCTGCCTTCTCTCAGATCTGGTGTATGAGAGCTGGGCATTTCCTTAAGAGTGGCTGCATTAAGACAGCTCAAGAATCTGTGACCTGTCTAGATTATGAATTCCCACTCTTAAATGATATCATCCCTTCAAAATCAAAAGCAGCCACAGCATCAGATGAAGTGCATCTTCATCAGCCTTTTTCCTCTACTTTTCTCTAGAAAATACTAGCGTGTTTTGCAGTGCAACTCCCACTGACCTTGTCATTAAGTTTACAGCTTTAAATGTTACTTTTAAACACCATTAACTAACTTAATTCCTGATGTAATTCTGTTCAAAGTGTACTTTAAGTTGAATTAGGGTTACCTTTACCTCTCTCTGTGTGTTTGTGTATGTATATACAGGGTGGGATGGAAGGGTCTGTGAATTCATTTGAAAGAATCCCTTTGATTTCTGTCGGTTCAGAATCTGGCTCAGATGCCATTTGCACACAAAAAAGATGGTTACTGGACTGCCTCTGTATTCTAATTACTATGATTTAACATCTCTTTCTTATTGGAAGGCTGTTTGTCAGAAACAAACTGTAAGTATACGTGTCCTAACTTGTGTCCCTTTCCTCCTTGGTTGATGAACATCCCAAATCGCTTTTGCGACAATATATATACATTAAACATACCTATGTTTAAACCAGATGGCCTACTTACCAACTTAAAAAAAAAAAAATTCTATCCTTAAAACATGTTCAGCGTGTTCAGATGTTAAATGAGAAAGGAATAATTTTCAGTTTTGTCAGCTGGTTTCCTGTGTTGGTTTCATTCTACCAATGTCCTTTTAAGGGTCAGTTTCTGCTAGTTTGTGTTTTCTTCTTTTAAATGAGGATGCTTTTTTTCCTAACTGCCTCTAAGACATTTTCCAGTGCTTTTTTAATGTTTAAGATTGTCACTGTGCTGTCTTTCACATGCTTATGACGCTACGCTTTTCCTATGTTGTCTTAAATAGGTTGTACTAGACTTATGTGTTTCAGTTTCCCTGCCTATAAACATCAGCTCTAACATCAGCTCTACAGATGAGGTTTACATCATTATGTTTATGTAGTTTGTTGCTTGAAGAGATTATATAATAGCTTTCTAAAACCAATTGTTAAGAGATTAAAAAAAAACAAAACACAAAAAAATCAAAAAGCTTTTGCTTTTTTCCCTGATGGTATTAAGATTTGTTTATTTAATAGTAGTCAATTTTGTACTTAATTTCCAGATTTTTTTTTTAAAAATAATATTCAAAGAAATACTAACAAGTTGATTCAATTTTATCTTTCAGTTGGGAATGTTGATTTGTTTTGGTGGGTGGAGCATTGTTTGCATGTAGATGATTTGTTAATCTCTATAACAAGACCAATATTAAACTACATAGCAATATAAATCATAGCAATGGCCAAAAAGTGACTGCTGAAACAGAATTTTCTTACTCAACATGTATTCAGTCCTCCCCCCTTCTGTTTATTTTTAAGTAATTAATAAATAGTTCTCACTAATTCCAGTTTTATTTCCATCCGCCTGTGCAGAGCAAAACCACCATGGAAGAGGGCATGGAAGTTGGTGCCGTATTTATTAGAGCTGGATTTTCAGATACCAAGTTGCTTGCAAGCTAAGCAGTTAAAAATAATAATAATAGAAACACATTTTGCATGTAAGCAGCACAAACTTGGTGTGAAATCTGAGAGAAGACAAATGTGGGATACTACACTGCCATTTATTAAGCCACTTTTCAGAGCACACTTGTGCTTTAAAATTTGGGTGGAAACCAGCTCTTGAATATGACGATGCCAGTATATAAGAGATGCTATGAATTTTTGAACAGCTGTGTGTGTATTTTCTGCAGCACAGCTGACTGTCCCTAACTACGTCCCACTAAAATAACAAGAGATAGTAAAATACCGAGAAATTATATCAGGTACTGGTGTCAACTAAGATGTATCTGCAAATGACAGCCAGATTTTTCCAGGCAGCAGAGTGGTTTGTTCCAAACCTCGGCCACCTCTAAGAACTGTTGTGTGGTAGACCATTACCTCAGCTGTTAAACAGAATAGGTTGGTAGCTCCAAATTACGGCATCAGTATGTAAAGGATCAATTATTAAAAACTCAGCATTAAAATCTTTAATCAAAACCTGTGGGAGTTCTTGAACATTTAAATAAAAAGACTTCAGATGACTCAGGTAAACATGAAGTTTTTACAGGAAATAGGTTTGCCATAGGCTTTTTTAATGCTCTCAGGGCTAAATGTGCTATAAGATGCATTAGTTGTATTGAGTGAAGCTATTCCTTGCCTTTAGGTAAGCAAATAGAAGAGGTCAGTGAAATTTTAGGCTGGTAAAACTGCAGTATATCACCAATGAAAGGAATTTATTTAATGTAAACCTGAGCAGTTATTACCTATATACAAATTCTTTAAGAGAAAGAAAGGAGGCTTTTATTGTACAAATTTTTTACAAATTAAAAAGCTGAAAAAAAATTACTGTATGAAACAAAGCTGTTAATACATGGCAATAAACCTGTATTTCTAAAATACTGCAGTTAACCCTCTGGACAAAGTAAAATGAATTCTTAATCAGCTGTAGAAAGAAGAGAGTCAAAGGAAGAGAGGGGATTTCCTGAAGAGGGTGGGGGCAGGGAAGAACTTCCAGCTTTCAAAATTGCCGGATTTTCTTTTTTTATAAATAAAACCTTGGCTTTTAAACTGTTTATATATGCATTTTTCCCGTATTCCTAACATCACCAACTAGAGAGAGCTGCTATGCTACTACGCTTTTTTTTTTTTGCCTCAACTTGAGGACATGGAATGTAAACGTTAGAATATTTCTTTTTAATAAGTGTGTCGGAGTCTTGAGGGGAAGTAAAAGGGGTATGAGTTTTTGTTTTAAAACCCAACAGTGAAAGAAACAGGAAATACAAGTGTGAAAAGAAGGCAGTGGCAGACTTCAAACTTCAGAGTTAAGAACAGCGAGTAGCTTTCCATATGTTAGAAGCAGGTTTATCCATGGCTTTGGCTCCTTGTTAGTCAGAGCTGGTTCTGTTGTTGGTTCTAGTGCAGGAAAGGTAGAAGGGTTCAGTAACCATAACTCTTCTTTGTTTATTTGAAAGCCAACTGATTTAGGCTTTATTTATGATTTATTACGTGATGATGACTAAAAACTTTCATCCCTGTGATTACTGAGGTTATTAACCATCCTTGTTAACTAGATGTGTAATTGGGGAGGGAAAAAAGATAATTTGCAGGAGATTTTAAAAAGCTGATCAAGAAGGTCTCTGAGCTGTTTAATACTATTAATGTTGGTTTTAAAAGGGTCTTGAAACAGCAGGAGAGTTCTGGAGCAATTTGAGAACTACCATGCAAATGCTTTTGAGGAAAATAAGCTGGTAACTCATCCTGCTGTTAGTCTACACCAGAGTAATAGAATGACTGGCACAAGACTGTCTAAATGAAAGGAATATAATGCTAACCAGTGTGGTTTTGTGGAAAGTAGGCATGTAGTGAACTGTGTGTGTACATGTGTTTTTATCGGAGCAGAATCTGGTTTGTAAATACATCTGTGGAAGACGCTGAAATTTTTGCAAGGCTTTTCACTTAAGTGTTTTGATTAAGAAATAAACATGGCACAAATTAAATGGACCAAAACCTCAGTAACTGGAACATCCCAAACCAGTGGCTTCTAATTAAGTAGATGTTTCTAGTGGGCCCATGGGATTTGTGTATTATATTCCCATATAATACATGGGAAGTGTATTATTTCAAGATTTTTTTAGTGATATGGAAGAACGCTTTCTTGCTAAGTTGGGCTCAAACAAAGCAAGCTATGTTTTAAGATAGGCAGAAATAGAAATTTCTAGGAAGAAGACATTTAGAACAGGATTTTAGGACTGAGAGCTCTTCCCATAGTGATATAGACCTTGAAAAAGATTTGTGTGATGTGGTGGTTGATCAGGTCAACGTGAACTATTGCAGTGGGATTTTTCTGATGGGATCAAAAGGGCTGATAGAATTATTGAATATACAAACAGAAGTGACAGGTAGGGTTGGGGAGATGGTGAGATCTCAGATACGTCTGTTCCTGAAATATTTAGGAAAGTAGACCTAACTGCTGAGAGACATCTGGAGTTGATTTTCTTTGCCTTGCAAACGGAAAAGTTAAGAGGAAGCAGGATCAGCACGTATCTACATAAGGACCTAAACGTTGATAACAGGGGTTCCTTTAAACTGGTTGAAAGACCAATTAGACAGTTTAGACAGGGTCTAAAAATCAAAGATAAGTAGGCTCAGACTAGTAACAGCAGTAACTAGTAACAGCAGCTAGTTTTGAAAGGCTATGGTGTACTGTCCTTCAGTGAAATGTTTTAAAATCTAGATAGAACGTTCTTCTAAACCAGGATATGACCACTGCAGTAGATTGACTCAGTCCTATAGCCTGTGTTGTGCTAGTCAGGCACATTGATCCCATCACCTCTCCTGTTTTATAGGTTCACGAACCTGTGGTTCTTGTTCTATCTAAATTACTCCTTAAATGACGTCTAGATAATCTGCATTTAGCCACTGTTCAAAACCTGCATACACCGTGTTGCTGACCTAAGATGATAAATGAATGTTCTGGCTACTGCCTTTAAGGTGAGATTGCTTGGTTTTGGCCTAAAAGGGCTGGAAGCACTTTCTTAGAAGTTAAGCTACAACAAATTATTGCATTGATTTTTGGTTAAACTTCCTCGTCCTCAGTGTTGATAGCCTGGAAAGGACATGACTAGATCTTTCAGCTGTGAAGAAGATGCTATATGGGTGCAAAGGAGAGATATTCAGTATAAATGCAAAAGAAAATATGGATGTTTGACTTCATCATTCTAGATAAAAGTATTTAATCAGATTGTGATGTTTTAGAGCTTTTTCTGACAGCCTCATGGTGCTGTTATGAAGTTATGCTATAACAGAGTGTCAGCCAGTAACAGATATATAATTAAGTATTCATACCTTGAAATATCTTTTGTTTTCCTGCCCTAGTAAATTGGATTTTTCATCTCTTAATTATGTGCTGTTTTTACAAGTAATGATTTATAGCTTGATAGAACAGTAATAAAATCTGGCATTCTTACTGTGTTACACTTTAGGTATTCCAAGAAAATCCAGACTTTTCTGTTATTTTTTCCCATGTGTGAAAAATAATGTTGGACAGCTTAGTAGTTACAGATAGTTATAGGCTTATCCATAGATGAACAGAATCTATTCACATGAAATAAATCAATATCCAACTGTTTGACTGGTTCAACTTTGCCTTATTTGATTACTTTTTACAGCTGTCTTACAATACGTTGTCCATGTGTGTTTTGCATGGGCCCATATTTCTTCCTAGCAGTAGCAGTGTGAGAATGAATGACATTGTAGTTAAAATACTCATCTGAGTCTTTGGAGATCTGTGTTTCTGGCTGTGCTCTAGCATTTCTTTGTAACCTAAGGCGAGATAGTTAATTTCTGGGTTTTATGCAGTCATATAAAAGGGTGTCTTTATTATGTGGTGTTATTACCTTGGCACAGTAGAATACACAGTTGTCCTCTAGGTAATAGGAAATAAGGTCCTGACTGGGGAAAAGTATTTAAGCATTTGTTCAGCACACTGTATGTACTTACATGTGTGCTTGAAGCTGCATATAAATTTAAGCAGTGCCTTAATAGGATTGTTTTCCGGAATTGAAGCCTAAGTTAAAGCCTGATGGCTATTCCTGCATTAGCAAGCGAAATAGCCCAGGAAGAGCAAGATTGCAGAGTAGGATGGTGCCAAGAACCAGATTGCATGCTGTGTGGTGGTGGTGGTGGGTTACACTTTTATCTTACGCTCTTACCTGATGCTTTGAACTGAATCATTTTGAGGGAAGTCATTCCTCTACTCAGTATTCATGACATCCTACACACTACCAGTACAGGAGGGTGTTGACAAACTAGACTGAGTTCAGCTGAGGTCCCTGAGATGGCGGTACTGTGAGGAGAGGCTGGGGGAGCTGGGCTTGTTCAGCCTGGAGCAGAGACAGCCTCGGGGTGACCTGACAGCAGCCCCCAATGCCTACAAAGAGGTCACGGAGGAGACAGAGATGGAGCCGGGCTCTTCACAGCAGTGCAGAGCAAGAGGGCAAGAGACGACGGCCATAAGTTAAAACGAGGTTCAGCATGGATGTAAGGGAAACTTCTTCTGTGTGAGGACAGGCAAGGCGGCAGCACAGGTTGCCCAGAGATGTTGTGCAGTCTCCAACCTTGGGATTTTGACCCAGCTGGATGAGGCCCTGCGCAGCCTGGCCTGACCTCAGAGCTGATCCTGCTGTGAGCAGGAGGTTGGACCAGAGACCCCCTGATGTTCCTCACAGTCGGAATGATCCTGTGACCCTGTGAATGCCCAGTATTGGTTGGAGTGTATTAGCTGTGCTCCTGAAGACTGCCCTGTAGTGTGAAACACAGCGGAAGCAGGAGTGATTAGGACATTGGCTTCTGAAATGCACTCCTAACTCCAACTCAGTGCCAACGTAGATGCACCCTATGCAAAATCTGCTTTTGTTTTTCATTGACAAGGAACCAAATCCCCTCTCTCTCCCTCAAAAAATAATTAAAAAAAAGGTCTGGATGGCATCTCCTGTTGATTGCTGCTTTGTCTTGTTTTTCTTTTGTACTCCTGATTTCAGTCTCTGCACCTATTAACTTTAGAATCTTTTTGCGTCTTTACCGTTCTTTAGAGACTTACGTATTATGCTGTCTGGCGTACTCCTCTTCTATGGCATTATGTCAATCTCTTGCTTTCATAGCTGCCTTTTCAGTGCTCTGTTGTAAATCCCTTGAGCAGGAACTTTGCTGCTATATTGACTTAAGCCTGTGGCTGTAGTTAAGACGCTGTCTTTTCATATACCATAGAATTTTGCTATCGAAAATTTTCTGGCCTATCCAATTAAAAAGCTGCTTTATCCTGCTTTGTAATATCTGTTGTGTTACTTTCTAGCTCTCTCTCTTTCACTTTTTCCGCGGTAAAGTTTGATAAGGATCACAGTTTTAGCACAGAAATGAGAGAGCCCCAATGGTGACCCCAAAGAGCAAAGAATGCACAACTAAACCATTTAAAACCAGAGTGGGTGAAAGTGAAAAACTTAAGTAAAATCATTAGAAAAGCATAAGTAAAAATAATCAGAAATTAATACAAATTTGACTTGGAAGAGAAGGAATCATAACATGGATGGACATATTATGACCATGAGGTCATGATGCTTAGGTCTAGTTTGTTGGAGAGCAGACTGCCTGTGTCCGTACCAGACAGTACTTGGTCCTGGTGGATTCTTTTGCCCCGTATGATGCCCTTGTGGCCTTAAATGTAATTATTATTTTTTATTGTTTTTTCTTACTTTAACAAACCTGAAATAATAAGACAGCTGTGTTGTATCTGTCTATAGTGGTGGGGTTTTTGTTTTGTTTCATAGCATGCGTTGAATGCCCTGGCATGTACTGCCCTGGCAGTACACCCTCTGAGTGTATTGAGGTGTTTGTACCAGACAGCTTTGCACCCAGCATTGGAGAACTGTGTAAAGCAGAGACACACAAACCTCATGCAGTTTTGTCCCTGTCTTTTGGGCAGGGGATGAACTCTATCTGTTTAGTTTTGATTTGGAGAGAAGAGGTTGACAGTAAGCTAACACTTCTGTAGTTCGGGCAACTGGGAGAATAGAAAATGGCACATTATCAGACAAATGGCTTAAAAGAAACTGAATTTAGACACCAATTTTTTAAATCTTGGCGGCTGTGTTCTTCTTTTCCCAAGTCTGCACTCAAACACACTGCTTTTCCAAGCAACTTTGTGTGGAACCTACTAATATGCTTTGGTAGCATCATCGTGATGATATGGCTCCAGGACTGCTGTAGCTGTAGCTTTCTCATTACTCCCACAAGTGAGCTGAAATGTGACTGGTCTTCAGCCTTCCTGTGCTGTGGTGTTGCCCCTGAACTGATGTTAAAGTCATGCCTCCTTTTATGTGGATGTGGTTCTAAATGTGCTGATGCTAGGAATGGCCTTATATTGCTCAAAGAATCTTGAGAATTGTATTCCATAAACATTTTTATGCTAGCATAAAAAAGTTTGAACACCAATGTCATCAGCATCACTAAGACAAAAGAAAAAGAGGGAGTGGTGTGCTTTTCTAAGGGACATGTGCCCTCACCTGAATTTCTGTCCGTACTTCATGAAATAGATAACAAAGGATGTTCAATTGCAAGGACCTGACGGGGTCTAAATTAAACATAATCCTTCAGTTGGTTTAAAAATAAACCAATCCCAATAAGAACAAACAGAAAAAAAACCAGCAATAAATGTCAATTGTATTAAATATCTTGGCCACTTTTGTATGCTTAGAAATCTGGCAGGCAGCTTTGAATGAATTTTATCATTGCGTTTTGCTGATTTTCCCATAGCCGAATCGCTTTGGTGGAGGGAACTTAATGTTACGGTTTCTGAATCGATGCAATTATTAAGCAAATGCTATTGTAGAGTGTTTGTTAATAATGGAGATACGAAAGCCAGGGAGAACACGTTTTAGCTTTCACTGCCCAGTTGCTTTAGCAATTCTGAAGTTAGGCAAATTATCGTTTTAGTTTGTTAAATGGATTGGATTTTGTATTAAGCCACTGAGAAATAAGAAAAGTTGGAACACTTGGTGCCATTTTAACTACCCTGTTTTAAAGACAAATACTAACTTTGTCGAAATACTTAGCTGCATCATTCCTTTAAGAGTAACAAGTCTCGGTGAAGATAAAATGTGAGTTTGAATCATTCTTGTAGTTTTATTTCCTTTAAGAGCAAGAAGAATGAATAATATCTCAATCAGATCTTTTTATTTATCACTTTTCATCAGTAACATGTAGGGTGAATACCACCAGTATAGCATGTGTGCATTAAAAATATGTAGGTGGCTCAACTTTAATCTTAAAATATTAAAAGAAAAAAACAAAACAGGAGTTTGCTTTAAAACTGTGCATCTTGTTTGTTTTAGGAGAAAAGGCTGAAAGAAAAAGCAGCAAGGAGAGAAGCCAGGAATAAGAACGCACAGGTAAGAATTTTTGTTGTTTTGATTAAGCTACTAATTGTGGGTTTGAAATCTTTTTTTTTTAATTATTTCATTCATTTCTTTAATAAGCAATGTTGTGATTAATGACTCTTTGCAAGCATTTTCTGTTTGCTTGCCTTTTCTTACTCCCTTGCTCTGATGTGGTTATGACTTGCTGTGGAAGGATACTGAGAAAGCATGAATATATGTGTGTGTATGAATATGTGTGTGTGTGTGTATAAATATATAAAATGTATGGAAGCCTTTTGGAATTGCAGCTTCTTTATTCTGTATATCAAGTGAGTTGCAATTTCAGCTGCAGTGCCGATGCCATTTTTTTTTTTTTTCTGAATACTTGGTCATGTTTATAACTTGCAGGCAGTAAGATATTTTTTCTTGGTCAAATCTCATTTAAACCTGTTTATGCTGAACGTCTTCTTTAAACAGCAAGTATTTACATTGAAGTTTATTCCTTCCCCTTGTTAGACCCACAAATAAAACCTTTGCTATCCTTTTCTTTATATGTATGTTCCTAATTTCCTAGAGGCTGTTCTAGTTTTTCATATTGCTTGGTTTGTGATAAACTGAGATTTCATTCAGCTGCAGTGATTTTTCCAGAATATGGACAGAGTAATGTGTGTCATTTCTCACGCTGCATCTCCTTATGCTACACATCAATAGTTAAGGTTTGTTCTTGGCAGTTAGCAAATATTTTGTCCCTTGAGAAAATCGGTAACATTCTATGTCCGATTTTTGCAAGCTGGCCGTGCGCTGGGAAGCTTAAGTATAGGAAGATGCTTCATTCTGTAGTTGTGAAGTGGAAAGTAATTACAGTTTAAGATGAAAAGCCTAGTTATACTAAGTATTGAGCATGATTCTGTCTTCAGAGATGGCAAGCTACGAGAGCTGTTGGCATCGTGACTCCCCAATCAAGCAATAGAAATTTTCTGCGTGTAATTGAATGTATAGAGATGCATACTTTTTAATGTATTGAGCAAGCATTTTAGGAAAATTATGGAATAAATGATTAACAAACATCTTAATATAGGGAGAAAACATTGATCAAATCAGGCTGTATCGTATTCGTAAATGCTGCTTGTTAATTTTGGCTCTTTTTAAGGAATAAAAAAACCCCCCAATGTCCTGTCATTCAGCAGCTGGAGAAATAAACCCATTCCTTTCAAAAGGATCTGCTTGCTGATGTACTTCTCCTGTTCTATTTGCGAAGCAAATGAATCTCTGTCCTGTTAGAAAATGAATGAAGTTGATCTCTATTGAGGAATGATCTGTGTGGGGGGTGTGTGTCCATGGGTACAGTATGGGTTAAATGCGGAGCCTCACCCCCAAAACTGCGTAAGATAAAGTCACAATCTGATGCACCTCTGCCTCTCTTCTGTGCAACACTTGCACTTGGAAAGCTGATTTACTAGTCCTGGTCTAGTGTGAGATTGGCATATGCTTTCTGTGAGAGTACCAACTGTGCAAACCTGCTATTACTTTGACTTAATTTTATTCCTGAAGCGCTTAGCTCACTCTCTGCAAGAAGGTGCAAGCCTCAGGAGCTGACATCTCGATGAAAACTGTTGGGCTTTTTCTCTTGTTTGAAGGCTATTTTTGCCAGAACTGTGTGCAGCCGAGTCCTGTCATTTTCACTGGGGCTCATTTGAAGGGAAAATGCTTCTGCTGGGAAAGGCTGCCAGCGTGGAGATGGGCGGGCCGTTCACGCCTGGAAGTGGAAGGGAGCAGTAGACAGTAGATAAAGGTGGCAGTTTCCGTCTGCTGGGTGTCTGAGGAATTAATTAAGAACACGCCCTGCTTCACAGAACCTTTGAGATGAAGCCACAGTAGCTGAAGCTCTCCAGAGTCCGGGTGGGATATGACTCAAGCAGCTCCTAGGAGACACACAGGGAAAAAAAAAAAGGAAACAGTAAAACACAGAAACTATCGAAACAGAAACTAGTTTAGAAAATATATGCTGCGTAAATCAGGAGTTCAAAAACGTTTGCATTTTCACTAGTGCTTTCAGAATATGGCTTGTGACCCACTTACTCTGCCATACACAACTCCTTTGGCAATTAATAGTTTTCTTAAAAGAGAAAGCAATAAGGAGAACCAAAAAAGCAGAAAAGCTATTTTTAACTATATTAATGCAGTTTAGCAGCTGGAGAAAAGGGCTAGATCAACAATTATGAGCAGCCAGTCACTTCAAAGCAGCTGTGGTCATAATTTATTTTTCCACATCTACCTGCTTTATTCCCCTTGTTTGTTTTATTAACTGTGTCTCTCTCACATTATAAACTCATTGGGTTACAGAGTATGACTTGTTGTCTTTCACTAGTATGCAGCACACCAGGTCTGACATGACCAAAACAGCAATTTACTTTCCCATTCTAAACATTCAATAATAATTCATCAATTATGACTTTTGCATCTCTGCTTTCGTATAATTCTTGTTGTCCTATTGTTGGTTGTGCCCTGTTACTGACTGGGCAGGGCCTGGCATGTTATTCTTAATGTATACTGGTTTTTTTTTTCCAGAATGAAAAGAGAATTTATTTGGAATTAAAACTTTATGGTTTACAGTTTATTTATTTTCACCTTTTAAACCATACACTTGTGGGATTTGATTTTAGTCTTAATTTAATCTTAGATTCTTGGATTTTTAGTTTTAGGATTTCTCAGTCCTGTACATGTTCACACCTTTCCTGTGCCAGGAATCTTGACTACTTGACATTTTTCATTTACTCTACCTATAATTTTGTAACTCATGGCCTACCCTTTTTAATAACAGCTTTCCTTCAGTTTTATACCCCCATATTGTTTTTGGGAGGAGGTTTAAGTGGTTCCCCTCTCCCCCCTTCATTTCAAAGTTTTAATGCCTTGCATGAATGCAGTTTTTTTGTCTGTATGCCAACAAAAAGGAAAGATTGCAGGAGAGATGGGCCTCCTGCTTTTTTTTTCTGGTGCCACAGGAGCAATTGCAGGGAAGGTTTTGCTCAGCCTTCGCTGCGCTGGGACAGGGCAAGCTCCCTGAAACTGGAATTGAACAACCAAATTCTGGCATGCTGTACTGAATGTGCTTGAGCAGGGGATTAGATGAGTAGGTAGCTGCAGTGTTATTGACTCCACCTTGTATAAATCCCCATGCAATAAATAAACTGGGTAAGAAGTGAGGGCTCTTAAAGGATGCTTTGGAGAAAGTATTTCTTGGAATTTATGACCATTAATTAAATTTGAGTGGAAAAGGCTGTGAAAACAGATAAAAGAAGTCTTCTCATATTCATATTGAAGAAAAACAGGAAACAGGTTTTGGGGGATTTTTTTATCATCAGATATTTAATTGTCTCACAGTTTAGGAGAATTTGATGAGATATTTACAAATGCAGTTTTTTAAGATGAAAAAAGCAAACATTTTGTTCTCAGTACTGATAAAATTGCAGTCCTCAAGCTCTCAAACAAATTTTGATACTGTTTCCTTGAAGGTGGTCTAGAGAAAATTAGGCAATCGTGATGTCTTTTGAGAGACATAGCATACATAAAGGACTTTTGTTTTAGGTTTCAACCAGCATTTAAAGGTCCGTGCTCTGCAGTGAAGCTAAACAGGACTGTATTTCTCCGTTAGTGAGTTTAGTGTTTTGCTATCCTGATTCCTTAGAGCAGTATTGATGTGTTAAGAATTATGAAGTGAGGAAAGTTTTGGTTTCTTTAAAGAAAATTGTTTTTGTAGGAAAGGCATTTTCAAGGAGCAGTTGAACAGGGTCAAGGTGTGGGAGCAGAGCAGGAGTCAGGAGAAGGTGCTGTTTCTTGCCCCAGCACTGATGTGCTTTGTGATCCTCAGCTATTGACTCCCAACATCATGCAAGAAATGATAACTAGCCCCTAAAAGAAGGTATCAGTATCTGCTAGAAATAGTTTGGACAGCATCTGTAAGCGGTGCCAGGAGGTAAAACTTGCTCAGTCATGCCAGTTTGGTGCATCAATTCAGCCATTTGCAATACTATAGCAGTTACACCATGCTGCTGTCCAAAGCAAACCAGAAAAATCTGAAAAAGGGCTGACTAGCAGACCAGAGGCTGTTTACCCAAGGTCCATAAGAAAATGTAGCCTGCTGAAAACCTAGGGAAATCCAGCCTGCACATATACTCCTTAGTGAGAGGGTTTTTCTGTTTTAGAAAGGAATGAAGAGGACAAATCATTGGAATAAAGTTGAGGATGGGGATTGTTTTCAGGACGGAAAACTGGCCTCTTCTGAGAGAGATCCACGCACTTGGTTGTCACGGGTACTTTTTCAAAGGAATGAATTCTTGCTGAGTAATTGTAGAGCATTAAAAGATCAACAGCAACAGCAGGATAATAAGTATGCTTTAACTTTTCTCATGTCCTCTCTTTCTCGCCTGCTCTCTCCCCAACATATTTTGCTATTCCCAGAGGAATTAGTACTTGTGTATGAGATTTTACATATTTTACACAATATATACTTGATATACTTACATATATAACAAGATTTTCGTGGCGTTGCAATGAAGTTAGGAATCTTTCTACTCTGTTATGAAGGGATTTATGTGAACACGTCTACAAAATACACCTGGGTGAGCAGGAGGCACGTGCTTAAAGATATGACAGATTCAGGCATCGATATCTGCCTGTATCATGTCACTGCAAGGTATAATCCTCAATATAGCATTCTGTTTTCTGCACCTTGTGCCATGCTCTGTTGAGATTTTAACCAGAAAAATACTTTAAAACACCATTTTCTTTTAATCTCTAGTACCCTCCATGGGATTTGAGATACACTTGCTGAACGTAGCTTAAGAAATCTTTGCACTGTGTGGCAAAATTCAGACAAGAAAGGGACAGAGTCAGATCTCTTGGGTAGCTATTGCTAATAATCCACTGGGAGAAATATAATCTTTAAAATATGTTGAAAACTTTGCATCCCCTGTGTGTCGTTCTGTGGTTACTGGGAACTGACTTCTATTACCTGACAGCTTTGCTTCTCCCTTGAATTTCCTTTTCCTTGAGATCTAGCCCACGACCTGGTGTTTAGGCTGGAGGCTCTGGATTCAGTGTGGATGTGAATAGTAATTTTGGTGTGGAAAGGCGTTTATAGGAGTGAAGGAGGAATTTGGTCTGTGCCTCCTGTGAATACAGGTTCCCAAACCCCTTTGATCAGTTTATCACTAAGTGTTCGTGGGAAGGTCTCATGGGATGCCCTGCATGCTGATGGTTAATGGTGAAGGTTCTGGATCACCTCTCATGACCCTCTCATGAATGGTGTTGAGGAGCCATTGCTTTGGCTCTCTGCGATTTCTGGAGCTGGAACAGGGTTTCAGGGCTAGAGCCTTCTGGTGGTCTGGAGGACGTAGAGATTGTGGAGTTTATTTTGTTCATAGAAGACCTCAGGAGAGGGTTATGTTGTCCTGATACAACCTCAGGACAGGCTGCATCTTGTCACTGCTGTTTGATAGTTGCAAAGGACTTGAAATTGTTCATCAATAATTATTCTCGATTCTGCAAACCACAAAAAAACAGCAAAAATATGAAGCAATGATACTTCTGTTCAGCTACAACATCTTCCAGTATCTCGTGTGGGGACCTTACAACTGAAATTACCATGTGAATTAGATCCCTTTTATTAAGTCAAACTGCTTACTTAAAACAATTTAATTAACCTTAGTTTAGAAGTAGCTCTAGTCTGTTAGCTCTTGTGTTCTGCACGCATACCCAAAAACTGTAAGTAGCTTTATTTATTTATTCATTACAAGTTTGTGTTTGTATTGTTTTGAATTTCCTTGAGAAGCTCTGTGGATAAGCGGAGTAATTTGGAATATCAACATTTTAACCTACTGATTTAGTAATTTCAAACAGGTTTCTTAAGACAGAATCATGATTTCAGGTTGTTAAATGGAAAATAAAGAAATCGCTGATTCTGAACTACCTGTATTCTGAAATATTTTTTAAAATCCACGTACTCTACAACATTTAAGTTAATATTTGAAAATGGGTATTACGTGCCTGTATGGAAATGTTACCTGTATTTTGCTTTTTGAAAACAACATGTTGATGATTCCAGTTAATATAACACTTCAATTGCTTTAAGTAAAGCTGTAATAAATCCTGCCTTTTCTGCAATTAAGAATGTATATGATTAAACCAATATTTCTGGGGCGTAACCCTGAACAAGTAACAAGGAAAGATTCTAATGGATTGATTTGCCAATTATGCACGCTTCTGTGAACCTTTTCATTGCAGCCACCAGCACACTGAGGATTTTAAATATATTTATCAGATTGACCATTTAAACTAATTGGCCATAGCCATAGCAATTGAATTGTGTGAGTGTGATATTCACAACTGTTATTTTTAATTATATGTGGTATGTGATGACAGTCTGCTGCTCTACATGCAGTAAGTTGATGATTTACCAGTCGCTGAGGTAGTTTCTTCATAGTCCTGGCAGAAGCGTAGATTAGGGGGGCTGTGGACCTTGCACATACCATCCTATCCCCTGGAGGTCTGCTGGGATGAGGTGGATGCACAGTGGATCAACACAAATGTATCTTCATTACAGTGTCTGACGTACCTACACCCTATGCTTTGTTATTGTGTTTGCTTTCAAATTTACGGTAAAGAGAGGAAACTTCTTTTTTCTTTAAACATTTGTTGTTTTTCTTATTTTTTTGGGTTGCAGTTCTAGGGGAGCTTTTGATGAAAGATGTAATATGGATTTGTAAGCAGAGGAACAGGGTTTCTGGTATGTTAGGGAGCGCAAAAGTTATTGTCTTACTCGATTGCAAATGATTTTCTTAAATTTCTAGGGTAATACTGAAGAAATTTCTCTAGTAGCTAGGTTAAACTCCAGGAAGATTACACTGTTTAATTCATTATTCTTTAGGGAACTTTTTGTTTCTAGAATGTCCATGTAAGTGTGATAGCATTGGAGCCATCTTAGACTTCCACTGCTGAGCTTCAGAGCTTTCAACATATTAAAGACTAAACATTTTGTTCATTTCAGAATCAACAATATTTTGGCATTGGGGGAGGGGACACACACACACAACACCTCAGTATTTTTTTTTAATAAAAGCTTAGGCTATCAAAATTGCAAATTAAAATAAGTATGTACCAACATCTATGCATTTTTCTGTTCCTCTTGAATTATGGGGCATTTGTTATCATTTATTTGGATCGTATAGTTACGAATAACTGTTGGTAGTTGTAGAATTAAGGAGTGCTTTGGCACCGTTCCACCCAGGCTCTTGAATGGGGATCAGCAAATAACTAAGTGGCTACTTGAGTCGCTGCTTGAGCTCTGTCTCTCCTTTGAACCAGGGAGGTATATATTATTCCGCTTCATTTTATCTCTTTGCCTGTCTCCATGGATATTAAGAGCCAGGATTCCACCATCAGGTTCCTCCCTGCATATGGCAGTGTGGTGGCAGGGAAAGCAATACGAGAGCTCTCTTAGTCTTGCACAGATGCCTTTCTGAGGCTAATGATTAAAACCCAGTAGCTAAGGTTATATACATTTTTCTGTTTGAATACACACTTCTTCAATTCAGGCAACATATTTCAGTTCAATACATGTATCTAGAAAAACAGTAGGTATGCAAGAAACCAGACAAGAACTCTTTGTGCATTGCAAAGTGCAAACACGTATATTCAAGGGCAAAGACCTTCCCACCTGAGCTTCACATTTCCATTTCAGCATTGATTGAATGTTTTCATTCACCATGTTCTGTAAACTTAAATAGGGGAAGAAGAGCGCTCTGGGACTTTGCTTTGTGATGACTGTCCATCAGTATATAAGTATTTCATTTTTGAATATGGTGTCTTGTAAAGGTGGCAAGTGTACAATTTAAACATAACTAACCAGTTCCATGTGGTTTGGAATGTATATGTAAATTGGCAGCATCTTTTCTTCTTGACTTCCAAAATTCCTTGTTCAGTTTCTTCACTGATTTGACGCCCTCCTCAGCAGTCCCACTCAGAGCAGAACACAAATGGTCACTTTGCCCCTGCCTGACTCTGGCCAAGGAATAAGAGGCAATGGGCAGTGCTGGAGCAGCATATCCACCAGTATGAAAAAAAAGGGGGGGAGGGGGGAGAGGGGGAAGAAAAAAAATCTATTCTAAATTGTTATAAACCATTCTTTAGGCATTTCCATCTTAGTAAACAGACCCACTATATTAAGTTAATTATAATGATACTTCATGTGTTAATCTGCTCTATGCTACCAGTTAATAGTGTCTAGTAACCAATATTTGAAATTTCTCTCCCTCTAAAGCACAAATTTTAAAGCTGTTATACCGAGCTCATTTGCTGTGTTCCACATGCGTTTTGAGCAGCAAATCAAGTTGTTGTTTATTAGTGTGGCATTCTTGCTGTCTTTGCCTCACCACACAGTTCTTTGATGCCTTAACCAACACAGTACAGTAGAATAGCCTGGAACTGAACTTTTGGAGATCTTAACCCTCTTTTCTGCCTCCACCCTCAATCCTGAAGATGTGGGAAACGCCAAACAATCCAGAAGTAATGATCTGAGGCTTGCAGCAGCTTTCACACAAGGCTTTTATTTAGGGAGTGGAAATTCTTTCTGGATTGGTAGGTCTTTTTCTGTTCTGTTGTGAAAAGCATGTGTATTCACATGCCTCAGTTCTGTCTGTATAAATATTATGCAGATGGTTGCATTTCACAAGTAAGCTGGATCAGACTGTTCAAGCTTGTTCATTTCGCATCTTGATTTGTTCTGGTATTACTCTGAGCCACTTCCCAGCTTTCCTTATGTGTTTGAAACTCTTAGATTATAGACTTTAGATGCAGGGACTCTACTTTGCTGCATATCTCAGGTATGAGCTTCTTAAGAATGAGTTAATTGGCTGATGAGCAGGGGTAATCTTTCAGATGTGTTTTGATGATGCTGACATCCTCATGCAGTAAGGAGTCATAGTTAGTTTTAAATTAAGCAGCTCTGTTTTCTCAGCATCCCCCCTGTTTATATTCTTGGAATGTGTTGCTTGCAGTATTGTACGTAGTCTGCTATAGCTACTCTCAGCAGTCGTAATTGCTACTGGTGATGAAAATTGATTTGTGCAATCAGAAAACCATTATCTGCATTCTGACTGATAATGCTGCAGTTGCCAACATTTAAAAATTCTTCTGACGGCTGTGTTTCGAATAGTCCAGGGTTATCTAGTCACCAGGATTCCAGGTGCTTTATGCTGAATCTTATGTGAGCATTAAAAGAAAAGGAAAAAGCTCTTAGTGACTCCCTCAATATATTTTTTTCCAGACAGTTTTTAAAGATTTAGTGTTTTATCAGAGTCCTCCTTTGCCAGATATACTAGATCAGGAGTAGTGCAGTATACATGGTTTAGTGGGCATGGTGGTGTTGGGTTGACGGTTGGACTCGATGATCTTGGAGGTCTCTTCCAACCTTAATGATTCTATGATTCTATACCATGTTTTACCACAGCATGCAGTGTTTGTAATAGGTTTTCTGTTCTTTAACACTATCAGTTGCATTGATAAACCAAACAGTTTGTTATTAGGAAATGCCAAACTAGTAACTAACACATATGGTTATTTAACAGACTGTATGGGGAGTCTGGTAAGCCCCCTACTTCCCCGAAATGGACCACTACCTTCTATTTGGAGCAGTCCGTTAGGACCTGTGTCTTCTTGTGTTGACTCCAGGTCTCCCTCAAGGTTTCTTTTCCTTAAAGCAATGCACAATTTTTATTTTCTATTTTTCCTCCATTTAATGTTTTCTTTCCCTCTTGTTTTTTTCTTATGGTCTTCTATGCAATTTTTTGAGGATTTCCAGGTTTCTTATCTTTTGCTGTTTCCTAATCCCCTTTTCTGTTTCTCCTGAAGGAGCTAAATTCAAGCTGCTACTGATTGTATTTGGTTACTTTCTGCCTTATGGAAACCAAGAGCAGAAGCAGTGGGGAACAGCAGGAAGAAAGGTAATAGTATCATCTGGGAGCAAAGCCTTAGGAAATGTGCTTAGTATTTTTAGGGAAAAAATTTGTGTGTGTTTTTTTGTTAGGTTTGTTTTGTTTTCTTCTTTCTGTACTGTCTTATGTTTTGCTGACATTCCTTCAAATAAATACATACTGGTTATATTTTGCTGGGCCGGGCAGTTCCAGTACTGCTGGATAAATGTTGATTTTTCCAGTCCCACCATTCCTTCATTGTAGGGAGAGCTGGAAGATGTTCAGACTCTATTACTCCTTGCACACATTTGTCTTCTCACAAGAGACCTTTTAGTAAAAGAGCACCAGTAAGGGTTCGAAGCTAATTACTTGTAAGCTAAGAAAAGCCAGAATTAAAGTTGTCAGTGCTTGTCCCTTGCTGTATAAACAGTGATGCAGATCAAGAGAGGTGACTCTGTTTCTCCCTGTCTGGCCTGCACTTCCAGCTGAGCCAGATCCTCAACTCGGAGTTTGCTTAGTGTGTAGTAATGAGTGGAGGAGACTGTATGTTTTTCAGCTAATCCGTGTTTTCATTTGCTTATGGTGTGAGTGCCATCTGTTAGATAAATGGATTAAAAATCCTTTGACAAACAACAAGTACACATAAACTGTGAGCTTGACTGTTACTAACATCCTTATCTCTAGCATTTACTGATTTTTTTTATTATGGGGGTTTTTTTCAAACTTTTCTATCTTTTGTCTGTATTTCCCAGAATACTCAGGTTTCATTCTTTGCTAACATTTATTTTGCGAGGAGGAGTTGGATCCAGGAAGCCCGAGTTCTTTTCTGGACCAGAAATTGTGACATGTAAATTGTCTTTTAAACTGTGCTAGAACTGGCATGGGCTCACATGACACCTGGTTTCTTTGTTGTTTTGTTTTTGATTTTTTTTTTTTTTTTTTTTTTAGTTTTCTCTGGGAGGTGTAAATCCAGGGAGCCTCAGTGTGGTTGTGAAACTAGATGCTGCTCTGTTCCCTCTCAGCTCAGAAAGGATGTAGTAGAAAGAGGTCCAGAAAACATGAGGAAAAACTCAAAAACCCCTGATGTTAATAGAGAAAGAAGACAAGTGAGGGGAGATACCAAGACATTTCCTAACTGATTGAAGTAAGAAAGTACAGCTGTTTATTCTTCATAGGGAAAAGTCTCCCAAGTACAATTCCTTCTGAAATCAAGCTTATGCTGCACTGTGTGGCACGGTGTGGATTTGGCCCAACAAAAGGATTGAGCTCAGTTTCTTCTCCTCCCCACCCTGTCCACCCTGTGCAGATGTGATTAAAAACTGGCAGAATGTGTGCATGAAGCTGGACATGGAGAACATGGAGCAGCAGGGTGCTGTTCTCTAAGTTTATGCTTAAATGTAAGAGCTGCTAATCGAAGGCCACGAAGGGTTGGTTTGCAAATGCTTTGTTTGCGAAACATTTGAGAATGGGCTTCTTAACTTCATTCTTTAATTTCCTTAGTCTCATTTCTATACTTGTTATCATTGGGAAATGCAGTTTGCTGTATTGTAACTGCTGAGAACTGCGACTTGCGTATGAGTTAATGCGCAGTTGGGGTGACTATGCACATGCTGAACTATAAACACAGGTCTTGCAAAAGTGTGTTGTGGCATTCCTACCTATCCTTTTTCTTCTTTGTGGTGCCTGAAATTCCCTGAGATCTGGAAATAGGCTTGCTTTCTGGTAATTCCTTAGATTCCCAGATGTTAGTGGTGATTTCTGTTTCATAGATAATGACAGCCTGCCTTGCCATTTGCAGTATTTGCCTGTAGTCTCATTTCCTCTTCTGTGTTTGTGCAGTTTCTTCCTTTTTTTGTTTGGTACTTGATTTTCCCCCTTGTCTTTGAACTTCCGTTTTATTGAGGAAGGGGGAAATTAGTGTATTCCCACATGAGATTTTCTAAATTACTACTACAGAATTGAACCATATCCATAATAATCTGAGATTTTTTTTCTCACATTGTTTTATATTTAGAGCAACAGCCGGGAAGGGGACCGGCTTACAGGGTTTTGTACTTGTTCTAGGCTTCTCTTGTGCGGAACTTTCTAACCATTGCCCATGTGGTGGTAGATATCAAATGTAGTCAACTCACCCTTTAGACTAATGAGAGGTCAGCAAGTGCCCTTCTGTTTGTGACATGGGGGAAAAAAGGGTATCATATCTTCAAAAATGGGTTACTGCTCTTTCACAGTACATTGACACTGATCTTCCTCTTGCTCTGTTGAAAATACTTACAAATAAGTAGAATCACCTTGTAAGCAGTTATGCAAAGCAAACAGTTGCTACTGATAGAAAGGTAGGTTAAACATTTGTCAGTAAGGAGAAAAATCTTAATGAAAAGCTGAAAGAGCATTTCTAATCCTATTTGCTACTTGAATTTTCTATGTGTAGTTATATGGATAGCAACATAGCAGTTTTATGAAGTACTCCATTAATGTATGATCTTTAGGTTACTGTTTATGTGGTACAGTATTTCAGTCTATTATATAAAAATCAGTTTTTCAAATGGATATTCATAAGGATGAATTGATTTAAAAAATCATTCACCAGCATGTAATAGGATTAGACTTGGTTTATATAAGTATATCGCTCTCCTCTGTTCATTCTTGTTGGACAATCTGCCAAAGCTTTGACATTTTCAGCAAGAGAAATTGTGGGTGGACAAGGGAAGTTGATTGATTAATTAAAGTGACAGTCAACTTACATTTACATGATTAAAGTGAGCGGCTATTTGAGTTGAAAGCTCATAAAGATCATTAGGCTTCATTTTAAATGGCAATCTCAAACAGTCCATTTTCTTTGATAATTCATGTGCTGTTAAAAATGTCAAAAGTTATTAGCATTTTTTATTTCCCGTCACCTAATATTCTAGCAGATCTTGTATCTACAAAAGTAGTGCTTAGGGTAACTATCACTGTTCAAGGTATTGACTAACTTAGGAGATGCATAGAGTTTATGAAATTCATCCTTCCCAGGCACTTGTGCAGCAAAATTCTATGAGTAATACAAAAGGTAACCCACTTCTTTGGTTAATATTATATTACTCTGATTTAATTTTTAAAATAATTCTTGTGCTATTGTTGTCATATTTAGTTTAGAAGAACTCTCAAGTTCACTGGTATTATTTTTCTGATACCTGGTTAAGACTTGCCACCATTTCTGTGATGCTATTACCTCTAGAAAGTTAAACTGGCATGATAAACTGGAATGAAGTCTAGTTTACCTCGATGAGAAGGGCAAATGGAATATTTACTATCCCTGAGCCGGTTTGGCCAGTGAGGTATTAGGCAGGGATCGTGGTCTGAGCACACAGTAAGAGTGAGTGCTGGGAAGTGGGTTTTTCTCAAAGCAGAGGCTGTAGGTTAATGCATCTTTGCTAGGGTGTAACTTGTCAGACTTTGGTCAGAAGATACTTTTTACTGCTAGAGCTTAGTTTTTAGTTTCCTGTGCAACAGCAAGGAAAACTGAATAGGTGGATTGAATGGTTACATGTGTTGGAGCAAAGTATTCTCCCAGACCTCTGCATGTACAAGTATGGTTTGGGAGGAAGAATGAGAGAGCCAACGATGGGAGAACAACAGGCAGGAGAGTACTTAGAGAAGTGTAATATATTCATGAGAGGTCACGGATGACTGGAAAGAGGCTAATGTTATACTCCTCCCTAACAAAGGCAAGAGGAAGACTTGGGGATCTGTTGGCTGACTATATTCATCCAGTCCCTTGGAAGATCGTGAAGCTTGTCCATTTCCAAACAAGTAAGCACAAGAAGGTAATCAAGAACAGTCAGTATGAATTTACAACAGGCAAACTATGCTTGACAACCTGTTTGCCTTCTGTAATGAAGTGACTGCAGAAGTGGTCCATGTGGAGAGTAGTGCATGCAATTTACCTTGACTTTAGTGAGGCTTTTGGCCCTGCCTCCTGCAGATTTCTCATTTGGAAGCCATGGAGGTATGGAATGAAAGAGCAGTCTATTTGTTGAAGCTCATGAGTCCAACAGGAGAAGTGCTCATGCCGGCTGAGGCTTTTTTTTAGGGGTTATGGCGAATGCTAAGTTGAATATGAGCCAAGTGCGAATAAGGCAAAATGGGTTATGTTGGAAGATGCATGATTAGCAGAATGAGGAAGGTTAGTATCTTGCTTTTCTGCCTCTGGGGCTGTACCCAGAATACTGTGTCCAGTTCTGGATTCTCCAGTCCAGGGTGGATGTGGAGAAAGTGGTTAGGGCCCAGTGAAGTCTACCAAGATGGTCTGGAGTCTAGAGCACATGATCTATAAGGAAAGGGTAAAGGAGCTGGAGTTGTTCAGTGTGGTGAAGAGGAGGCTAAGGGACAATCTAATAGCTTGTTTGAAGGGCAGTTACAGAGATGGTGGAGCCAAGCTTTTTTTGGTAGTGGCAAATGATGTAAATTTGCCAAAAATTGTGACTCGAAAGTTTCAGAGTGGACGCTGGGGAAAAACTTATTTACAGGGAGGGTAGTGCTGATGTGAAATAGATTACCCAGAGAGGTTGAGCCTCCCTTCTTGGGAGGTTTTTGAGACTTAGATGGACAAAGCCTCAGCTGACCTGATCCAGTGTTTGTGATAGTACCACTCTGTGAGGGAACTTGGCCTAGGGATCTCCAAATATCTCTTTCCACCTACCTTTCTATCTCTTCCCTAAACAGCATACTCAGTTTTGGCTCCTTCCTCCAGTCTTTCTACTTCTAGAGTTAGACCTTGAGGTTTTCAGTCAGTAGGAGATGAGAAGATAGCAGGCAGGAGCTAAATCTGGCACTGAAAAAATGACTGTGCCACCTGCTTGTTCCTCCAGAAATCATGTCTTAGCACTACACTGCTACATATATTTTCTTTCTTTAAATAGTTGCATTTTTCCCAGTGAAATTATACAAAACTTACATAAAGGTCCCAGTTGACAGATGTAAAGCAAAGAAACAGCTAAAATTAGAAGAGGTAAAAATAGAGGTTGGGAAGCTGTCTGAATGATCTTATAAGCAACAAATTTATGCTGAATTCTGGCAGTTAGATCTGCTCTATTTATTAGGTCAGACTGTAGCTCAGACAGAGTTCATAGAAAAGAAAAAGGTGTCATGCTGAAAAACATGCATTTAAAATTTTATTGAAGTCTGTCAAAAGTCGACATGTCTTTAAAATTGGTTGATATGGCCAGGACATTTGGATTTGGCCCTTGGCAGAAGGGCCAGGTCCACCATTTGAGCCTCAAGAGAGGAAACTGATTATTTATGAACTTTGAAGATAATTTACTTAGAAGCTTATCAGAAATGTATGATGCACTGAATAGTTGGTGAGAGGACTTTTGACGTCATAGTGTTGCATCACAAAAAGGAATTTTCTAGTAAGTGTATTTGGGGGGGAATTCCATCCAGTTCCCTCTGTTGCAGGTGAATGCAGACTTCATCCATACCATGGCAGAAAAGACAGGTTCCTGTATTTAATTTCTCTTTTAAGGAGTTGCCATATGGACACAGGTCAGGAATAAGCTTGGGGTCATACTTTGCTGTGCGAACGTGTTTATTTGTAAAAAGGCTAGAATAGCAATTGCTCTTCTGAGAGTGGTCTACTTTGCCATGGGATGAAAGCACTTTATGGGTAGTCAGTGAGGAGTCGTTGCAGGTTCATGCGCTAGTTTACCCTATAGTCTTTTTTAATGTCTCCATTCTCATAATTGGTAATGCCAGTGATACTGAAAACATTCAGAAAACTCCTAAATGTAGACAACGACTGAGAGATTTGTGCAGATAGTATTAGTGGCTTCTGATCCACCAACTAAAAGACCAATTCTGTCAATTAGCTCTGCTTAAAAATGTGTTGACATACTTATAGTTGATTATTACAAATCCATGAGAATAGTTTTCCAGGTGCTAAAGAAAATCTGCTGTATTGTTTTCTCTGATAAGGCATTTGAAAGACAATTCCCTGTATAATTCATTAGGCATTGCATTTCAAAAACAGTCTTTGGTTGAAATTGTTCATGTTTTTACAGATCGCTAATTGCATATGACTGTCAGACACTGAGTGAATTGAACTCCTAGAAGGCTTCTTGGTAGGAACACAAAAGAGTATTAAAAAGGTTAATACAGCCTGCATATGTAAAAGTGGTTTGGTTTTTTTGTTGTTTTTTTTTTTTCCTATGTCACTGAGAGCATTCACAGTAGCATCAAAATATTTCAGACTTCTGGAAGGGTATCCCTTTTTATGACTGCCTAGAAGATATGTAACAAAATATCGCTGCACCTGTTAAAAGATGGTTAAAAGAATATTAGTATGTATAAATTATTGTGTAATCCAAGGGCTCTGATCTATCTCAATAAGCAGATATCAACTTAATGCAAGGATCAGTTTGTGACCGTCTAAGACCTATATTGTTCTAGAGGCTTTCCTTATGTTAAAATCTGTGAATATAAGGATGGATTTCTCTGTTAAAGGATGTGGTTTCTGCTTCCTATTTTTAACTTTTGATGTTAGCAAGAGGTATCAGAAAAATTTCATTCAGATCTGGCTTCTGATAGAGCAAAGGTAATGGCTGACTCAGTAGCCCGTTGTTCACTTATGGATAAGTGAAGTCTTCCAGACTGTGAACGGTATGCCAGTTTTGGAGCAGGTCTGTAAGCCCCTCTGGAGCAATGAGGGTAGAGCAAAGTGACTTTGCAAGGAGGCAGGGAGAGCTCCTGGTGAGGGCAGAACAGAAGCAGCGCTGGTCTGAATGGAGTTGTCTGCGGGCCTGTTGGAGCACTTCTGATTAACAGGTAGAAACTAGGACAGTGATTTGCTCAGTCCTCGTTGCTGTTCTCTGCTATTAGCTTCTGCTTAGTAACTTCCAGAGAAAGGCAAAGTACATCGTAAGCTTTCTAGCCAGCTTGGGTTGTTGTATAATGTGTTTTAGTTCCTTCTCTAATGCTGTGTGTGAGCAACGGTGCTGTAGTCTTTTGGTTTCACCTATTGTGTGGCTTCCGGCTACAGCTGGAGCAGCAGGGTCTGGGGAGGAGGAACATGCTGTTTCCTGAACAGGTAGTGGCAGCAAGATTTTTCTTGGTTGCTGAAGTCTGGAAGTATTCCAAAGAAGGAGAATATTTTGTAATTATGTGTGTTGTTGAACAAAGATGATTTGGCCATGGTGAAATTTTTGTGTTGTAAATAGAATTGTCCTGCAGTTCTATAATTTTTTGTAATGTTTATCAGCTAGACCTCAAAACAAACTGCAGATCTTTTCAGTGTGGAAGGTGTTTGATATTATATCCAGAATATGCACAAGAGAATGATTTCAAATGCACAGCAAGAAATTGAAGTTTTCAAGTTTGGCTTTGGTTTTTTTGTTTTGTCTGCTGTCTTTGTGGTGATTTTGCGTAGGACTTGTACCTTGTCCCTCTGCATACTGATCTCTAAAATTACATTTGGTAGTAAGATGCCTGGCATCTTTGAAGTTGTCTTTATATAGTACCATCCTTAGAAAAGCACCTTTAGCTCAAGCGCTTTTCAGATATTTGAATCACAAGCTCTATACCAGAGTGAAATAGTGTTATAATATATAGTTTTATATATATATATAGTGTTTGAGTTGGGGCAACCCCCGGTATCAATACAGGCTGAGGCATGAATAGATTGAGAGCAGCCCTGCCGAGAAGGACGTGGGGGTACTGGTGGATGAAAAGCTGGACATGAGCCAGCAATGTGCGCTCGCAGCCCAAAAGGCCAATCGTATCCTGGGCTGCATCCAAAGAAGCGTGGCCAGCAGGTCGAGGGAGGGGATTCTGCCCCTCTCCTCTGCTCTGGTGAGACCCCACCTGGAGTACTGCGTCCAGCTCTGGAGCCCTCAGCAGAAGAAAGACATGGACCTGTTGGAGCGGGTCCAGAAGAGGGCCACAAAAATGATCAGGGGGATGGAAGACCTCTCCTATGAAGAAAGGCTGAGAGAGTTGGGGCTGTTCAGCCTGGAGAAGAGAAGGCTTCGGGGAGACCTTCTTGCAGCCTATCAGTACTTAAAGGGGGCTTATCAAAAAGATGGCAGCAGACTTTTTGTCAGGGCCTGTTGCGACAGGACAAGGGGAATGGCTTTAAACTAAAGGGGGTTAGATTCAGACTAGATATAAGGAAGAAATTTTTTATGCTGAGAGTGGTGAAACACTGGCACAGGTTGCCCAGAGGGGTGGTGGATGCCCCATCCCTTGAAACATTCCAGGTCAGGTTGGAGGGGGCTCTGAGCAACCTGCTCTAGTTGAAGAAGTCCCTGCCCATGGCAGGGGGGTTGGACTAGATGACCTTTAGAGGTCCCTTCCAACCCAAACTATTCTATGATTCTATAAACAGTATTAAAAAAAGATCTACTTGCCCTGATTTGTGTTTCATTATCAAACAAAACCATACAGCATCTTTTCAGAACATTTTACTGTCTTCCTGGCTCTTAATTATTGGCAGCTTGAAACATCAAATAGATCTATAGCTGCTTGAGTTATTCATCTGTAACCCTCACCATTCAATGGAAATACTTTCAGTCAGTTTTTGCATGTCACTGCTTTTAGACAGCTGTCTAATGCTGAAGACGTCAGCACAGAAGTCTCCTTGCCCATCAACCATTACAGCTACAATTTTTCTGTTGTTATAAAGCATGCATTTTAAGTATGATATTTGTAAGCAAAGCTACTGAGTTGCCTATTGGAAAATTGTGACAAAGGCTGGTGATAAACTACTGTCTGTATTGCGATACCAACAATCATCTAACTTACTGAAGGAGCAGGAGATGTCCTCTGCAATTCTAGTTGCATTTAACAAACTGGCGTTAGAACAGCATTCCCACTGTAAGGAGCTGCTAAATGAAGTGAGTCTGCCTTTAGTCTAATTGAAGGTATTTCTAGAACACTCATTGCTGGTGAATGTAAGCCTCATTTAAAATAATATGTAAGTGTTTGCTGACTGAATTTTTAAACTGTCATTTAGCTCTGAATTCTGAAATGCTATTCCTATGTATGCTACCTAGATAGGTTAATAAATTGTTATCCAGTATTTTAGCCTATCTAAATTTTACAGACCTTGTGACAGTACTACTGAGTGTCTCATGATCTTTTAAGGTGTTTTTCCTCGCAGCTGTCTGTGATCAGGTGATCAGGATTTACTTCTGTTCCCGTGTGCAAGCCAAGAGCAGAGGGAGATACTGAGTGAATTCCTTAGCCTTTGTTTCTGACTTCGGGCTGGAGCAGAGAATTGAGCCAGTTTTCCCAAATGTCAGGCTAGTTGCTTGCTTGCTTGATGGTCCTTCCTCTCTGCTTTCTGAAAGGCTTTTAAAAGGAGAGGAAATGTAAGGATGGAATTAAAAAGAATACAGTGCATACATGATGTGATGATGGTACAAGCATTTCTTCTAGCTGATTAGTAACTGTAGTCTAGGCCAAGTTGCCACTGCTCTCCAGGTCAGTTGCTGATAACATCATCTTCCTTTTGAGAGGCATTCCCAAAGGTGTCTTCCAGGCCATGTTGTTACGTAGTGGGTATCAGAATTTCAACAGCTTTGTTAATTATTTGGCAACAAACCATACTGACTTTCAAAAGTGTGAGATTACAGTTAAAAATGCAGATATGGATTATGGTGGCTTCTTGAAAACAACAAATGTTTTTGTAAATGTATTAAATCCTTTCCAGGTATAATATTGTATAGTGTTAACTTTTCATGAATTGATTGCCAACATTTTTATGGCACTATTCCCTGAGTTATGGCAGTAAATTTCACATATCACAGTGTCAGTCCAGCAAAATAGAAAAAAAACACGGTACTCGATCTCCATAATAGAATCTCATTTGGAGAGTTAAACTGCAAAGATGTAGAAAATGCTGCTGCAAGGCTTGAAGCAAATAGTCTGGAGGCTCTGGGTACAGAGGGGCAGCTTCCATAGTACATATGAAGGAAGGGATAGAGGATGGTGGGCTATAACTTCTCCTTGAGTGTTTTGCCTGAAACGTTCTGGACTCTTCATTTGGAAGATGGGTCTTTGAAGTTCTTCAGGGAAGTCATATCATTGGAAATTGTGGTACTTTCTTGTTGTTTGTGAAGCATCCTCATGAGTCATCTTTTCTAGGAATGCTTTTTAAAAGGCAGTGGGACAGATTACATAGCAATATTCTTCATAATGATCAAGCAATATCCAGTAGTTTGAGGAACAACTGGAATTTTTTTTCTTTTTGGCCATTGCATATTGATTTTGTAAGTTTTTTCATCTATTGGTTACCTCCCTTCTTGTAGCTTTGAAAGTTATTTAAAATTAAAAATTCTGTCCTAACCTGCTGTTGGAGCTAAAGCCCTGACTTTATGGAAGCTCTTTAAATGCATTTTTTAAAAGAAAACCTGAATATAGTTTTCCATTTTTTTTGTATATCTGATGATAGACTTTAATTTTACAGAAATCAATAGTAAGTATTAGTTTGGACAGTAGCAGGCTGGGTTTTTTCCAAATCAAAAGTCTTCTGGTATTATACATTCTTCTTGTACAAAAAATATTTTAGAGTGGCTTAATACTAATAGTACGGCTGTCACAGAACAAAAATGTTGATTTATTAGGTGAAAATGGTCTTAAAAAGTAATTAAAATAATTCATACTGATGACATCTGTTTCCATGGTCAAGTGGTTAGAGAGGCTATCAAAAGCTGTATCAGTAAACTTCATTTAAAGGAATCATGATGAGATACATTGGTTTGGCTTCTATGATCAGGTCATTAAGTCAGGGCTAAAATTAAAAGCAAGTTGTTTTTATATCTTTTACACTAATATATTTTAATATAATATTGATACATTTTAACGTTAATTTTGTTTGTGACTTCTTTCTGTTTCCTCTGGAAGCTGAAGTCAGAATATATTGCTGAGGATGGTTTAAAATCTGTTAGATACCTCATGGGTGCATTTTGCTCTTGGGATCATTAGGGTCGAGGGTTTCTTTTTGTTTTGCTCTGTAATTAGAGGTACATTATCCTCTGAAAATGTCCCTCTACAAATTCCTAGCTCTCACAGGAACCAGGAAAAATCATCTTCCTGAGGCATTTTATATTTGTGGGTTTTGGTGCTCATAATGGATCTGAGGTTTCTCTTGTAAAGTTTTGGGAAATGTTTTAGTGTATATGGCAGCAAGGTTATTATGGAGTGGTTGCGTGCAGTTGTGAGATGCTGGATCCAGTGACCAAGACAAGCCCCTTCCATTCCTGCATTACTTGAATTTTTGGTTCTATCTTAGATTTTGTTTTCAAGCAATTGAATTGTTATTTCTAAATAATAAATGGTAAAGATGTCAAAAGACTGTGTTGTAGTATTTTTCTCTAGTTTTATTTCCAGAAGTTGTTACTGTCTTAGGGGAAATTCTTAGTGTCTGAACTTACCTAAGGGTAGTTGTTGTGGGAAGAGGTTCAGTGAACCAGATGACACTGAAGATGGCAAACAGAAAGGAAATTTAAGCATGTCAATATAAAAAATGTTGTAGTATTGTCTAAGTTGAAATACTTTGCAAATATTCATCGATGTAGTGGCACTTCTGGCATGGTACTGCTTGTAAATACTGTTGCTCTGGATGTAATATTCACTGTTTGGGTGGTATCAGAGTTTAAATAAAAATTATAATTCTGTACTCTGTAATTTCAATTACTTGAAAACATACTCAGAGCAGGTGTTTTAATCTCTCTCTTTCCC
>NW_008824247.1:1096800-1113008 GCF_000699105.1 Pygoscelis adeliae | reverse complement strand
GACAAGAAAAAGGCTGAAGTGATTAATCCCTAGATTATTTTTGCATGTTGGTAAGTGATTTCTTGTTGATGTTAAAAACCAGAAAGCTCTGAAAAGATTTGTTTCTTCAGTTGTTGTGACTTCCCCCGTTTGAATTCAGCTCCAGTTGAAAAGAATGCAAAATTATCAGGTCTACGGAGTAGCACTTTGTTGAAATAAAGAGAAAGCATAATTGTAAAGCAAGTGTTTTGATGCAGATGTATTTAGTTGGAGGTATTGCTGTAGCCTCCAGCCATCTAAATGTTGTCCTGAATATTTTTTGAATAAATTAAACATCTTTTTTGCATATGTCCTTATGGCAGCTACATTAATCATAACTGCACTAAAAAGTTGCATTCTGGCACAAGTTTTTAATTTATTTTTCTTAAATGGGGAGTTCATAAAAAACCTACTCTATAATGCATGTCTTTAAGTATTGCAACATTATAAATGAAATAATACATTAACTGATTCATGTAGCTACCTCTTGGGTGAGACACAGTGGACTTTCTAGGAGGAAAACTTGGACCTAACAACATCTGAGCAGTGAATTGACTAGGCTACAGTGGCTGACTAAGAATTAAGATTTTTTTTTTTAAGATTAGTAAAATATCTTTCTATTTGAAAATTTTTTTTTTTTTTTTGAGTCTTAAATCACAGGTCATTTAATAGGGATGACTTCTAGTGCAGCCACAAACATTTGAGCAACTAAAGGGGGCAAGTCTTGTACGTCCAATCTGCTTTCAAAAAACACGACTGGAGGCATAGCCAATCTCAGATATTCCAGATGAGTTTAGTAATTTGCATTTATGGTTTTCTTCTCATCTCCCAGTAAGGAGATTAAAGTGAAGAAAGTGACTTTGTGATTTTTTCATAAATTCCAACACATTTGCAGGTAGCCCATCGTTTGTCAGATTGTACCTTGACTTCTAGGAATGTAGCTAATTGTTTTCTTTAAACAAGTCAGTGTAAATACTGTTTACATTAAAGTGGCACCTTTATTTTATGGACCTGGCCTACTTGTTTAGGAAAACAAGTGCTTAATTTGAACAGCTTGTGACAAAGCCATGAGAAATTTGATCGTAAAGATGCCTGCTAGTATTTTTTAAGTAACTGTGAGTAACTGCATATTCTACTAATTAACATTTATAATTAGGATTTATTTTAAAAGCCTATACTTATTCAGGTAACTAGCTAAGAACAATTGAGCCTAGTCTTCTTTTGAGCATCATCTAAGCTAGGATTAAAGGTAGGGCACTATAGATAACAATTTTTTAAAATTTTACAGGCAAAACAACACTACTTGAATAGACACAGAGCAAACGGAGTTAAATTCTAGGCTTCTCTGTGAGCTGTAACTCGGTCAGTGTGACACGCTAAAATACAGGTGCTTTGTCTTGTCTAGATTTTAGAAGTTGTTTAGATTGGAAATTTGATCAGCTATGTGTAATATCTGATTGTTGATATGCCCGTTTTAGCACTTAAAAATATCTTTGAGATCCTGAAATGCTGCAAGAAGCTACTGTTGTAACAAGCTAACAGCATCTGGATGTATGCAATCAGGATTAGCTTCATCTAGGAGAACATGGGCGCATGACCGTCATATTTTGGAACACATGAGTGCGTTTTATGCTTTCACTTAGGCGTATTTGCTTTAATCTGCTCTATTTCCCCTGACCCAATCCTAACTGGAAATTGGCTGCTTTCTGCTCATAACTTATCTTCTGGATGTTGATTACTGATGGAGAGGTGTCAGTTTATTTAATTAAGAATGAGTTGGTAGATATTGAACTAATTTTCTGATGTAAAATTGCTGCTGACCATCTCCATAGGAGTGCTAGAATGTGCAGTAGTGTGAAGAAAGTTCACCTATTGACTGAAGGTGACTGGGGTGGTTGCATATTCTTCTGCATTGGACTATAGGGGATCCCATCTTACTGTGGTTCTGGGCAGCTTCAAATATGGTAAAGCATTCTATGAAAAGATAATTTGTTTGTTGAAAATTATGTTTACCTCTGGTTGGAAGTACTCCTGGAGAAATAAGCATGCCTGACTTAAATTAGAGTGGATAATAAACTTAGTTTTGTTTCTTATGTGTCAATTCATTGACATAATCAGTCTTTCAGCCCTTCCAGGGTAGCCTACTGGATTTTCTTTTGTATACTTGCATTAAATATTATAAATTCCTGACTATAGGAAAACATCTAATTGGTGTAGCTATGCAAGTGTTCTCTAAATACCTGATATATGACAGAGTGAATCACTGCTCTTATTAACAGACTAAACAGAAATGAGTTGAAATGAAAAGAGTAATAGAATAGGTAATTAAAAGCAATAAAGAAATCTTGAAGATGTCATATACCAACATGCATTATTTTTGTTAAATGGACAAGCAAATTAGTAATTATAATTTTGGAGAGGTTAACGAAACATTTGTTAAACTACAACAGCATGAAAGGGCTCCGTATATGTGCAGCTCACTTTTTATTAGCCAGTTATTTTTCTTTAATGTCTGGAAAATTCATCTGGTCAGTGTGCAGAGGAGGAGGGAACGTCAGGCTTCCGTATGGCATCTGTGAGGGACTAGTATGCTGTTCATAGGCAGTGATTTTTGAAGCAGTGTGAACCTCACTTGACCCTCTCTCCAATGCTTGATATTATTCTTAGCAATCCCAGTCTGTGTGTGTGTACCTGCAATGACCAATTCCTGTTTAATGCTTTGTTTTTAAAAGTGAGAAAAATAATGAGTGTTAGATCTCTCTCAAAAATGTGTATGACCTGCTGAAAAATGCATATGTAATAATATTCTTTATGAATTTGTCCTGGTTTCAGCTGGAATAGAGTTCTTCACAGTAGCTAGTATGAGGCTATGTTTTGGATTTGTGCTGGAAACAGTGGTGATAACACAGGGATGTTTTCGTTACTGCTGAGCAGTGCTTACACAGAGTCAAGGCCTTTTCTGCTCCTCACCCCACCCCACCAGCGAGTAGGCTGGGGGTGCACAAGAAGTTGGGAGGGGACACAGCCAGGACAGCTGACCCCAGTTGACCACAGGGATATTCCACACTATATGATGTCATGCCCAGCATATAAAGCTGGGGGAGGAAGGAAGGGGGGACATTCGGAGTGATGGCGTTTTGTCTTTCCAAGTAACCGTTATGCGTGATGGAGCTCTGCTTTCCTGGAGATGGCTGAACATCTGCCTGCCGATGGGAAGTCGTGAATGAATTCCTTGTTTTGCTTTGCTTGCGTGTGTGGCTTTTGCTTTATCTTTTAAACTGTCTTTATCTCAGCCCATGAGTTTTCTCACTTTTACCCTTCTGATTCTCTCCCCCATCCCACCAGGGGGGAGTGAGCAAGTGGCTGTGTGGGGCTTAGCTGCCTGCTGGGTTAAACCACGACAGAATTGTATTGTAAATTTTTTTTTTTTTTAAAGTCATTATCAATAAGGTACAGGGAGTTGAACATTCACACGAGATAACACTATTCCTGCACTCAAATCACCACTGAGTTAAAAAAAAAAAAGGTCATCATCCTCTCAGTGTTGGCAAGGTTCCAGAATTAACTGGTCTCAACTACATTTTGTACAAATATGCCATGATGACTCTTATTTTGTCTTCTAAAATGCCAGTTTTACCCATCTGTAGAGTTATTCTGTTTGGGCCATTCATTTAACTCTTTTACACCTTTTGAAGAAACCAGAGATTTAAGACTGATCAGCTGAAACCTCTTCAGACTTATTACAGCTTATGCAATACACTGGTTCTTGCCATTCTGCCTATATTGGAAAGCAAATAAAATTCATAAATGAGGTACCTGCAAGTGGAGTACGTTGGAAAATCTCTATTTCAGTTTTGTCTTTATTCTGCCTCAGCTTAATGAGCCACATTTGTTCAAATTCAGAGACGTCAGTGGAGCAGCAGCAAGAACATTTTGGCACAGTAGTTCTTGTATGTCTTGCAGTCAGTGGCTCTATTTAGCATGCAGGAGACTTATTGTTGTTCACTTCTCATTCTTTCCAAATGCTATGGAATATAATTTGGTGCATCTTCATTTCCAAATAAGTGTTCTTTAACAAAATGAAAGTGACTGCAGCATGCATTATGCGAGCCATATCAAAAGCACTGAATAGATTGAAAAGGTGAGGAGGAATAGGAAAATAAAGTTAAGAACAAATTTGACAAACTGGTTGTCCAAAATTATCTCCAGGAAAATTCTAGATTGAAATTCTAGGTATTTCACATTTGCAAAATGAAATTAATTGATCTTGAAAATGCAGTACGCTGCATGCCTGCGATAAAATGAATTTAACAACATTTTAGCAATGAAGCGCAAACAGCAAAGCTAGAACCAAAATAGCTTTCCAATATTTGAATTTCTTCATATGCTAATTATTTGATGGTAGTTCTCAGTTTATCTGCACACGTCTTTAAGGCATTTTACCTCCTCTTATTTGTGCTGTTTATGTATATGCTGCATTTCACCAGCATGTGCACACAATCTGTTTCTTATAGGAATGATGTAGTCAAGAAATATTATGAAAAGACTCATCTTTCAGGTTATTTTCTGCACAAAATCTTGACTCTCAGAAACTTGTAATAAGTGCTGTACATTTTGTTTGTCTGTGACTGTCATCTGTGCAAGATGGTTGTTTGCACAACTCAATACACACAAAAAGCGTTGGAAATTCTTTGTACCAGTACATGGCCATGCCCAACCTCTGGCTACTTACCGGTCTGAAAAGCAAGAGGACATACACATGTAAAATCTGAATTTTCTGATAGTACAGATTACTTCAGAGATTAAAAAACCAGCAATTTAAAGCACAATTTGTGCTGAATTACTATGGAAACATTAGCAGGTGCTGCATTCTAGCTGTCCAACTTTTCAGGAAATGGAGTGAAGTTGCTCAGCTAAATCAGAAGGTGCTCAGATAAATCAAAAGTTGTTAGTTTCTTCTCTTGGATTCTAAGTAGGTGTCTCTCCAGCAGGAAAATAGCTTTCTGGTCTTTCAGTAAAGCCATTTCTCCAAGAAAGAGTTACTTTCAGCTTCTACTTAATACTGGTTAGCCAGTAAATCTATGTTTGTGCATTTGATTGGTATCAAAGAGAAGTGATGCAGAATTTGTAAATACAAACGTGCTGATTCCAAGGAATTTTGGTTTGGACTGTTCTGAAAAGGTATTTATCCAGGTCAAAAGGTGAATGCTATACTACTAGGCTCTATTAATAAAAACTATTTCTTGGCAAATGTAGAAAGAGTAACCTTTGAAGAAAAACATTGTAATAGTAAAAAAAACAAAACAAAACCAACCACAAAACCACCCCTTTTTTGTGTCACAGTGTCAGTATACCATTCTCATAGGTTTCCTGAAGCTCAAAATACTGGTTCCTTTAAGCTGGGCTTCCCTTGTTGTTTGAGAAGCACTATTTGGTTTTGGTAATTTGGTGTGCTAGTTATTCTAGTTTCACTTCTTTCTTGAGACTCACTTGAAACTGTTCGTTTCGCGAGTGGAATATTTAGAGGGACAACACTTGATAAATTTGCTGCTGTTTTTTGTTGGGCGAGCAGCCCTTTGTGCTCACAAGTCTGAGATCCTGGATTTAACAGGCATTGCCAGCTTCTCCTGTCTACCAAAGATACAAGCATTTCTAATGTGTGACTGTGTGCAAGCTGACATAGTGTGTAATGCTTAGTCAGAACTGCATGGTATTCGTGCATGTGGTATTCATGGTTTAAGTGATAGGACTCCATAGCTACAACGTGAATTGCTTGTCAGAGAAAATGCAGTGGGGAAGACCTGGGAGCACGAGTGGGATTAGCCGCTGAAAGGGTTTCTCCTGCCTGTGACTGGAGGGGAACCACCTTTCGCTTCTGGCACAATCCAGAATCAAGGTCGTGTGGCTTTCATATGCAGGGCAGTAAACTGATAGCTTACAGGGCTGCTGCCATGCAGTTCTGCTGTCTCTGCTCTGGGAGACGCAGCTTCCGAGAGAAAGGAGACATTTAGGGCAGTTAGGACTTCAGCCTTCTGAGCTTCATCTAGGTGCATCTTTGTGTTTCATATTTGTGATAGTAGGGAGTTACGAAGATTCTTTAAATGTGATGTATCACGTGGTAAAATACAGAGAGAGTGAGACCTCATCTGCTTAGTGGTGAGAGATCCTCAGTACCAAAGGACAGGAATTGTGGAATCTGAGGGTTAGTCTGATGCATCAGAGATGTCCAAGAGTCTTTTTTTTTTTACTTCCTGACAAAAAAGTAATCCATGCCCCGTATCATCCAACAATCTCATTTATCAGCCTGTCATCACAGGAGTAGTATTTGGGGTGCTGAAAGAGATTGCCAGTGAGGTGGCTGAAGCCCTCAAAGAGGTAGATTATGTTCAGCGGTGACACCTCTTCATCACAACTGTGAAGAGGAGTTATGGAACAGTGACTTGAATTATGAAGTCCCTTTAAGAAAAGGCATTTACAAATAACTTCTTTATCTCTTCTTAGTTATGCATAATGTATAAAACATGATTCTGTGCCTATTTAATAAAAATAGACTTAATACAAAAAGCAAGTTTAATTAAAACTCATAACTGGAGATCTCAGAATGCTGATCACAAGTCTGAATGGACCTCTTTCCAAATTTAGTTATTAATCTGAATTTCATGATGGATATTATGTACTCAGTGCTTTGGGAAGTCATGCATTATGAAACAAGGATTTTCACTTAACAGTACCTCTACCAAATGTTCTCGGTGCTAATATTGTATGCCAAGTAGAATGTGATATAACAAATGATTTATTTTCAATAGGTCATTAAATTTTATCCTCAAAATTCTGTGAAACTGCAAGAACTTAAAAAGGAAGTGTAACACATTTAAGTTACATGCATGAGGAGACAGGTTTGTGGATGCAATCAAATCACAACTGAATTTTATAATCAGGTGACTCTACTGCAGCAGAAATCATTTTAGTTACTTCTTAAAGCTGAAATTCTAAACTTGTCTGTTGCAAAGAATAGTAGTCCTGAAGAAAGCAAAAATACTGTTTTCAAGATAAAATATTCCCCATGAAAAGATACGTGACTTATGTGAAGAGGACCAGGCTCTTAGGGTCCACCATTTCTCAGTCGGAAATACACTGCTATGTCTCTAAAATTATAATAATGTTTAACATTGTTTCAAAGTAACAGTTCTTTTGTTTGTTTGTTTGTCTTTGTTCAACATAACAAATGAAAAAGGTTTCTAAGCAAAAAAAAAAGGATTGGTTTTCATCTATCATTCTAAATATTAGGTCAAGAATTGAAGAATATGTAAATCTAAGTCATTGCATGACAGGTAGTGGAGAAAGTAGCAATTGAATATAATTTTTATGTATGGGGTATGTTATGGTTGCTGGTTTTGGATTTTTGTCAAGATTGAAATGGTAAACACCAGTGACTGCTAACTGATCCTTTATGTGGCTTTGTAGGTTCTCAGACCCAAATAAATCTTGAGGAGGGGTTTCTAGGAGGTAGTAATATGGCCACAGGAAACCCTGTGTGTCCCTTCAGCAGTTTAGGAAAGATTTTTACACATTTATTTCTGCCAGTGGTAAAACACTTATATCAATCTGAGTTTGGTTGGGTTCGTTTGTTTGTTTGTTTTTCTGAAGAAGTGGTGATTTGCATTAAAAACAGAAATTACGGGTTGAAGTGTCATCTTCTTGGTGCATGGGGTGGATTATTGTTGGAAATCCCTTAGGGACCTCAGAGATGCAGTAAAGGGCGTGTGTGCTTCTTCAGTAGCTTGCTGGGGGTGCACAGCTTAGCACACTGAGGCCTGTGCCTGTGAGTTGGGTGTTCCAGCGGTGCGATATAGCCAAGACCACCAGAAGCTCGTGGTAGCCGGGATCCTAGGGCTGCTCGCAGTTTTCAAATTTGAATGAATGGCACAGAAACCAAACTCACTGTGAAGGTTTTGTTAAAGATATAACTGTATGTTTGGACTTTGTTCGATATGAAAACAAATAATGTGTAGCTTCCTCCATTATTCGTTTAATATATTCTATGCTGTGTCAAGGCTCTCAGTGCTCCATGAAAACTGGAGGGGGTGGACAGTGCTGCCTCGAGCAGGGGAGCCCATCTGAAGCGGGTGGCTGACATGGACCTCTGACACCCCCCCGCGTGGGGCACTGCTTGGCAGCAGTTCTCCTCTCCCACACTCTGCTGGCGCACTTTGCTTCTCTCTCCTTCTCCAGTTGCTACATTTTTCCTCATACATGAGAACATGAGCGCTTGTTGGACTGATCAGTCAGTCTGTCTGCTGGTTGGAAGCCAAACCAGCTGGGAGATGTGTTTTGTTTTCTTAACTGGTGATCCATTCAGAAAGTAGGCTTGCAGAGTCTTTTTGTTCTTGAGCTGGACAAGCAACAGCTCTGCATCTCAGTTTTCAGCAGGCCAAAAAAGTGTTCTTCAAACCTGCATCCAGGCTGGTGAGCTTGTACGTTAGTTGAAGCGATCTAGAGGAGAGAAATTAAGGAAAAGGTCAAATACTTGAAAAGTAAATGAGTAATCCGTTCTCAGACCGGTGCAAAAAGTAGCAGGTTTCTAACAGGGAAATTCATTATAGACTCTAGAAAGACATTCCAATGGTGAGATTATCTAAATACTGGAATAAGTTTGTGAGGAGACTGTGGGATCCTCATTACCGAAGGCTTCAAAACCAAAGCTGGGAATGATGGAATTGTACCTTATTCACTGGGGAGGGGGATGGAGTTGGTGGCCACCAGCTGCGTTTTTCTGGAGGGCTTTATGTTTTCTGTGGACACAGCTGCACTGCGGCATGTGTCAGAGAGGCTTCTGTGTCAGGAGATGTCCCAGCTAGGAAGGCAAGAGACACAGTTTTTGGATTTTTGGAACACGGCCATTCACTGGGTTTTTCCTCTGTCAGAGCACTTAACAGTATTTGTCTGTGGGTATTGAAATTATCAGTGTAGTGAGATTAACCAGTCATCCAGTTGCTGTCAGTCTCAAGAAGTTATTGTTACAGCAGTTCAGCTAGTTCATGTCTTTGAGCTTCTTATGGCAAATCTGAAATCAGGAATTAATTAATTTTATTAATTTAAAACAAGCAAAGGTTCTGGAGGATGATGATATAATGCAGAGTTAGAGCCTAAACTTTACAGAATAACACTGTATGAACTCATGAATATTACATAGTGTCAGGCTTATGTTTTATTTGGTGTATTTATATTTATTTGTAGTGCAGATAGTGTTTTTCATCAATGTTACCTATAGAGAAAGCGTGTCATGGAGCTGTACTGACTTCTGTTGCTGGTGGAAGTCTATTAGGGTAATAAAAGCCTTTATATCGCTTGTGGCCAATGAATTAATGAGAACTGGCAATACGTCTACACTCAGGCCAGTAGATCCTGTTTTCAGTTTGTTATTTCTGTTTCCAGTATTTACTAATGTACGGCAAATCATAATTGCAAGCAGATTGTATAACACCAAAAAGTCAGTAGAGCAAACGAGCTGTTTGCACTGGAGTTCATAATGAGCCATCACTTATTTGCCAAGTGATTACTATTCATTTTTTAATCATGGTTAGTGTCACGTTGACTCTTATTCTATCTGAAATTGAAACAGTTTTCAACCAGAATTTTAATTATTTTCTAAAATGTATATCTTATATGTATACTATTTGAAATTATTTGCTAACTTTTGCTAACTATGAAAGCATAATTTGCTTTCATTATGGAAAAGAAAAATGGAAAAGGTAAAATTGGGACTTTAAATAGTTAGCATAAAATAGTACCAAATTTTGTGTGAAGTCCAGTGTAAAACAACCGTACTTCAGCATACTGAAAAAAAAACAAAAGTAGCAGTGGTTACTTGTGTAAACAACTGTGTGAATTAAAAGTTTGCTGATTTTAATTAGCATTATAATTAGAGATTTGAAGCACTGATTTAAATTGATCCACCCTGACTTTGCTATCTCTGATTCCTCAAGAAACAAATGTAAAATAGCATTGTTTTGGTACAGTATGAAAAGTTCAACTGCCTGTGCAATGTTAATAACATTATAGAATCATAGAATCATTAAGGGTGGAAGAGACCTCTAAGATCATCGAGTCCAACCGTCAACCCAACACCACCATGCCCACTAAACCATGTCCCTAAGTGCCACATCTACACATCTTTTAAATACCTCGAGGGATGGTGACTCAACCACTTCCCTGGGCAGCCTGTTCCAATGTTTAACCACTCTTTCAGTAAAGAAATTTTTCCTCATGTCCAATCTAAACCTCCCCTGGCGCAACTTGAGGCCATTTCCTCTCGTCCTATCGCTAGTTACTTGGGAGAAGAGACCGACACCCACCTCGCTACAACCTCCTTTCAGGTAGTTGTAGAGAGCAATGAGGTCTCCCCTCAGCCTCCTTTTCTCCAGGCTAAACAACCCCAGCTCCCCCAGCCGCTCCTCATAAGGCTTGTTCTCCAGACCCCTCACCAGCCTCGTTGCCCTTCTCTGGACACGTTCCAACATCTCAACATCCTTCTTGTAGTGAGGGGCCCAAAACTGAACACAGTATTCGAGGGGCGGCCGCACCAGTGCTGAGTACAGGGGCACTATCACTTCCCTGCTCCTGCTGGCCACACTATTTCTGATACAGGCCAGGATGCCGTTGGGGCTCATGTTCAGCTGGCTGTCAACCAGCACCCCCAGGTCCTTTTCCGCCAGGCAGCTTTCCAGCCCCTCTTCCCCAAGCCTGTAGCGCTGCATGGGGTTGTTGTGGCCAAAGTGCAGGACCCGGCACTTAGTCTTGTTGAATCTCATACAGTTGGCCTTGGCCCATTGATCCAGCCTGCCCAGGTCCGTCTGCAGAGCCTTGCTACCCTCGAGCAGATCAACACTGCCGCCCAACTTGGTGTCATCTGCAAACTTACTGAGGATGTACTCAATCCCCTCATCCAGATCATTGATAAAGATATTGAACAAATTATGTCTAGCCATACCGAAGTTTGATCGTTCAGACAGTTTTACCAAAACGTAATTTTCTGGGAGTCCAATAGAGCCATGTTTCACAAAAGGTATTCCATCACGAGCTAAATGCCAAGGTAATCAATCATACAGTGTACTGTGTCCTGTTGTTATGGATGTAATACATTATTTATGCAGTATAAAGATTTTTCAGATGTTGTTGAAAGGAACGGGCAAGTGAATGAACAACTGTAAGGTATAATAAGTCCTTAGCTGAAAATTGCAATTTTCTAGGTTAAAATTTGTAAATGTGCCTACAGTGCTTACAGCATGTTTGAGACTGATTTGCTGCAAGCATGGGCTTTCAGGGAGTAGCGAGAAGTCAGTTAGAAATCTGTAATACGCTAATTACACCTACAAATGAGTGCCAGATCTTCTGCTCTTAGTATTTCTATACCATGTGTGTTTCAATTACTAAAAACAAAAGTTGTTACTCAGTTACTGGAAATAGGGTAAAACATTTTGGCAGGAGTACAAAACCTAAAGACTGTTTGAGGTGGTACAGTGTGGGTTCCTCAGTGAGCCATTGCATATGATCACGCTGATACAGTTAATGAATATAATTAGGCACAGGCTTAGGCTTTTGATGGAAAGTTGTCTCAGCTTCCAATTTTCCCCTCACTGCATTGTTTCAAACATTTTGTTCTTGTGCTAAGAATGAGATGATAGTCTTCTTCACCAGATTCATTTAATAAACTGTGATATTTGTATGAGAAGCCCTAAAAGACTGATATATAGCAATGGAAAAAAAAATGCTTCCATAAATGGCTACATACTGAAATGAGGGCGACCTTCTTCCTTTCTCCCTGTCAGATTTGGCAGTTCTTGCTAGTTGGCTAACAGGAAGATCTGCAGTTGTACCTGCAGAGTAGTTTTCAAACTGTGATCTTGTTACGCTCCCTGGCTGAAGAGATCTGCAGCTCAGGGACTTTCAGGGACAAAGGCACAGCACTTGCTGTACTTACTATCCCTTGATATATTTTTATTACTGTTACCTACCTACCTACTTTTTGAGCCCATGTATACTCTTAACAGCTTCTGTATTCTTTGGCAAAATGTTCATGGCTTTGCCACTTGCCACGTGAAGAAGTGCCTTCAGATGTTGAGCCATGCGTTCCCTAGTTCTGTTTGCTGTTGTTGATTTAATTCCTCTATACCTGCTGCTGGCTCTTCTCCCTCTTCACTGTTTCTCTACCACCTTCTCAATCAGCTCCAGTGCCGTTCTCATGCCTTCTTGCTCTTCCCCTTTCCTACTCTTTCCCATTTTTAAAATAGCTTCAGTCAGCTCTTCTCTCCACCATGGTTCCGTTTGTCATCGCTCTGTCACTTCCATCAGATCTTCTCTCGATAGTCTTCCTCTTTGGCCCTCTCACCTTTGCCTTACAGTTCTTCCCTGTTCATCTTTGAATCATCACTTCCACACTGGCCTTTCGTACTTTTCAAGCTGCCACATTTCTTCATGTCCTTCTACTCATTTGCACATGTAGACGTGTTTCAGTTCTACTCAAGAGACATCATCCATCCTGTTCTTTAGCAACTGCTCTCTGATTTCCCTCTTACACAGCTCCACTTCTCTGAGAGCCCTGACGATAATCAGCCTTCCTCTCACTAGTTGGTTGTTCACTTGGCCTTTCCATATCTGCTCCAATTTTTAGGGGGTTTGCAGATGTGACCACCCTCTGTTCTGGTGTCTGTCTACTCTAGTAGTTCCTCCTTCATAATTTCAGGAATCTCCTAGTCTTCAGTCTCCTTCTATGACAGTGTTTTGCATGGCTCTGCCTTCTGCTTTTTTCCTCCTCTTATCTGCGGAGAAATCTTGACCATGAATACAAATTCATGTCTGTACTAATGAGTCTTATCTCAGTCTCTCTACTCCAGCTCTACCGTTCTGTCCAAATTAAAATCTTAGCTGACATTTCATGGATTAGGCAATTCTCAAGAAAAAAGTTCAACCTTCTTTGCTGTCTTCTTTCATGGTCACTGTGAGTATCACCACTATCTCTCATTTTAGACTATGCCTTAGTATTCCCATGGTCACGTTCTGGTGCTTATCTAAATCCTTCTTAATCCTCCTTTTGTCCCTTCATTTTCCACAGATGACAAATTACACGCTCTCTTTCCTGAAGAGAACCCTTCTGTAGCTTCTCCCCGTACTAACATTCCTCAACCCTATTGCACACATGATGTTACATTTTATCTCAATTACCTAAGTAACACTAACTCTCAGCGGTTATTCTTAATTTGTTTTTTTTTTTTGCTTTGAAGTTGCTTTACGTTATTTTAGACCTGAAAAATTGTGTTTCTTTCAGTCAGTTGGTCTAAAAGATCTTGCCTCATATAAATCTTTCTTGTTCTTCCTACTTGGCATTTCTAAGACTTACCTTTCCTATTCGTTCACGTAGATAAAATTGTTATCAAGGGATATTATGATTTTCTGCCTTGACTTCTGCAATGTCTTCTCCACCTTCCTTTATGAATGCCATTTTGCTCCATTAGTATCTATTAAAAATGCGGCTGCAAAGTTACCTCTCTTCATGTGTCTCCAGACCCTTAACTTTCAGCACCCTTCATGGCCTTTCATCTGTCTGTTGCTATCAAGAGCTTAGTTCTCACTGGTTATTGTCTGCTTGCTTATTTTTCAAACATGACCTTGATATTTTTTTTGGCCTCAGCTTTTCCTCACACTTAACAAAAGGTGCTGGTGGATGGCTGCCAGTGTACCTCAGAAGCCTTTTCAATTTCTTCATCCAGCATCCCCTTTGCAGCAATGCCTGTGGAAATACAAGAGGGCAGCTCTCCTGCTGTGTCATGCCCTTTGCTCATAATCTTCCCCAAGGCAGCTTGCTTCCTTGTCCTTCATCAGGCTGCATTCGTCTGTTCTCTTGTGTCTTCTACTTAACCCTTACGCTCTTTGGGCCAGGAGTTGTCTTTTGCAAATTTTTGTAAAAAGGGACTCATGACTTGGGAAGCTGGATTTGACAACAACAAAAAAATTAATAATAAATGGCTCTGCAAGTGTGCAGTGTCAGTCAGGTGCTTTCTGATTTACTGGTTACTTGTTTGCATATTTGAACAAATGTGAATCTATTGCTGCTGATAAATAGGTCCTGAATGAAGGCAGACAACATCTTATTCTCACAGCAAGCAATTGTGTTGGTGCTGTGAGCAGCAATGCTACTTCTGGATTTCTTTTCCTTGCTTCTGTATGTAGAAGCACCAGTAGCAGTTAAAATAACTTTCACTGTGAGGAATTAATGTGATTCATATTTTTCTCCCTGTAAATGTGCTATTTTGCATACGTATTTTGTACAAGCGTTTAGAGTACGTGACTTAAGCAGGACAGTGAAAACATGAAAGTCTTGTTGTAGGACAAGTGCTTAATGCCAATGTTGCTGTTTCTCGTGTACTGAATACGAATCAGTTGTTTCAAGAAAAAGAGCAGAACTAACCAGTTTACAGAATTATGTCATTTACGAGGTTTCCATTCTGATTATTTCATGTCAATGCTGCTGTTGATCTGTTCATTCTTGAAAAATACACGTCACTAAGCAAAGAGTGGTCTTTGCTCCCAGTCTCCGCTGTGAGTAGTGGTGGCGGTGGGACACCTCTGCTGCGTCATGGCAGAGGATGCAGTTTCTTCAGGCTCGTTTGAAAATGCCAGAAAGCGATACAGAGAAAATTCTCTTGCGTAGGCACCGTCTCTGTGGACATATGCTGAGGTTCCCTGGAGAAGACTGATGTGTTGAAATGTTTGAACACAGAGACTACTTTGGAGAATTAATTTCTGTATTTGAGCTGACAGCCATGGCTGCTGTGAACCTAAAAGTGGAGAGAAAGAGGGAGTGTAAAGAGACAGTCCAAGGATTACATGTGGAGAATATAAGTTTAAAAACAGGGTTCTGCATTGTGGTTTTCTGTTTTTTTGAGAGGGCCTTAGACTTTTGGACATGTCTGTTAGCATGTTTAATTCTCCCAGACCTTTTTACTAATTTTTTTTTATAAGGCACAGCAAATCTCCGCCCCCCCCGCCCCCCTTACTATTTGCTCACTTGCAAGCAAAATGATACCTGACAACCTAGAATTAGAAAGATTTCAAATTAAAAATTGTTTAGATTTTTCTGGTTTGAAGCCTTTGCATTGTTAAATGCTTTAAATCAATTTTGTTTCAGACAGGGATTTACTGTGCATGGTAGTATCTCTGTCTAGCTGCTGGCATGGCAGGCATGGAAACCTTTATACTTTGCCAGAGATGAAGCTACTACTCTGTTAATGATACTAAAGATCCTAGGTTTGATATTTTATGGCAAATAAAACAACTGTGTGCTCATGCCCATATTTCATTATATTGGAACTATTAGCTTGCACTCCTGTGAAATCTGTGTACAAGCATTCTCTAAAATCAAGAATATATGCAGTAGGATAAACTCTTCTGTTTGTCAAAATTTATTATATTCCAGTGTATATTTTGCTTCCAGTGCTACCCATCTTTTAAGTTGTATTTTCATGTCTGTAACATGAATTATATTTAAGTTAACAGTATAGTTGGTTTATCCTGACCTTTCCCACCAGAATTATATTAGTCTGCCCTTTTGTTAAAATTGCACTGATAATTGTGGCTAGTAACAACTTGAAAAACCTTGTCTTTACAAAAAGTATTCCACATGCGTCTTACAAGAGCAAATAAAAAAATGAAAGCATAAGGTCTGGTTGTGAGACGTACCTATTATAATCCAAATGCAGATAAGAGCAAATAGATTAAAAAAAAAAGTCTTTGAGGAAATTTAGAAGTTCTCAGCATTTCATTTTGCGGTAGATGAGTTTGTAATTGTAAATTTACCAAATTATATTATCTTTCTCTATATGCATTCATTATGTTGCTATTAATTCTGGTATGGACTATAAGCACTTTGTAGAGATCAAGTCTACAGATAAAACATATACTTACTACTATGAAAACAACAGAAGCTTTACTAATAAAAAAAAGCCAGAAGTGAATGTGTGGAAATTTCTATATTTTTTGTGTTTTCAATGGTTCTGAACTGTGCTTGTGGCAGGAGCCATTTCCAGCACAAATTGCTTTGCTACAGTTACACAGCGAAGATTTGAATGTTAGTATATATGCATCAGAGTGTGCTAGTTTGGAACAGAGGCTTACCCATTCACTGTCCATAAAAT
>NW_008824247.1:1092195-1096762 GCF_000699105.1 Pygoscelis adeliae | reverse complement strand
TAAGTATTTTCATGTACATTATATGAGACCACTGGCAAAAGCAAGATTCTGCTGGCTAAACTAGGCTAACTGTATTATTTAAGATGTCAAATCGCTTAAAAAGAAATAAAGAATGACTGGATGAAATTGAACCTTGGTGTGACTGGTAGTGATTGGGAAGGGTGAGTGCTTTGAAGATGAAGCTAAGAGTTATCTGTCCCTTCTACTGAAAACCATGAATGCTATTCTATAAAGTGGTGTGAAAACCAGGACGTATAGCTAGCCTCCCAGAGCCTGAAGATCAGTTAGATCATCTTAGTCCAAAGGCTATGTCTGTCTGACTAACCTGCCACCTTGGTTTCTCCAATTTTTGGTTACCAGCCTTTCTGGCCAGACCCATGGAACTTGGCCAATCCTTCTGAAATAGTTGACCATGTTTGTGTCCACATCATCTTTCTGTGGTGTTCCTTGAATGCATCTGTGTGCTTCAGACCAAGAGAACAAAAAGTCTTGCAACAACAACCTGTTCTCTGCTGTTCCCACCCTTTTGTATATCACTTCCTACTTATCTGTAAGAAGAAACAAACCTAGGAGGAGTGGCAAAACCAGTTGTGGAATGGATGTGTATGTCACCTGTTAGAATTGATGTTCAATGTTAATGCAGATGACAAAGGGTAGATGGCAACAGGAAGAAACCTCACATGACTTTGTCACAATTCATGAAGGTTGACCTTAAACACTGCTGCACACATTTTAGAAATGTGGTCGAAAGGTGGCCTTTCCCCTCTTAGCTTGCAAGATACTTCCCTCAGTGGAAATGATGCTTTCTGTGTTTGGATTTGAAGGTTATTGATGAGTATTACATGGTAGGGAGTGTAGTTGTCCAATTTCGGCATGGTTTAGGCAGCTCTTTGTATGTCAGATCAGCACGTGGTTTGCTCCGCTGGCTCCCAGTCAGTTATCAGTATCGTCTAAGGCTTTGGTCTTGATCTTCAAAGCAACTGTTGGATCAAACACCCCAGCTACATCAAAGGCTGTATTTCTATTTGTGAACTGCCAGAATAGCTGTATTCCTCTGGGGCAATGTAGATGATGAAATATCAGAGCAACCATGCATCAGCTGGGGACACAGTGTTGTGGGTTGGGGGTACAGGCTATGAAAAAAAAACAAACCTGCGAGGCGATCAGGTGAATCCAGACTAAGATGTTTTAAAGGAAATGCTACAAAACCTCTCTGTTTGTGAATGTGTTCCATCATAAACATGATGCAGAAACAACTCCCATTTTTATCTGAAAAATAATTGTCAAAAAGAAGAAAATTAATAAGATTTGGAATGCTGTCAGATCATGAAAGGGATTATATTTTTAAATATCCTTTTATATGAGCTGTAATATGCTAAATTTTTAAAAGTTGTAGGGTAACCTCCTAGCAGTATTTAAAGCTTACCTTTTCTTAGCATTAAAATCACAAACACCACTTGCTGGGAGAGGCCGTATTATTAGCAAAAGCTAAAGGGTGGCATAGCTCAAAAGGAACTGAATATTGTATAAGTATGACTGTTGATGGACTCAAATCAAGTCTGATCAACTTCTAAACAGTCCTTAAAGGCTTTGTTTCTAGCTGATCAGAAATATTCCCCCACTGTGCTTTATAAAGTACTATGGACAGAATTGATAGTGCCAAAACAATTCTTTCTCCCCCTTCAACCTGGTTGCTAGAAACTGATAAATTGCTTAAAGAGTTGAACATAAAAATTGCAGCTCCAGACAATTTAATTGGATAAAAAAATAAATACCTATTAAATTAGATATAAATGAAATACCATAATAAATAGGTATTCTATCAATTAAATCTTGGAAAGTACAATGTTTTTTATGTATGTACAGGTTTCCATGGTGCGTTTTTTCAGGTCTCCCTTTTTATCTCATGGTAATAGGTAATTTTCACCTGAGTGCCTAATGCCTGGTAGAAATGAGACATCGTTCAGCTCTTTTGAACATTTGAGTCCCTTGAGTGTCTGTTTTCTTAAAAAGGTACATCTATTTCTTTATTTTAAGCTTCTCTTAGCCTGTCTAACACATTTACCTGAGCTCCACCAGCCATTCAGCCTTCTTTACAAAGAGAGAAAGTTGTCATTGCACCTTGTAAGAAAGACACCTGGAAGTTGAATTGGAGGTATTCTGTTGAGAAGCAGGACAAAAGCTCTAGAGGAACCTGCCCTGTTTGCCTCATCTGGTGTGTTTCCAAAATGACTACAGTAAGGTAGAGGGTGATTATTGTTGACTTGGTACAGTGTGGAGAGTTGAAGGCAACAAGGTTTCCAAAACCTCCAGCACAGAAATTTTGCTGAATTTTTCTAAAATGTTGAGTTTGCATAAGAAGAATCTCTTTATGCCTCAGGGGGAGACTATGTGAATGCAGAAATGTTTTCATCTCAATGCATGTTCGAACTGAAAGTCTTCGTGCAAAGTTTCTATGGAACTAGATTGCAAAATACATGGGCCAACCTGTGTGGTGTAAAAAAAGAGCGAGCTTGTAACCCCTGAGCAGAATGACAATAGCAAGGTCAGTGCCACTGAATACTGTTCTCCTGACCAGCCTGATTTGATGTCTGAATGGGTTTCCTTCCGCAGCTGAACTTTGTAATGAATACACGCTCCAAAGGACATTGTTGCTAACCTTAGACATAAATGGCAGGTGGTCAAAATCTGTTCTTCAGTTAATCTCTTCTTTGATAACAATTTCCTTAGGAAGGATTTAATCCCGAGTCTGTAAATTGCATCCTATTTGTACCTAAAGAATTTTTACAAGTGTTATCTTGAGCTATGATTTTACCTTTTTTTCCTCCAGCTCTTGTGGTCAGTAATGTGAAGTTAAGTCATAAGATTTCTTCTTCCTGACTGGCTGATATGAATTTGAAGCAAGAGGGAAAAAATAATGAGTTTCTGTTGTTCAGCTGTGGATGATAAATGTTCAAGTTCTTAACAATTTCAGGGTCTTACAAATATTTTAATCAATATGTAACAGGTGATACTAATAAGAAATATGACCTCATGATTCCTGATGAATTAAAGAAGCATATTTGCCAATTATTTCTTTTGTTATAGTAAGCATTACCTTGAACACATCTCTGCAGATTTTCTGCTGGAAAAAATTAATATGAATGTGTAACAAAAGCAAAGGTTTGATCTCTGTATGTGTAGTTGTCATATGTGTGCATATATAAATGACAAAACTTAGGAAACAATGCAATCTCAACATTTTACTGAGATAACTGAGAATATGAATGAACAGCCCAAGTCTTAAAAGATGACTGCCGATAAATGCTAGTATTACAGAACTCTGTTGCATAGTGTCACGCATACTTTGTTGCACACAACAGCTTTGTACTCTTTTTTTTAATTTTTTAAAAAATATATAATTGATACGCACCAGTTGTATTGAAAGAATAGATGCAATGGGAGGGACCAGTAAAGAGCAAATACTTAATGCTTAAAACAAATTGAAATAAACTATAATTTAATGCAGAACGCTTTTCAAATATGGACATTCATTAACATTTGAAGGTGACCTTCAAAACAGTTTTCTGTTGAGTTAGTAGTGCTCTGTAATATTGTACTAAAAGGTGAGCTAGGAGATATTTTTTGTAAGAAAAAAAATACTTAACCCAATACCAGTAACAACTTTGTTGTGAAGTAGCACCTGAAGTTCCCGGTAATCAACATGCTTTTCAGTCAGTGGTTATGTTACCTTAGGCGGTTTACAGGGCTGCTGAGTCTGACGATGCTTCTAGTGATTTTATGTGCCTAGCTATGCAATTACCTGTACTAGTATTTCAAAATAGCCAAGTACAAAATGTGTGTTTAGTACGTTTTCTTCTGCCTTCTGATGGCAAATCTGGCTTTTATCCCTTTCTTCTGCCTTCTTTCAGTGCACTGCAGAAGCATCACTGGACAAGCAATAAGGGACTTCTGCAGTGGTGACTAATCTTACCCTTCACTAGCTCATTTCCTTTCACTCACTCTATATGCAGATATAAAAGGGACATTTGGTATGGTTTTTGTTTGGTTTTTGTTTTTTTTAATTTATTTTTGTTGTGGTGAGCTGTGTGCACGTAAGGACAGTGTTCTTTTAAAACCTGGAGATAGATGGAAATGGTGAAATATCAGAACAAAAGTGTTAAACTTTAAATATTTAGTGATGTGAAGTTATTCGTCGAGTGAAGGATCATTTAAATGAGCACTGTTTTGGAAACTCAGCTGTGTGCATCTTGGTTAGATATATAAACAAAAGGTAGCGATGTCTTTAATTATAGCTACTTTGCATTTGGTTTTGCTTTTCAGCATAAATATGCATGGATCTAGGGTTCACATTGCTTAGAAATGCCTGTAAGCTTTTTGTTAGCATTTTTGTGTGCATATACAATTGCATATGCCCTCCGGTCCGTCTGCTTTCTTCGTGCCTGTTAGCAAAAATTTACAAAAGTGGTGTCATCAGTTCAGGACTGCATGGAGCAGAACCTCTATCTGCAAAAGCAGTCAGCTTTATTGTATTAGCCAAGACTTTTATGGAGCAGCATCTTCTGTA
>NW_008824247.1:1079785-1092122 GCF_000699105.1 Pygoscelis adeliae | reverse complement strand
TGTGGGGAAGGAGGGAAGCTGAGCCCCAGAGAGGAGTGATGAGAGGGTCTCTAACTCCCTTAAAGTGGTTAATTCAACTTAAGCAGCATTCTGTTTTTTAACTGCAAGGACACCCAGATGAGTTTTAAATCAGAGTATTTCATGAAATACACTTCACAGCGGTGATTAATGTGTCCACGAGCTCGTATCTCTTTGCCAATGTGTTTCTGAGAGACAGTAAAGCTTCATATTGCTTAAACGCTTGCTCTCAGATGATTGTTGATTAGTTGCTGTCCAAATCTCTCTTAGATTTGGTAGACTTAAGATGATGGTATTGGGAAGGTAGAATTTGAACATAAATCCTTGTGCTTCCTTTTTGAATAATATTTCTTCAACTTAAAAAACAGCCTTGGAGGAGAGCACTGATGATGACAGAAACGATTCCATTTTCCTGGCTATAATAGCGGTGGCCTTTGCAATGATTTTTGTTACGGCATCCCTATTAATGGGGTTGTGGCAAGTAACATGGACTTGTTTGCTTGTCTTGTAACTCTCCATTTGTCACCTGGCAGGCTGAAGAGGAAACAGTGGCCTTTCTTGCTCACAGTGGAAGTGAAGAAGAGTTTGATCCAAGTACTCTTCCAGATCCTGATAAATACAAAGATTCTGATGAAGAGCAGGATTCAGAAAGCGAAGACAGCTGTAGGTAAGTACATATCTTCCATGTTCATTTTGAAATGTTCATGTTTTTTAGAAACTGTTTTGTTTGGATGTTAGGAACTCATTTTACAGTCGTTTGCTTGCTCCTGGGACTTAGTATTTAAGTTTGTTTGTGAGGCAGGTGTTGAACAGAAATTTGTGCTAAAGGCTATTATTTTCTTTTGTGAAGCTGTATGAGAAAGATTTTTGAGTCAGTGTTGAAGGGATCTCAGTGAGACTGTTCCACATGCAAAAATCTTGACTAATTCCCTGGAGGTTTCATGGTTTTCAAAAATACATTTCTCTACTGTCACATTGCAGGTTCTGTTTGAAAGGAAAAACGTTGAAGTCATTTGAGGATTTGGATGAGCCCTCTGTACCTATGCTATATGAAATAAATTTGTGCACGGTGAAACTTGATAAGTTTTATGATTCAGTGTTGCTCAGACTCTTCAACACTACAAATGAAGTGGAATCTGAGTTAGAATTAAATATATAATAAAATTAACAATGTTAAACTTTTCTTCTTAATTTAAAACAGTGTTTTTAATTATATAAACCAGAAGATTTTGTTTCTTGTAGTTTAACAGAAAAGCACAGGGTGGGGATGAGGATCCGTAGTTGATGGCAACATACTGCATTTCTTCAGCACATACTGAAGGAAGACTGAGGGATATTGCATGAAGTCCTGTGTGGTTTTTGTCATTGGCTTCATTGCAACAAGGAGTCCGTCTGTGTGTTTCTGACAAACAGCCTATTGTGTAACAGATTCAGAAACATGATCCTGACACTTAAATGGGCGTATAGATCATTACTTTGCTCTCTTCTAGATGTCTAGGTTCATAAATCTTTTGTTTTTCACGTCTGAATCAGCTAAATCCTAGTGGCTAGGTTGTCCCTAGCCCCGTGTCACTGGACATTGTGGGGGCAGTATGTAGGACTGGGTTTTGGGACATAAAGACTGCATAGCCCTAAGTTAACAGGCTGGTGACCATGTCCCTTGTAGCCTGTTCACCAGTGTGTTGGTCAATAGAACTGATGGATGGGGGAAATGCACTGCTTTTTCTGAGCAACAGTAAATTGCTCCTTCTTTGTGCAAGGGGGATAAAAAAGGTTACTAGAAGTCAATTACAGTTTCTTCTGGTTTTTCACTTCCCTAAGCTGATTCAATATCTCCAATCCATGTAAAATGAATGATAAAACTGTGTCAAAACGTCAATATGTCAACAAGCAGAAAATGAGACCCATCATTCTTAAACAAGATTCTTCCAGTTCCTTCCATATTTATGACCGCTTTACTCTGCCCATCAGCCTTTGGTGGGAGAAGCAGCATGATTTGTTGAAGTTGTTCTCCTTTAATGAAGTTTAAGATTCGGTAATTTTGGGGGAGGGCTATATAAGAGGATTGGTAGGTTGCTTTTCACATGTTTCTAGGGTTGAAATATATCTGTCCATATTTAATAAATGCATCCTCTAGTGCTATTTGTACATTGCTTGTAGTGGAACCAGGTTAATATGATGAAACTTTATTCTCAGCTTCCTCCAGGTAACATCAGTAATATGGTTAATACTGTCTTTTTAATATATGAGATTCTGATGAGTAAAACCTGGATATAAGGCAGCGATTTGAGCTAGAGGATCCTGTAAAACACCATTTTGTTGGAAGGGGCCATCTCTGTTTGGTCTAATATTAATGAAGAGACAAGGACCAGAAGAAAAGTGTAGTTAGCAATTCTGCATTTACGTAGGACAGTAACAGACGTGCCAAGAGAAGTATTTCAGGATACTAATGCTTCTCCATGTCAGACCATAGCAGTGCTGGTTCTGTCGTTTTGCCTTTGAAAGCAAATTCTGAGCTGACTTCTGTAGTAATGCTTTGCTGCAGGTAACAAAGAAGAGAGGGAATCTTGATAGTCATTGGTAGTTTGTTTCTTGGAAGGAGTAGAACCAAGAGTTTATTGAGAAAGTCTGAAGTAAAGCTTTGGTAAGTGGTTAGAGACTGAGCAACGCTTGTCTTATTGGTGTATATGTTGCTGCTGAAGGACAGATTCCTGGAATCCATTAAGCTGATGGACAACTGAGCTGGTGGGAAGGAGTTACCAGCAACCGAGTATAGGAAACCTAGTGTCACAACACTACCTATTAAATATTTAATTACCTTGAGCATTTCCTAATTACTGCTAAATTGTTGCATACTTTCTGTAGGAAAAAGGTAGCATTTTATCGCTGCGTTTCTTAAACAAGATTTTGCATTATTTCAACTTGTAGCCTTAGGTAGGCTTAGCTAGGCTTAGTTATCTTGACAATACAATGTTTTGTAGCATAACTACTTAAGAAGTATTTTGAAAAAGTTATGGGGTCAGTCAGTTTAAAATTGGGAATTTTGTCTAGTTTATTTTCAATATCATTAAGTAACCATTTATCTAGGGGAGATCACTTCTGTCTTTTTTTATGTATTCATACATCACTTTTTGTATTGTTCCTTTCCCCAAAGATGTCAGCTAGACTCAAGATTAGCTAAGCTTTAAGAATAAAAATTGACAGAGATGGACAGATTTTTGGCAGTGGTAATCAGTGCAGATTTTTTTGGAATCTGTGGCTGATCTGGCCCCCTGGAGTTAGTGTCTGCTCTCAAGGAGAGCTAGGACTCAAAGAAGATCTAGGGCCTTGGTCATTTCCCCTTCCTACGAAGCAGGTTGGAAAAGAAAGAACATACAAAAACGAAAACAGGAATTTATTAATAATTTCTGACAAAGTATTTTCCTCAGCAAATCTGAAAACACTTTACAAAGGAGGGCAGTATGATTTTTGTAGGCAGGAATGTTGAGTCACGTAGTAACTTGTCCTAAAGATCATGGCGGTGACGCAGGTCCGGGAATAAAATTAAGGCACCCAGAGGGCCCATTGAGTGCTCCATCCACTAGACAGCATTCCCTTTGAAACTACTAATCACATGTGGTAACTGATTTTTTAAAATATTTTTTCTTGTTTTCAGTATGCCAGGTTTACACATGTAAATGTAATACCACGTAGACACAGTTTAAACCTTTTTGATTTTCCATTTTATTGGACTTGTTCTTACTTGAATTACTTTTTCAGGGAATATTTTCTTGGAACTTTGATGTCTACAGTATTTCAGTTATCTCAAGGAGATTAGTCTTGAATGTAATTTGGGCTGAAGAGAGTAACTTTGAGCACAAAAAAATACACTATATATATATATATATATGATTCAACTGGAGTTGAGATATGGATTTTTTTCTGCCATGTATTAAGGCTTGTCAGGTTTTAATTTACTAAGTGTACTTTAAATATGTTGTTTGGACTATGTTTGGAGGTGATTTTAGAACAAAGTGCAGCATTAGAACATTTTCCATGGTACACTGCTATCTACATTGTATCCCTGTATTTGAAATACAACTTAAAATCTGGGAGGGTTTTATCTATTAAATTTTCTTTTTTTAAATTATGAATTTTGCCTTGAGCCTGGCAAAGGATCATTTATTTGGAAGGTTGGATTTTATTTGGTCTTTGGAACTTAGTCATGTGTGGAAGCTAATTTGTCTAAAAGTCATATTTCAGATTTTGAATAGGAGATGCCAAGGCTTATCGAATAAAACACATTTGATATTACAATTTCTTTAAGATGATATATGGATTTAAGATCTTGTATATGTTTGAAAATGTAGTTGATAGCCATTTAAAGTCTCAACATTATTCGGTTCTTTAAAAGGTGGTCTTGCAAAGAAACTGTTAAAACATACATTTTGTTATGATTTTCACATGCAATATTGGCACATTCTTGCCATGCAAACCTGCTGACTTACTTACACAGTTATGGTTTTTTTGGCATTCATTTTATGACTACAAAGTTGGAATTTGGTTTTGCTTCCTTAAGTAAAATGTTTGTGTAAATCTGTCATGTCCATTTAGTGCTCTGGGGGTTATAATCTGGCTGGGTCACTTTTTTAGTATCAGATTGGAGGTTTAAGCTTTCCCTGTCTAGGAGCAAGACATTCTTGGGGTAACAAACATGTCTCAAGAACTGCCATCACTTGAAGCTTCATAACCAGCCTCTGTCAACTTCAGGACACAGTACCGGTCGCAGTTGTTTGCCCTGAGTTTTGGTTGACTTTTTAATAATAGGAAAGGACCTTAACTTCTTCCAAGGGGATTTTTAAAGGTTTTTGTTCATTTTTCCGTCTTTACGCAGTTGGACTTAATACTTTCCTGCTTTTCAGTCTCGTCTGTGTTTGCTGGAGGACTAGTACAATGGATAATATGTTTTCAGCCTTTGTTGAGAAGTCAAGAGCACTGAAATTTGGAAAGTGAGTCAAATTGCTTCAAGTTCTTCTCCAGCATTTAAGCTGAATGGGAGTTAACAAGGACCCAAAGAGCAGTTTCAAACAGCCTAGCTAGACCTGACATTCAGAGCTTTCTAGAAGGGGCCACGTCAGTTTAGGCATTGCTCCAATGGGAAAAGTACTACAGATAAACCTGCAACATCAAAGACCACAGTTCTGAGTTAATTATCAACAGCAATTTCCAGAAGCAGATAGCAGAGACACTGGTATTATATCATAGCCGGGGACAGGCCGGGAGTGGATTTGTCAATCATTGCTAAGGATAGTAATTAAATTGAAGTGAGGGGTGAGAACAGCCAGGGCAGGTATGCAAAGGCGAGAGGAGAGTGAAAGACTGTGGGATGCTCATGAGGGCAAGAGCAGTGGGCGACAACGTGCCGATAGATAGATTTGGAAGATGACAGGTCCAGGACAAAATTACATTTCTAGGAGTGCCTCAAAGGAGTGTGTCAAAATTAAGAGCCATTGATGGCTCTGGTGTGCAGTGCAGCATGTGGCGGTTAATCCCGTGATGGCTTGGGCCTGCCTAGGGAACATCAGTCATGTCTTTACAGGCTAAATGGATTTGGCCAGGTCGCGGGCTTAAGTACTGGCACATGCTTGTTTGTATTGTCCACAACTGCTGTGACTTTGGATGGTGCCAACTGGAGCTTTTCCAGGTAACGTCCCAGCGTATTTTGGTGCAGTAGGACAGGCCAAGGACTGTTTCCAGTAGACAGCATTGATGAAGCCACATTTCTTTTAGGTGTGTGTGGGTGAAGAATGTAGTGGTCTGTTCTCTAGCTCTGAAGTCAGCTTTGAGGCTCAGTGTAGGTATGTCTGGAGACTTGTGAGGTGCTCTGAGCACCCCTTAGGAGGCTTTTGTGAAAGCAGAGGCACAAATGAAAGAGGAAGATGCAGTGCAGCAAATTAATTTAGGGCTGGAAAAAGAGGAAATCAAGAAAAGCAAGAGAATTTGAATGACCAGTAAATGTATGGGTAAAGGAAAGTGGTAGCTGAAGAGGCTGGTGGTGAGCATAAGCCCATTGAAGAAGTGGTATTGATGTTGCATGGGAGAGGAAAGAGGTGGAGGGGATGTATGAAAGGAGGAGGGAAGATGATGGGGATCTGGTGGGTCAAGAAGAATAAATACAAAAACAGGCAAGAAATCTTGCTGCCAGTGGGAAGGAGGGGTTTCTGTTAAATCGACACTCATACCTCATGCACCTCTCTTAGAGCTGTCACTGAATTGTGTAATGCGTTACTCTTGGGGCTGGGAAATATTGACCTAATGATTTTAACAAAAATAAATCAGCCAAAAGTAGCACACAGTGAAATTAGGCTTTGAGATTAGAAAATACAACTCTATTCTGGTTTATATTTCCAAAATTCAGAGATTTTGCTCAAAGTGTTGGCTTAAAATAGAAATATGTTGGGCTACACTAGCTGCTACTTGCTTAAGGGGAAAAAATGCTTCTAAAAGGGATAATTCAAAGCAAGTATGTAAGACCTAGGGTGTGTTCCTTCAACAGCCTTTAAAAATAGACCATCTGTCCATGGTTTAAGAAGTCAAAAACACTGTTAATCTTTTCTCCCTACCCCCAGCATTTTTTTTTAAATTGGGGGAGCTATACAAATCATGAGTTAAATTTGCCTTTGAATAAAATTCCCTTCCAGCCATACCTCTACAAGCAGAGTAATTAATGACTCCAAGCATGTAATATGAGATTAATTTTTGTCTATCTAGCAACATTCATCATATTTGGTTTAAGGCTATCAATGTAAATTGTTAATGAGGTGAAAAATTCAAGTGTATCGAATAGGGTGGAAGAAAAGCAGCTGGATTTCTTAAATATTAATTTTGCAGTCAAATTGAGTTTCTGATATTTCTAATCCCTCAACCTCTTTAAATAACAATGTTGAGGAAGAACAAAATTATGATTGACCTTATCGTTACCTTCTCTAAATCTTTAATAGGTGCTACTGATCGCATTAACTCTTAGATCAGCATGGAAAAGATCTTGGACATGAGGAGAAAGGAGAAATGTCTTTGTTCTGGTACTGTTTTGTTCGTGATTTTATGGCCAGTCACCAGCTGACAGGTGTGCAAGTCAGCAGTCAGTGCTGCTTGCTTTATTTGTGAAAATTATGGGCAAATTGCAGTTTCTTATACCTTCTTATACAAGGATGCTGATGTTGACCTGCTAAGTTTTATGTGATTCTTGATGCAGTTGACATTACATTGTCTTTTGAGATGATTCATGTGCAAATCATGGTGCTCCCTCTAACGTGTGTTATTCAGGCCATATCAGTGACTTTGTGAATGCCAGAACTTAATGTTGTGATGGCCAGAAAAGCACTGTAAGACAGACAATGTGAAAGGTCTCTGCTTAAGGGCTTGATCATGCTGTTTAGCTGCAAAACTGGACATTGAGACATTGCATTGCTGTTGACAGAGATGTGATATTCTTATGCCATGAAAGTCTTTATAATAGTTATGCTCTAGCTCACTATATGAAATGGACCTGATGGTAGAATTTCCTAGTGAAATTCTGTGGTTCCTGTAAACTTGTCAGCTACAGAAACTACCTTTAAAAAAAAAAAAAAGAAAAGCAAAAAATGTAGTATGTCATCAGTAAGTGTCTACATGAATGGAAGAGAAATGGGATGAGTATTTATTGAAATTCTGTAGTTCAGGAATTAATTACCAACAATTGGAGGATGATAGTGGTCACACAAAAGAAAAGGAGAGGAACAGATTTGAAGAATGTCAGTGTCAGGTGAAGCTGAGGAGTGAATGGATGCGAGGGTTAGGTAGGTCGTTAGCAGCATCTCCAAAGGCAGCAGCACATTTCAGAGAAGGTTAAGCCTCTGACAGAGGGACATCCAGCAAATGGAAATGGTTTGATTGAAGCCACGGTCACCTCCAGCTGGAGTAGTTTCAACCCAGAGCAGTGATATTTGATCCATATAAAAATCAACCCCTGAATGATTTCAGTTTTCAGACTGGTGTATAAAGATAAGCTAACAATTGCTTAGCCCAAATACACTGAACGGAAACTCCAGTGGTCCAGGGCTGGGTCAGGTACTGCTGCTTTATGGTTAGCAATGTCTGTGACGGGAATGGGGAAGGAAAGTGTTGTTACAGCTTCAGACATCCCATCTGAGTCCACTGCCACTTGTCCACTAGAGCCTTTAGAAAGTAAAGGTGACCTCAGAGCAGAAGGAAGACGTTGATGGTTGATTTTTGTCGTCAGATCTTCTGTATACTTCCCATGCAATAATAAGAAATATTAAGCATGCTGTCTTGGTGGTCTGGTTTCCGTTTAAATACTTTCTTTTCTTGTTCCAGATGATGGTACTTCAGCTCCAAGACAGACTTGTCTTTTGTTTTGAGTACTATTACACTGGTATTTCATTACAAGTAGATTATTCATCCCTTTTCCTGCAATTGTTTTTTATAAATGTAGTTTTAGAGCTGTTTTGATTTACATCAGTGGAATGGCCAGTAAGGGAAATAACACAACACGATATATTTTCATTACCATTTCTATGTCCTGTAGCATTCTGACAGCAAGTAAGAAAGAAGCTGCACTGGGCTTTATGGAAGGGACTGCAGTAATTAATCTTCATTAGGATTGCTGCCATGGCCTTGTGAATTAAAATTTATTACATGGAAAAAGGTTTGTGGCACAGCATGTTTGATTAGCAAAATGCCAATATTTATGGGATAAATTATTCCTAACTTTTCTGAGCTGTATTTTATTAGCAGATTCATTCATTATTCCTGTACATTTCTTTGGGAAAGAGCTCATGTGTGCTATATTGCAGCCTGGAAACTTGACTCATGGCCTGTAATTTAGTGGCAAGGGCGATTTGTTTCCAGAGCAGTGCTGGTAAACCTAGGCTCCAAAGCAAGCTCTGATAAATGTTAACTGAAGCAGAGCCTGTCTAGAGATCTCACAGTGCCACATTGCTTAAACAACAGCAACTTGGCTGTGTGGCTGCACATTTCAAATGGCTGACTCTCAAGCACTTAAAATCTAAACCTTACAGTTGTCAAGACATACCTTGAAGCCCAGAAGTGAGTTAAGTGCTAACAATTAAAAGCTTTCTATTTTTTCCTGGTATCACCTCAAAACACACTTGTGAGATTATTTTTTAGTAGTTAAATTAAGAGAGTTTCTTGGTGTATAGCTATCAGGGTCATAGCTAGATCCCCTGTTTCCCAGATGCCATTCATATATGCTGGCATTTATTTAAGGGACACGATTCATAAACCGTGCTTTAGTGTTTGAGTAATAAACATTACCTATCAAAAGATAGTACCTTCCTTTGTTGTTACAGCTGTGCAAACGGTGACCACAGAAATTACTGTGCCTGTTGGTAAGTTGGCTGTTAGTACCTCCTCGCCTGTGTAAAAACAGCCCGTCCTAGTAAATCCTTCCATCAGGCAGCTTCAGACCGCACAGGTCGTTCAGGTGGCTGAAAAGCTAAATTGCATCAGATGGTAAAAGGAAGGAATTGTACTCCAGCTGCACATGCCGCTTTCTAAGTGTTATAAGTAGAAGACGAAGAGACATACTGGCTTTGGTTTGGATCCGAATTGTGGGGTTGCTTTCTAACTGTGTTGTTCTGTTAGAAAATAGTTCACCTTAGAATAACTTTATTTTGTTTTGGCTATTTGTGGACGCCAGTTGGTAGTGCATCAGTTTGTGTGTTTGTAAGGAATAAGGGACCATTTATGTCCATGGAAAGTGACCAATGATAAAAAGATTGGCTCTGCAGTGTGGGCTGACAGGCCTTCGGTGAATGGAGACCAAGGAGGAATTCATTTGACAGTAAGAAGTCATCCCTGTATAGCTGCCCTTTTACATGTGCACCTGAGAATTACACCTATTACATCTCGTCCAAAGAGCTTTCTGTCCAAACAGTTAAGGAGAAGCACCCAGACAGAGTTAGGGATACCCCTTGGCATCATGATGCCAGACACCTCTCCTGATGATTTTCCAGCTTCCTTCTAAAATTGCCACTTTCACCCTTTGTAAAAGCTACATCTCTGGCTGCTCCTCCAGAGTAATACAGCCCCTCTCCATGCCACCTAAACCACCTCTGGTAAAAATCCATCCTGTAGGAACAGGGTTGGGGGTTGGACTAGCTGATCTTTAAAGGTCCCTTCCAACCCAAACCATTCTATGGACAGGCACTGTCTGTCTTCTCTTTGCATCTCAAAATTATGAACAACTTATTTGCGTGTTCCACATGACTCTGCCTTCCTTCCTAAGTTTCCTTCATCAAATACTGTTTTGCTTCTGCTTTTTGTGCATCATGAAAACATAAGCTTTTAGCTTTCTTCATTGCTTGGTGGCGCTGCTGCTGCTGCTGCTTCCTGTGTTATACATTCCTCCTTATTCACCTCTCCAGCTTACAGCCCAGTAGGGGTCAAATTAGTATGAAAATACACCTGCTAACGTGTAGATACATCTTTACTATGCACTACTAATCAAGCACCATGATCCCTCAGTAATAATAAGAAACAGCTTGACTCAGCATAAGCTTCCCACAAAGCTTATGATGAAAATTAATCATAATTGTGTTGATGCTTTTGTTTGTGGAAAAAATTAGAAATCTCACAGTTCCTTCTGAATGTGTTTTATATTTAAATCATAGAATCATTAAGGTTGGAAAAGACCTCTAAGATCATCGAGTCCAACTGTCAACCTTACAGACATCTAGGCTTGTGGGCCTCTGAAACTCCAAAAATGAATATAATTTTTGGTATTTGAAGTCTGCTATTTCATAACTTGTGAGATTTCTGCATTGTTTTAATTGCTAAGGTGTTTTCAACTAATGTCCTAGATGAAGCATTAGTCAATTATGAATGCAAACTGGGCTTCAGAGTCCATTCAAATGCTGGAACTAATTGGCTCATATGCAAACAAGCTAAAATGCTTTTACTTAATGAGGTTTCAGCCTTGTGCTTTTAAAGTGAACCCCCATACTCTGTCCTGATCAAAGCAAACACCATGAAACTCCAGCCCAAACCCACACTGGCCACTTGGAAAATTAAGAAATCTTGGTGCTTTAGAGTATTTTCATATACTGTCAGTATAGCTTCAGCATTTATGGAATATCTTAAGCACTGCAGAGAGAAATAGAGAGTCCTTTCCCCAGAAAAGGAATAAAATAAACACTGGTAGCAAGCATTGAAAAGCTACCCCCATGCAAATGACTGCTCAAAGCTGGCAAAGTTGCTATATCCTTTGAAATGTCCCAATTTTAGGAAAAGTATTTGGTGCACAGTCATCAGCTATTCATAGGAACACAGAATGGTTTGGGTTGGAAGGGACCTTTAAAGGTCATCTAGTCCAGCCCCCCTCCCATGGGCAGGGATATCTCTCACTAGATCAGGTTGCTTTACACTATTTCTTTTGGATAGGAAGGGAAGGACAGTGTAAAGGTAGGGTGTTTCTTTTGTTTTAATTGTGGAAATGCAAGGTGTTTCTCATAGGATTTCCTTCCTCTCTCTGTGCTGTAATGAGTAGGCGGGAGTTGGCACCGTTCTTCCATGAAAGGTGGGATGGACAAGAGAGGGAGGCAGGTCACTGCAGTCCAGTGCAAGGCCATCAGATCTCATGTTACTCCGTCTTGATGGAGACGCAGCCAGAAAGCACTGTGTATGAGCCAGGAAGAGGAGGAAGCGTTGTGCTGCTGATCCCTCTCAGAGACTGCTCGGGAACTTCTTGAAAACTGCCATGTTTTGGGGTTAATGTTTGGGTTAGGCTGGTTTCCAGTGAGTGATGAAACCAGCATTTCACGTGCCACTGACTAGTCCTATTAATGGAAAAAGGCAAGGTGGGCAGCTGAAGGTGGTTTGAACTGGGCATTGGATTCCTGTGCCATGTTGGTTCAAAGGACAGTATTCCCCAGTTTGAGCTATTTGTTATAACTGGTGTTTCTAATTGTTAAGGCTCTAAACAGTATTTCTGAACAAAACATTTCACAAACATTACATTTATACTTACGCAATTATAAAAATTAAGGTAATTAAAATTCTTGTTAACGATTTTCTTTGAAGTAAATTGAATTTTCTGGGTAGAAATTTGCCAAATTTTAATTGAAAATCTGAATTTAACCATCTCTTTTAGAAAAGCCTAAACTCAATCTTAGAATAATTTAGATTGGAAAAGACCTTTAAGATCATCAAGTCCAACTGTAAACCTAACACTGGCGAGTCCACTACTAAACCATGTCCCTAAGTGCCGCATCTACACATCTTTTAAATACTTCCAGGGATGGTGACTCAACCACTTCCC
>NW_008824247.1:1071228-1079003 GCF_000699105.1 Pygoscelis adeliae | reverse complement strand
AATTAACTCCCATTCACCACAACTCTTTGGGCCCGGCCATCGAGCCAGTTTTTTACCCAGTGAAGAGTATGCCCATCCAAGCCATGAGCTGCAGTTTCTCCAGGAGAATGCTGTGGGAAAGTTGTCTTTGAAGTTCCATTTTTATTTTTGTTATGTTCTTTAAAATACAAACATGAAAAACTGAGAATGCCATTTTGTTTCAGTTAACTTTGTTTGGAGGGAGTGGTTTGGGGTGCGAGGGGCTGCATTCTGCCTTTTTTGATACGAATTCTCATTCTACCCTACAGCATAGGACAGCCAGCTCTCTATAACCTGTATGTGGATATTATATCTTAGAACAGATTTTGTTAGATTAGATTATTTTAATGTTAGATAAGATGATTTATAGCATATTTTCTATGTTATGGACAAAACCCACATGAAGATACATGAAAGCTTGGGCTTTCTTCCTGTTGCTGTCATGTGGCCATGTGATAGAAGTGAAAGTATTAAAACAGATATGCAGCCGTTCCATACAGATTGAAGGTTGCAAAAGGCAATTCATTCAAGTCTTAAGAAAAGCAGCAGAAGCAATAGGTATTCACCAGGGAAAATGACTGGGTTTGGGTTTTTCTCTTTCTCTCATGGCAAAGAGGTGGTTAATAGCTTCCAAAGAAAGTTTCTGAAAAAAGGGAAAATGAGATGGACCCAAATCAAAACTGTGTTAAGTGTAGGATTCGCCAATGAAATGACAGTTCTCATCTTCTTATTTTTGTCGCATATTTATTTTAGACAAGATCTTGAATGCATGTCAAGGTCCACTGACACATCACTAAATCAGTTTGGTCAAGTTGTCTGTCACTCTATAAGGCAGCAAATATTAGATAAGGCTAATAGCAATATCTTGATGTACTGTAATCAATTAAGACAGCAGAACATCCACCACCACCTCGGCCTGAACGCAGTTCTAATTTAGACATTCAGAGTTCATTGGCTTCTATTGCTTCACCCTTCTGAATTGTAATTTTGTTTGCTCTTATCTTGACGTAAATTTGCCTTGTTTAAAATGAATTGTTTGATTACATGATGATATTGATTACCACAGTTGTTAAAAAGACTAATTGATTTGTTTCTGCAGTGAACTTGAGGAGAAGAGTGGGAAGAAAAGAAGCTATAGCAACAGTAATGCAGCAGAAGAAATGCCACTGAAAAGAAAGAAGGCAAAATTCAGCCAAGAGGAGGACCCCTATTTGCCATTAGATACTGGGCTTTCTCTGGCGGAGGATGAAGAGCTTGTGCTACATCTGCTCAACAGTCACAGCTAATTATTTTTCTGCAGGTTTTCTTTTCTGGGACATCTTCACAATTTTGTCAGTAGTCTACACATGATTAATTTGGCATCTGGGCAGCTGGGTACCAGTGGACGTAGATAAATGAGTTCCATGTGCAATGGGATTGCCTAAGATTGGCTCATAGATTATAGACAATATTTAGTTTGATTCATAAGGCTTTCTAAACCAACTTTCCGGCCTAAATCCCCAGATGTCATTTTGCAGTAACACGTTCATAATTTAAAATCTCCAAGTTTTGAAGCAATTGCCTTTTTTTATTTTAACCTTTCTTTAAATAAAAATAGGATGTTCCTTTCTTGACTGTCAGGTTTGATATTTCAGAAAATAAATGTGTACTAAAACTATTAAAGAAGAAATACTGTCGGCAGCTCAAATCATATTACTTAAAAATAAAATGCATTTTTTTCTTCTGTGTATCATGCACATATTTTAAAAATATTTTAATAAAAATTTATGAAGCCTTGGTGTAAACTTCTGGTGTCTCTTACAGATTTGTTAAAAGCATTTATTTATCCTTTCTATTACTATTTATCATTTCTGTTATGATTCTGTCACTGGTGTTAGGCAATCCAGAACACCACTTTTACAAGCTAAAACTTTGAATCTTGCATTTGAGTCCCGTATGAATGAGAACACAGTGATGCCACAAAAAGGTAGAGCGTAACACTGCCTGATAAAATTGGTTACAAGGTAGATTTTGTGGCAGACTTACAACTGGAAGTGAACTACTTTTTTTGTTATGACCAAATATAATGAAGAAAAATAATTTATTTTTTAGTATATTTTCAATTTTCATCCCATCAAACCATGGCTGTTTATTGCAGATTTTGTACATGCTTACCCATAACCACTGCACTTTGCTGAACAGCAACAAGATATATGCTATGTGAGTCCTTTCCTGGGGGAGGGAAGAAGTGGGCATTTTCTCTGAAGCAAAACAAAATATTAATACAATACCAAATTCTTAGTTATTTAAGTAGATTTTCTTCTCTTGCTTGCACCCAAATGCCAGCTATCAGCCAAATTCGCTGTCCTCTTGCTTGCGTTCTTGACTACCCCTCAAGAATGTTGGCACATTGTTCAGAAACAAGCATGGTAAACCTTTGCAGGCAATATGGAGAATGATGAAAACTGCTGAGCATTTTACACATCTCCAAATGACCGAGGCAAAGGGAAGGTTGCTGTGTGAGAAAACAAAGGAGAGCAGGAAAATCCAGTGTTTTGTCTGCTGAGACAGGTTTTTTGACAGCTAACAGGCATGTAAAGTGATGATTGTCTGTTTTCAGCAGACCTGTGTCTTAGTGAAGTTTATACGGCGAAGTGGAGAGTAAAACAGTGAGTAGGTACAAATGCCTGAGGGCTTTCCCCTGTTGCTTCCCTTCAGCAAATCACAAAGTACACGTTGTTTCAAAAAGCTGTATCTGTTTGGTCTTCCCATCACCTATATGAATAAGACATTAAAGTAAATATTCCTTTTTTCTCAACATCACTTCTTCCATTTTTTTGTTACAGAAATCTATCAGCACCAATTCCGTAAAAGCCTTTCTTCCTCTCCCTGTACCCCATGCTATCTTTTAGCTCAGCTACCCAAAACTGAAAATATACTGCAAATTCTTGTCTCTAAACGTTGCTTCCACTGTTCTGCCAGCAGGCAGGGTATCATCAAAACAATATTATAGGCAGAGCACATCTGCCATCTGCTCCTTCCTGACAATGTGGAACGAGAAGAAATGACTGAGTTTCATGAACAGCTAAACATGAAAGATGGGACATGCTTGGCAGCTGATGCACAGTGTTTAGTCTACGGTGCCACAGTGGGCCTGGAAAATACTGTGATCTGGGAACAGTATTGCTGATGAATCTGTTAATGAAGAAGGATCCGATATGATGCTGTTGTGGCTGTGCTTAGGCTCCATCATGTGAATGGCTGCAGTGAATGTGATGAGCAGTGTCAACAAATGCCTCTGCACTGGGATAACAGAGGTCCTGCTCCTGCAGTTGTGGAGGAAGGCGGTAAACTTCAGTGCGAGGAGCACCAACAGCAGAAAGCTGTTCAAAGATGAGCTGGATGTAGATGATAATACATATGGTGGTGTATACATCTCATTCAGCGGTATTTGTAGATTCAGAGTGTATTTTGTGGTGATCAGTTGTCTTGTACATCACCTGCTGTCTCTCAATTCAAATCTTTGCTTTGAGAAGGTTGAACATAGTTTGTTGGGACAAGTAAGTAAAAAACCAAAAGATTTACCGTTTCTTACTGCAATATTCTCGTTCCTATGCTGGGGTGTGAGAGAAGTATTCTTACCCAGTGAGCAGTTAGACTAAAATTAAATTATGTATATTGGAAGGATTGTGCTGCACTTCTGTTCTTCTGATGTTTTCATTGTCTGTGTAAAATAATTTTTCAAGTGCTCTTTTGTATTTTGGGATAATGGAGTTTCTAATGTATTTGTGTTGTCTGATAGAGAGCCATTGTTTCTCGGATCCTTACGAAGTTTGTCCATCTACTTCAAATGTGGCTGTCCTTGAGGGGATGCATATATCTAGAGTGTAGTGCCCACAAGAATGGAGCCTTGTGAAAAAGTAGAGGGAAGGGGCTTAAGGCCGATGCTCCATGCGATGAGTGTGTCTAAGAATGGGGAACTGCTATGTGTGCTAGACAGAACAAGAAAAAAATCAGCACTTTGAGGCAGTGGCTGTGGTTCTGAGTTATCATTCCCATCAGCTGTAGGTCTGGTTTAAGAGGCTCCTTACCAGCCCTGCTAATTAGCTGTGCTTCTGGAGTATGAAAAGAAGTGCAAAGCACACAAACCAAATACTAATCTCATAAACGCAAGGAGTGACTTGACTGAAGGGTGTTTTCCAGGGAGCTTGTTTGCATTTCACACTAGTGGACCTCTCAACCTGCTGCCAAAAGACCTGGCATGTGTGTCCAGGGCTAACGGGCAGGTGGAGTGAGGCCAGCCGGAAACACCACCCATTGTCTCCCTTTCTCCTGGTCCCAGGTACAGCATGTGCTGCTGTAGCATCAGAACAAATCCCAAGCTTTTGCAAGTTTGTACTTCACGTGCATTATAATCCCAGCTTTACACAGGAGAAATGGAAGTGTGGAAATACTTTGGCTTGCCTGTAATCAAAGACTTCATTGATGACTTTATGTAGTTGAATCCACAACTCCTAAATCACTTGTGATTTAGCAAGAGCAGCCTCCCACTTGGCATCTGAACTGCCTTCTGTGCAGGACCCTAACCTTCAGATGTCGTGGTGTCTGGTGCTGTGAGCACCCTGGGCTGGATTTCAGGCTTCTTACCCCCATAGGCTGCAGCCCTCCACGAGGAGGGGAGGGAAAGTCCCCTTTTGGGACTCCTTTAGGAGGGGTAGCAAGGTCTGAGTATGGTGGTTGAGTTGTCTCCAAGGCCATTGGCCAGGAGACATCCTTAAGTTGCCAAGCGGGAACTCTTGTTTTAAATAATGGATTTTCATATTAGTTTGCATTTGAACTTTATATTAATAGTGGTTGATTTCCTTCTGCTACTAGAATGGTTCCAGTGTGTTGATTTATAGTTGGATATAGTGTTAAGACTAAGTCTAGTACATTTAGGTAATTCTGAGTATATACATTAGGCATTTATATAATGGTATAGTTTAGTGGGCTTTTATTCAAATTCTCTCTTTGTTGCATACAAAATAATAGACATTTGTTTACTGGATAATTTATTACAATTTGTTTGAAGCCTCTTTTGGATGGAAACGGGAAGTCAGGTAAAAGTCATGATAGCATTGAAGAGTTTGGGTTTTTCAGATTAGTTAAATAGATTGACACTAAATATGCAAGCTACTGAAGGTGTCCAGCTTGCAGTATTTTCATGAGGCACATAAAAATTGTCATTGCAAAGACACTGTTCTGCCTCAGCATTATAGAAATTTCTCTTAGGTGTTCACTTTGTAAAGACCTTATTGATGCAGCACGTTAGATTGTGTGAAGAGTATAAGAAACTTAGGCTCTAACATAAGTGGTTGCAAATTAATATTCAACATTTTAAATGGGTATTTTATATATGAATAGAAATAAAAAATAATTTTTATTCCTCCTGCCACTGTCTGAGTCCAGCTAGAGCATTGACTGGTGTGTCCTACTCTCTGACCAGACTCTTTTAAAGAGAGAGAAATGCCTGAAGCAAAACATTAAAAACCAGAGAGCTGTGGTAGAGAACATTCAATTCAGACTATAAAAAATAGTACAAGATCTGAAGATACCAAAGTGACCCTGTGGGTTCCTATAACCCTCGATACATATGATAAAATTGATATAAAACACAAGAAGAAAATGTATCTCAGTAAAGGTTGCAAATGGGTCTTTTTCCTTATCGTGCTACTCTCTCATTTGACCTCGGTGATGCTTATTTCTTGTGAGAGGTTGAGTATACCTTGTAGCAGGGATGCTAAGTTATGGTAGGCTGTTGCTGCAGAAATGGCCACTGTGGTTCAGGATGTTGCTGCTTTTATGCTGGAGGTCACTGCTCCAGCCGTACCCTTCCTCTGACTAATAACCTGAGGTTTAAATTAAGCTGGTTGGTTCTGTCCTGAAATGGACGAATCCTTATGCCGTCCTTTTTGCTAACTGGGCAGAGGGCTGATAACAGGCAGCTGAAGGACAGTAACACTTTCTCTTGCAGCAGCTGCTTTCGCTGTTAATTTGATAGGGACCTTGAGCAGAGCGTAGCCAACTTTGCACCCAGTGTGCTTCAAGCTACAAGATCCAGAACACATCTGTACTCCAAGAGAAATACAATTTCCAACCAATAGTTCTAATAAGGAAAGACTATTACCTTCACTTTTTGACCATATTTCATTAGATTTCTGTGTTTTATTGTTCTTTTCTCTGGTGTTTGCAGCTCCTCTAAGTTTAGTCTCATCCATTCAGATTAATTTTTTATTCTCAGAAGGATCTGTGAGTTTTATCTTTAAAAGGTGGAACTAGATGCCAGCAAATTGCATTGTCGTCTTTGCAAATCATAAAAATAGCTATCAAGGCTTTAGTCTATACCAGCTGAACACTTTTATAATGAAGTACTCCCCAAACTTCAAAAGCAAAAGAGTCAGTCAAGAACATCAACAGATTGGAAAGCCTAATGCAGAAAAATATTATTTTCAGGCCTTTTAGGAGGTATTGCTATGATTGAATAGTAGCGAGAAGTCGATCTATTCCAAGAATGCATTGTGCATTGCCTATTTTTGTCCATGTCTGGCCAGAAGCCATCTTTTGCAAAGAAAACTATTCATCAGATTCAGTCATGTAAAAATGATTGCTTAAATTACACTGGGCTAGTGGATTTACCCAGGAGTGGAATCTCTTGGGTAGATGCTATCTATAAGTTTTGCACATCATCTGAGATGTGTTTTGTCTATAAAATAAAGATAAGTTTAATTAAACTAAATTAGTTTTGTTGAGCAGTTTTTGAAATCCTTCGAGTTGAGAAGTAGCTGTGCTGAGATTTCAGCTGCATTAAGAGGAAACCGATGAGTATTGTTCTCTTAACCACGTATGGGATCCTGGAGGAAGAGAATGTTCCTGGCTATGGCCTCTCTGGGGCTACAGAAGTCCTCTCTCATACACAGCTTGTCCCTCTGATGCTAAACCTAAGCTGGTACGAAAATGCCATGTGTAAGTACAAGCTGTAAATTGAACTTGCTGTTACTGGTGGTGATGTGCTTAAGCTTATCACACTTAAGGAGAAATGGAATTTGGCTCATTTTTTTGCGAGTCCATCTTACATGCATTATGCTGCACTTCATAAGGAAGTGAAATGGTTCCTCCAATCTGTATGTTTAATGGCTGTACTCATGTGATCCTTCTCACCAGCTGCATTTGACTATACTGAAATGCAACTTGTTTTTACTCCATGAGCTCAGTGAAAACTAATGAATATAGCTTAGGAACTAATTTAAGCATGCTAGTCACCACAAATGTCTTACAAATTGCATCTCAGCAGGGTTACAGGTTTTTGATGCCACTGCCCTGAGTACAGTTTTTATTTAATTAGAGATGTTACTAGGCCTTTGTGGAAAACACTGGGATTTGTTTTTCGTTTTAAGAGAATTTTGTGTTCCCTTCTTAAAGCAGATACTAATGTGAATCATTTCCCCTAGCAATGAGGTAAGTCTATTCCAGTACAGTCTCAGTTCCACTCAGAAACTTGCTGATGTGCTTCATATTGATGCCCTGACTTGTCAATAAAAGGGCTGCTCATGGGTAGGTGTCATGGTTTAACCTCAGTTGGCAACTAAGCACCACGCAGCCGCTCGCTCACTCCCCCCACACCCCGGTGGGATGGGGGAGAGAATTGGAAGAGCACAAGTGAGAAAGACTCATGGGTTGAGATAAAAACAGTCCAATAATTGAAATAAAATGATAATAATAATATGATAATAATAATAATA
>NW_008824247.1:1064965-1065538 GCF_000699105.1 Pygoscelis adeliae | reverse complement strand
CGTCACATGGTATGGAATGTCCCTTTGGCCAGTTTGGCTGTGCCCCCTCCCAGCTCCTTGTGCACCTCCAGCCTTCTCCGTCGGTAGAGCATGGGAAACTAAAAAGTCCGTGGCTGGTGTAAGCACTACCTAGCAACATCTAAAACGTTGGTGTGTTATCAACTTTGTTCTCATCCTAAATCCAAACCACAGCACTGTACCAGCTACTAGGAAGGGAATTAACTCTATCCCTGCCGAAACCAGGACAGTAGGCAAGTGTGCTTCTCCCCGGATCTGATCCAGTGTGAGCTCTGCCCCGGCTTCCAGCCCTGGGCAGACTGACGCAGCAGCTAAAGCCTCGCAGTTACCCCTGCTCTCTCATAGGTAGCTTCTTTTATGAGTAACATGGGAGGCGGTAAAAAGTCTCTTAAACCCTCTGTAGAGCAAGGTGACAAGAGTTATGGGGCTTAAGTTATAAGACAAGCATGACCATCAAGTTGGGCGTCAGGGCTGTGCCAGTATGCACACCCAGCGCGTTAAGTGGTTCATTCTTTGTGTGGTCCAGGCACCCCCAGGCTGTGCTCTGCAGCAACG
>NW_008824247.1:1023127-1064884 GCF_000699105.1 Pygoscelis adeliae | reverse complement strand
CCCCAGGTTGTGCTCTGCAGCAACGTGGTGATGGAGTGGCTGGAGCCCTTGGGCTGACTTCACACAAGACAATTGACTGAACCTTCACGATTCAGTATTTGACTCCAGGTGGGAATTTTGGACAGAGCTAGAAATTTTCCCCAAGACAACTCCTGCTGTGTCTGGTCCAGTTTGTATGCCCGCATTAACATCTTGGGTGAAGTGTCCCAGAGACCTGCCTAGGCCATTGTGTGCAGTTAAGACATTTGTAAATAGTCAATAGAAACTGTTCCTGCAAAATGGTCACACAGGACAGTCTTTTGTATGTAGTTAAGATCTTTAAAGGATTTTTGTATGTAGTTAAGGTGCATCGATAGCAGTGAATTATGCATGTGTAAGGATGGTCACAGGACCAAGACCTGGATGCCAAGAACTGAGCAAAACAGTGGTTTGAGGAGTCTCTCCTGGTCCAGCTGAAGACGCTGCCACAAGGACCCTTGCAATGGAGGGTTGCCACCAGAAAGCAGCTGATCATCCACTTGGGAGATTTGATTCCTCATGTGAGTGTTACCCTCTGCCAACTTCCCAATAATTTAGATTTTTTCCTTTCAACAAACTCTCAGAGTGTCTGTGCAACCCTAACCTGATTGGTTTTGGCTGAAATGGTCATTAGTGGGTGCAGAGAAATGCTGGGAATTCAGTAAATGATTTGGTGTCATCCCACACAATATCACTCACTCAAATGACTACAAGTCAGTTTGCAGATGGATCCTGTTCTCTGAAGGGAAACCAGATGTCCTGCTCACAATTCCCAGCTCATGGTAAATGGCACAATTCCTACATGGATGCTGCTAAACCTGCCTTCAGTGGTCCTGACCTGCGGGGATGGTTGTGTGATGGAGACCTGGGACATGCTTCAAGAAACACAACAGAAAATAACCAGCAAGGTTATGGTGAGCAGCAAACATCCTGTTTCACTCTAACACTGTCTGAAACACACCATGATGTGCACGTGAGCCCCTTTCTTCCTCCAAGAGATAAATACTGATATTTGCCTTTATCTGACTATTTTTAGGGTTTTTCTCTGTAAATCTCTCCATCCTACATCAGGAAGATAAGAACAGCTGATAGCCTTGTAGGGAGCTATCAAGCTTGTCTTTTGGCACCCTCTTGCCAAAACTCTTCCTCCCCTATCACAGGGGCGAAACAGTCCCTAGCAGGGGCTCAGGGCTCTGGCTGATGCCCCTTGGCAAACCTGTGTGCTATGGTGTAAGGCAGTGACGGGGTGACACGAGGATGTCAGCTGGCAGGGGCTGGGCCAGGAGCTTTCTTTCAAGCCTACATCCTCACTGACAACGTTTTTCTTTTTTTTTTTTTTAAAACTCCATAAATTTGTTTTCCTAATCTTACACCTAGCAGGAAGCTGGTGGAGAGGATTGCAAGGGGTCAGCAAAAGTGGAAGGTCAGAGTGCAGGCAAAAGGCTCCACCACTGCCTGCCCTCAGGCTATGCTCTTGTCCAGCATCTGTTCTGTGGCTGTAGCTGCTGGGCTAGATGGTCCTTGACACAGGCAGCTGTTCAAACAGTCATCTTTATAAAGACGAGTTCCCCAGCTTAAGGAATCAAGTGCTCTGAGTAGGATGAAAAGCTTGCATTTTTAAAATATATGTAAGAATGCGCTAATCTAGTTCCTTGTCTAGTGACTAATTAAGCCCATTTACTCTTTCTGCCTCTTCTTGTAGACGCTGATACATTTTTTGCAAACTGATTTGCTTCTTCAGCACCTAATTTCAGCATAAACAATACCAAGCTGTTATGATGCAGAATTGCCTGGCTAAAAGAGCAGCTCTCCTCCAGAAACTTGCTAAATAAAATCAAGGGAGGGTAAAATTCTGCATTAAGCTCTTTTTTTCCCACTGCTTGGGATTTTACCCTGCTAAGCATCTGAGGTTCTCGTTTCTATCCTCTATTTCATATGGTGGCAGCGAAGGATGGGAGTGCAGGACTTGGCCACCTTCAGCCTGCCGCAAACCCCCTCTGCCCAGGGCTGAGCAGCTGCCACAGTCCCACTCCGGTGGGACCTGGGTGGTAGCATTGCTTTGCTAAATGAGGGCACCAGGAAGATGCCTAAGCCTCTAACAGTGGTGTCTGCATGAATGCAGCAGTATGGGGTCTGCACAGAGACAAACAGCATAGAAAAAAAACAATCTCTGGGAGACCCTTGGCAGGACAAGAAGTAAGAAAACACCGAGGAGAGTGAAGCCAGAAGGGGTGAGACATTGGGGTGCGAGGTGGCCAGTGCCTTCTCCTGCCTCCTGAAGTCTGGCTGGGCCCCTCAGAGATGGCTTGGGCGGGTTTGGCTGCTTGCCTTGCCCAGCGCTGGTGGGGAGGATGGAGCCTGCAGCCCCTGGTCCAGCACGAGTTCGGGTTTAACTTACTGCAGAACAGGGAGACGGCAGTGAAATCCGGCAGCTTCTTTGAGAGCTTTCCTTAGCGTAAAAAGGAAAACCTGCAGCTGCACAATCCACAGGGAATAATGCCGTTTCCTTCATGGGGACTTACTTATTAGGGAGATGTACAGAAGAAACCAGCAGAGAAGCGCAGCCACACCGGACGGGTCCGGCAGAGTGGGCTATTTCGGCTTTGTAAGCAAAGCACAACACGGGCTTACAGTGCCCATCTGCAGGTCAGGTTATCTCAGAGGGAATTCAGCTGCCACCCCTCATAACCTGACCCTGGGTTAGGGCCGCAGAGCTGGGGGCATCCTGCCTGCCCAGGGCTTAAGTGCGTGGGGAGGTGTCCTCTCCCGGCTGTCAGCAGTTGCCTGCTCTGGAGCAGCTGTTCCTGTCCTGCGGGTGCAGCTGTGCACTGCCCGTGCTTGGGGCCAGGCATATGCAGTTGTCCCCCAGGGCCGCCACGGCAGCCAGTGCCAACACAGTCATTTGGTCTCTTCTGAAATTTGATTGAATCCTCTCTGGTTATTTGACAAGTGTGATTGGCCGACTATGCCGTTTTTTGCAGGATTGTGTGCTTAAGTATCTTAAGCACACAATGAAAGAGCTGATGCTCTTTCATTGCATTAGCTACTCAGAATTATTAGCTACTCAGAATTATTTTGAATGTTCAAAATATGACTCTGATAATACAAGGTCTTAGGCATTTAACAACAATTCACACTCACATTTCTGGTGGGTAATATTCAATATCTCACCTAAATATTCTCCTCTGTATTGTAAATATTCATCATTTTACCCATCTACTCCTGACTGCCTGCACAGACACTGAAATTTTCTTTCTGTCAGTCAAGTTACAAAGCATTAAGAGGGGCAGTTTTTCTCAACTAAGTGAAAGTATGAGCTTGTCTATTTAGCTCTGCAGTGATGTTAGCATCCATTCTGTGTTCAGTTAACATATGTGGCTGCAACAGCCACAGCTTCCGCAGGAACAAGTGACACCACAAAATCACGTGCTGAGTGTTTTATTATGGAAATACAAAGCTCAGTATTTGATCCTCTATGGTAAATCATCTAAAATACTCCCCCACCCCAGCTCTCAGCCCCCTACCTCCCTGTTTTCCTAGTCTGCTGTGTGTTACTGTGCATTACTGCCCACTTGACAGGCAATACCTGCTCTGGAGCAGACCGGCAAAATGCCTGTGGTCCTCCCCGGCGAGGGGCCGGTGGCGGTCCGAGGGCTGGCAGGGAGCTTCTGTCAGCCTGTCCGCCTCTGGCTGCGGCAGCTCTGCCCGGTGCGTTGCAGTGGTCTCCATAACACCCATTTCGTTCCTGCGAGATGACTCATCTCCTGCTACAGCCTCCCAGCAGCAAAGCCTCCATGGACTCACCAGGCAGTCAGGTCCAAAGGGCAGACTGTCCACCCTCTCCAGCATCTATTTACCACCACCTTGACTCCTCTTGGCTGTCTGGTTTTGTTTCCTGAGCAATGGCCTTGTCCCCCTCCAAGCGCAGACCTCAAAACTGGGCTGAGAGGTCCCTCTGAGGACCACTGGGCCTGTGCAGGGTAGAGAATGCTCCCATATATGTGTGTCCTGTCCATGTGAGGATGATCTTTTCTGAAATTTGGAGTTGCTGACTTCCAGGTCAGAGTCGTGTACTCTCCTTTCACCAGAGGAAAGCTTCCCCTACATTAGTCCTTGCGTACTTCAAGGTCAGAGTCTGTGTCCAGGCAGCTCTCGTGGACCATCTGCAAAGTGTTAATTGGCTATCTGTGGGGAGCGTCTTTGGTTACCTGTGCATTTATTTTATAACTACCTAAAAACTTTGCAGATTCATCATGGTTCATGTGTGCTTGAAGTGAGGAACGTGTCACCTCTGCACTGCCAGCTCTCACTGTTGCCTATTATATGTCATCTGAAAAGTGCGTAAGGTTCAGCGGAGCAGAGACTAATGACTGAAGGAGCAGACGTGCTCCCTAACATGCAGTGTCCCATCCAGCAGGACCACCTGGTTCATTGTGAGAACTGTGGAGAGAACATCCTGATTTTATTTTGCGAGTCCAGAGCACATCCCTGGTGCAACAGGTGCTCTCTGGACAAGTGCTGCCCTATACGGATGCTGAGCCTTCTGGACAAGCATTGAGAAAATGATGTGAGTTCTTACGAGGCTGACGTTATGCACAGTGTAGGAAAGATTACAGTGAACGGAAATGAACAACGATCAACTTGGAGAGAGAGGAGAACATTTTCACCTTACTGAAAATATTGCATTTAGTTGCCATGTCATTAAGAAAACCATGATCTTGATCAGATTAATGGGCGATTACCCTATGAATAGCAATTTTAGTATTATGTATGAACACTAATGAAAATCTGTCTGGCATGGCTCATTTCAATTAAAAATAGGTGTTTCAGCTGCCATTTGCCAGTCGGATTCAGCTGTGGCTAATGAAAATGCACAGTCTCTGCTGAGGGTTTTATGGATCCTGTTTTGCAGCGTTACACTCTTTTTATGAGCAGGATTGTTGACCCCAGGTGAACGCTGAGCCAGTGGCAGAGCTGGGAAGAGAACCTGGGTCTTGGTGCAATGGTCCTTTAGGTGCAAATCCTGCAGGTGCCTCTGGCTTTTGTTCCAAAAAGACACACCACGTTTGTTGTGTGCCTTGGGAGAGTCTGCTGTTAATTCCCTCTTGTTCACATCAGTGCCTGAAGAACCACTGGCACCAGCCTACTACCCTTGTTTGAAAATGGCAGGATGAACGTGGACCTCTCTATGTATTTATGATAGTGCTTTAAGTACTGCTTGAAGCATCTGAAAGTCACTGGGTCAACTCTTTGAAATGTTTGGCACTTTCTGTGCCTCAAGGTCAGCAATAAAAGTCCTGCTGATTTGTTAAGAGCAGAGGTGGCCTCAGGGCTGATGTTTCTGAAAAAAGCTTCACTTCTGACCCCATCTCCAGAGAAATGATCCCCCAGCTTCTGACCTGTCACCTGTGCTGACGCTGAGCAGCACTTACTGGTTGGAGCTGCGTTTGAGGACCTTATTTAACCAAAGCGTTGTGAAAAAGCAGCCAGCGAGGCTGCCTCGGGGGCAGCTTTGGGGAACCTGTTTTGTTTTCTGGGCAGTGGTTCAGTTGTATCAGCAATGGTGGGGAGGCCCGGATGGAGGGGAGTGCAGGATTTCAGCTACTAATGTGACCTTACATATTGGTGTAGGTTTCTTAAAAAGTCCGTGTAGCTAATCCCTGCATGGGAGGGGGGAAGGGAGGATAGGTTGGTAGCAAGACCTTGGGAGAGCCTTTTTCTCGTCTCAGGTTTCTTGCAAAGACACAGTCAGGAGATTGAACCCAGCCAAGAAAAAGGGGCTGACTGTGAGCCAGCAGAGCTTGTGTATGGGACTGGAAAGGGGGATGGGGAGGGCTGGATTCCCTGGTCTGGGAGGGAGGGAGGAGGGAAGAGATGCATGTTTCACTGGTGACCTGGTGAAGGAGGAGTCCTGGGCACGTCCTGCTGTTGTGGTGAGCTGGGATGATGGAAGAGGTATGCTCCAGTCTAGCGCAATAATGCACATTGGCCTTGGTCCTTCAAAATCCCAGTTTCTCCCAGCTTTCCTGGTTTGCCAATGGACTCTTGCTCTTTTCTCCCCTCCCCTGAGCCCTTTCCCATCTTGAAAGGAGGAAGCTGCCAGGGCTCTTCCACAAAGCACAAAGCACAGTTATACCACTAAGTCCCCCTCGCATTTGGATGAGGAGTTGTTGGGGTTGTCTCCTTGCCCCCTTGCTGCCTCCAGGCAGCTGATCTTGTTGGAGAACACGACCGCAAAGCGCCGGCACATAGGCATATCAGGATCATGGGCATTTAAGGCTGTTACAGCCATGGTGGCTATCTGTCCCCTTCCAGTACAGGTTGCTCATCTATGGGCAGTAACTTCAGAGCTGAAGAGCCATGAGAAACCACTGGTGGAGCTCTGCAAGGGTGTGGTAAGGCTGCTCTGCCCTCATTGCTGGGAGGTGCACGGCACTGCTACGTCGTGGAGACCTGCCCTGTCTCACCAGTGATGGTGGGGCTATATATATATATTTATGTACGTCTTCAAAAAAGGGATGTAAAAGCTGGGCTGATGATGACGTGGCCAGCTGGGACACTTTGGGACAATTTTCTCGTATGACAAATCCTCTGTCTTTTTGGCCTTCAAGAGCATGAGCTGTGTAGGGATGGGTTTTGTCAGGCTGCTTTCAGCGTAGCTGAGCCCAGTCCGGAGGAGACCTGTGGCCAGCGTTGTGAGACAAATTGTGCATGAGTCAGGCACTGGGCAAGATTGGGCTGCAGCCTCTTTCTGCCCTCTGGGAGGCTACCTGTGGTGTCCCAGAAAATGTGGTGGTTGATAGGAAAAAGCATTTTTGTTCACTTTAGATCACTTTGAAATTTTTTCTCTATGGCTTATAAAGAATAATCTATCTTACAAACCAAATTCTGCATGAATAACATTTCTCTGTTTAATATGTTGATCTGAACAGCAGCAACAGCCAGGCGGTGATGGGCTGTACGAGGGCCCTCGGAAGGAAAACCATGTGCTGTGGAAATTGATGCATTAGGAGGTAAGTGTGCTCAGGTCAGGCTGTGTGCTGAAATGCTTTGAAGTTTCTTACAGCTTTGCAAGAATTCAGCAATAATCAGCCACTGACAAAAATAAATCTGTAAATTAGCAGGGACACCATTGATTGCTATCTCGTCACTTGAGTGGTGGCCTTGCAAAGGCATTTTCTGAATTTGGTGGAAAAAGTATTTTTAAAGGAGGGGAAAGTACTTGGCTATTTTCTGGCACGCTTTGACCATAACCGTATGCGTGGAAATGAAACTGCAAAGGTGACTGGTTAATTTTACCAGCCTGTACCTTTTGTTTAGGAGCAGTTTCTGCATCTGTTATTCTTTCAGGAATTTGCACTTGATACATACGCAGTTCAACTGCAGAAGTAATTACGTAGGGTCAGGAAGGGGTTATGATTCATTGTAATGTTAAAAATGAGAAGCTATTCAAAGGTGCCCTATATTCAGGAGAGAAAACAGAAAGTTCCTTTGTCTATGAAGCAGATTTGATCATGGTCTGAAAATATTCAAGGCAGGACCTTGCTCTGGAGCTACTGTAGGCAATAGCAGCATGCATTAGCATCAAACGTAGCCCCTGAGCTCACTCCAAGTTCATTTTGCTTTCTCTCCTGAAGCAAACAACAGGTTTGCCATTGAAGTTGGTGGCTGGCAAGACAAGGATGCAGAAACCCTTGGAATGAGACAAGGGACTGATTTTGCATCTGCAAAACCTGAGCTCAGATGTAGAAAACACATCCTAATCCCTGCACTGGCGCTGGTGTTAATTATTATTTATTAAACATAAGAGAAGCTCTGCCAAGCAGAAGACATGGATCCAGGCAGGCTGTTTCTGGGCCCATCTTCCACCTAGAAGAAATGTGCAGGGCAGGTGGCACCAGTGGCCATGTCCCCAGAGAAGTATTTCCAGCCTCTGAGGAGTAGCCTGGGAGGAAGTTTTGGAAAGACTTACAAGCTTGCCTGGACCAAGAGACTTCTGTGTTGTCCCTTCTCTGTCCAGAAATGTAGCTGGTGGCCACCAGCATCGCCCCAATGGAGCTGTGTTGGTTTAGACCAGCTGTGGGTTTGCTCGGTATATTAATGTGACACATGAGCAAAAACCTGGAGCCTTCAGTGATGAAGGGACTGGAAATCAAAACAGATAGGCATCGCCTGGGAGCAGGGGGAGGTGGGGAAAGGGATACCCTGTAGTGGATACTGGGCTTTGAGTACTTCGAAGTCCTCTGGTTCGTGGTGATCTGCAGTGTTACTGCCCTGCCTGCGAGCTTGCTGCTGCTTCTCAGTGTATATTCAAACACTTCATACTAATGATCATTTATTGCGAGCAGTAATGCAAATGTGTTCTCACCAGTGATATGAGAAATCTGCCGTTGTCTCAGCTTTTCTTCTGGTTTGACAAGTGCTTTATAGCAGGCAATAACAGTCCCTGACACAGCCAAGACTCCTTGTAGCATTTTGTACCTCTGTCAGTTTAGCTGAGCTGACTCGTGATCCATTTTTAGGGCTGATGAGAGATTTTTCCAGGATTTTCCTTTAGTGTGTGGAAGCATTTCTGTGAGATGTTTTCATGGGGCAACAACCTCTCATTTGATCCCTAATCGTGTGTCCTGGGTGGTGTCGCTCTGAGAGCAAGGCTCCTCTATGCTGGAGCTCACACCTGCTTCCCAGGGGCACAGGTATCCCCCAGCATCGCATAGCAAAACTCGGGTTGTTCCTGGTTATGGAACAGACTCAAGTGAATCTCAAAATGAAGCATAAATGCAGAAAAAAACTCAAGGAGTTTCAGATGCTGCTCAGATGGCCATGAAATACATGGAACTTCTAAAGAAGTGAACATTAATAGCCACTCTCTTATGAGAAATATGATCTAGCGGAGGGATTGGGGGTAAATGCAATTTTTTGTTATTTTTGGGTTTTTTTTGGTTTCGCATACACATTTCCTTGGTACCAAGGCAGTGCTGGGAAATAGCTCCTCAGAAAAATAAAGACAGCTTTGCCATGTAATGCATAGCTTGAAACTCAGGACAGCGATTAGCTACATGAGCGGTATTGCCGCTGTTATATAGGTGTCATTTCTTTGCAATGAGAAAGTACCAGAAGGAAGTTTGCAACTGTTGAAAAATGTTGCTTGAATGTATGCAATTGGTTTTGTTTGGTTTGGGGTCTTCTTCAGGACTGATAACATTTATTTAATCATTGGTCCCATTAAAATTGCCGTATTGATTCATTTGCCAGGAAGATAGATTGGTGGATATTTCATGTCATACAGTTGTATTGATCTTCCAGAAGCTGGTGGGGTGGCGGCTTTCATCATTGGACAGCACATTAACACCTTAATTGATATATTCTGAAAGCTAATTAGAGGCCAGCTGGATTTCTTATGGGAATAATATTTATTTTTGATGTTGACAAAGTGCTCCAAAGCACAAGTCGTATGGTGTGATTTAACAGTGATTAAAACTTGGCTACAGACACAGACAACTTGAGGAAACTGCCAAGCAGCCAAGACTAGAAAGAGTGAAGACCTAGATGTGTATAATTACTTTGTGCTCTGCCACATATACACACATCTCCGTCTATCTGTCAGTCAGTGAAATATCTGGAGAACGGTTGCAGCATTTTAATTACTCACTGTCAATCACCCTCTAACCAGCACAGACGTGTGCCTGTGCGTGCTATGTGCAGCCTTGTCTAGACACTCTTTGGAGAAGAGGTTATTAAGCTCGCACAGGTAAGTACAGGTGAATCAGGAAACCTTAACCCTGTCCACCCATGGTATCTTACTGTGCAGCTTCTCTGATATGATCACATTTCTCACCTTATAAAATATAACCGCTATTTTTCCCCATAACTCATGTATCCCGTCTCCCGTGCATATGCTTCCCACTGCTCACAGGGGACAGAAAGAGGGAATGACCCGGGCACCCTGTCCTCACAAAAACCCTCTGGTGAGCACACCGGGTGCCTGGGATGGTTAGCTCCGATGTAGCCATCTGCATCTCATTGGATGGATCCCACGGCTAATTTTGTGCTCTCTGATCTTTTCTATATCTGCCTCCCAATTTACTATGAAGAATTATTGTTCCAAATTTCCTCCAGTGCTTTGGATGACTCTGCCAAAGAATTCCCTGTTTTCAGTTTACGACATTTGATTTTTTGTTTTATTTCTCTAGAGGTGAGGTGTTTGTGATGACAAGGTTAAAGGGTTTCATTGAAAATTGCAGGTGAGCTTTACCCACAGCACATCCGTTCTCCTGCAAAGACCAAAGTCAAGCAGCCCTGCCTTCTCCTTGTGTGCTTCTGCAGGGTCTGCTCTCAGCCTCTCATCCACAGACTGAACCATTTTCTTTTTATTACTATTGAAGACTGGGGCTGTTTTTCAATTTTCTTTCATTTGTGGCAGGTATAAGCTCTATCTGTTTTTCTGTAATTGATTCCTGTTCTCATTTCTCTCCTTCTGCCTTCAGACGAGCTTTGCACTCTGCAGAGCTCTGTCAAAGTCTGCAGCCGTGGAGCTCTGCCTTTGCAGCAGCTGCCTCTGCCTGGCTGCCAGCGCCTGCCTGCAGCATCCCAGCCAACGCTCGTGCCTCCTCTCTCCTCTCTCTTGTGGGGCCCGCTCATGCCATGAACCGCACTGGTGCTTGGTGGGATTTCTTCATTTGTTTTTATAGCACTGTGTCCTGCTCCTGTGCTGCTTTGTCTTCGAGAGCGGGCAAACGGTGTGTGTGTGCCTGGGGCAGGCTGACGTGTTTGCAAGTGTCTCTGACACAGGATGAGTTTCTCAGTTTCCAACCTGCTCACCTGCAGCAGGTAACTCCAGTTCCCTAGGGTGGCCTTCTGCATCTCTTACTGGCTCTAGTAAGGTCACTCATCTGGGTTAAGGAGCCGCGCAGGCATCAAAGAAAGTGCTTGCTAGCTCCTGCAAGCTTGGTTACCTTCCTATGAGCTGAACTAAGCTTCATTTCTGTGTTGCTTCTGCTGTAGCCCTCTTGATTTTGTCAAATCCCAGTTGTGTTTCGAGGAGCTCGTGTCAGAGAGGGAGTCTGAGAGAGCAGCATTGTCCTGCAGGGGACATTGCTGACCACCAGCGTCGGTCCCCTGCTCTGGCAGGTGGCTGCAGCATCCTCTCAAGACAATGCTTCTTACTTTCTGCTAATGCTTGGCTTCTTCTCGCTCTCAGATGCAATCTCATCTCCCTTGATGCTTGAGGCAGCTGCAAGAGGAGAAAGAATCTCCTCAACATTTACAGAAAGGTTTTCTGTTTCTGCCCAACTGCAAAAAATCATCAAGAAAATATTTTGTTTCTGTTATTCTGGGCAAGGAATTTGTTTATGAAACTAAATTCATGTTTTCTCCTGGAAATGATCTCTTTTGGTAAATCTTCATGAAACTGACATTATCATCCCTTTCCCTGTGGTTTCCCATTCTATTGCGAGCACAGTCTTGTAGCAATTGACCTCCAACGTTGACTAGTTTTTGGTTTGGGTAACCCGCAGGCTGTCCTCCTTCTCAGCCCGGAGCCTATTGTGCTTCTCAGCCTCAGCCCAAGGATGATGGCTCTCAGCACCTTTTTCCAAAGTCCTCTGAGACCGGGGGCTCCTCTTACACCGGTAGTTCCTGAGCTGGAGTATGTTACCAGTGGCTTCCCCAAAGGGCTCCACCCTGCCTGGCCAATGGGACTCTCAGGAAGCCTCTGCTGGAGGAGAACCTGGAGGTAAGCAGGGTCCCCCGGCCAGCCCCAGTGAGGTCCTGCGGATGCCATGGGGCTCTGTCCGTCGGGGGGCAGACATGATCAAATCACACCTCCATCTCCCTTGCTGGGAATGGCTTGAGGGATTTCTGGTGCTCCAGAGCTGCTTGGCATCAAATGGCACCATGCCTTGGGGGCTGAAGGTCTGCTCACTGAAGTGTAAAGCTTAATGGATCAGATGCCTATGGCTACAAATGAGCAGTACACAAATAGAGTCTGGTGTAAAGAAAATGCATTTGTGAAAGTCTGCTTGCAAGGAACGATGGGGCAGGCAGGCGATGTCTGAATAAATCCGTTGATGCTTGCAGGTCTGCTGGTGTGATTAAAAGCCTGCAGAAGGTGCTGGCCAGGGAGCAGCTTTGGGTTTTCCAGGCTGGCTTCATGCACTAGGTAATGAGATATCATTGAACTGAAATGGCTGTTAGAAACCTCAAAGAAGAGCCAGACTTAAATTCTTCACCTTGCAACAGGTAAAATACATTATATAGTAACTGTGCTTGATAAAGCTTTAATGTGCAAGCTGCATTTCTGTGCATACTGATGGAGTTTCAGTGTGCTGCTCTCCATCTCACCTGGGCTGGGGTTTAATGGCAAACAGGCTATGGCATGGATAACTTAGAGAGTGTGAACTTTGCCGGGGCCACAGGAGCATGCAGGTACTTACGGGTTGTTGCTTTTGGTGAGAGGTAGGAGCTAAAAACCTTTCTGGATCTGGGCCTACCTCCTTAGCCAGGATGAATAAAGTGTTTCTCATATCTGATAAAGGCCTGGGATATGCTGTCTCGATTAAACTGATAGGATAATCCTCCGTAATTCCAGTTATTACCTGTGCTCAAGGCATGGAAATTACGGACAGAATCACAAGCTCTCCAATTTGGTCTCTGGAGTGCTGTGAGTTGCGGGGGGGATGAGAGGGTTTTGGGGGATCTGTTGCAGGTACGCACCTCATTGGGAAATGAACTTTGGAATGGCACGGTAAACCCGTAGCTGTCTTCTGTTCAGTAGGGAGAGGGAAGAAGTTTTACTCATTACTTTCTCTCCTCTTTGAAAAGCAGCTTTCCAGGAGAAATGGTGTTGGGGCAGGGTAGTAGGTAGAACTGCCAACACATGTAGCAGTGTCTTGGTCCTGGGGAAAGAAAACAAAGCAAAAACAAATGTCATGCCAGACCAGCACTGCCTGGATAGGATGTAAAGCTGAGATCCCGAGGTCCTGTGACATCTGCTGAGGGGCTGTGTGACCGGTTCCTGCAGGGCACCTGCCCTGGTGAGCTGTCTTTTCCTGGGTTTGCAAGGCTGTGGCTGGGATTTCTGGACTGTGTGTGCCCGTGCTCTGTGCAGGGCATGCTCAGGGAGGTACTGTACCCACAGCACATCAGACCCGCTGCGTGCCCAAGGGCTGGCATGTGTGTTGCAGGCAGATGCACTGGGGCTGCCAGATGACTCTGGAAACTCAGCTCAGCTCGATGTGGAGACAGCTGGAGAGCATCTGCTTGCTGCAGAATATTAGCCCACTGATTTGGTAGGTGACATTGTGACATTTTTCCCCTCCAGACCGCTGAGAGTCTCACCACTGTCCTGGGGACACAGTAGCTGGCTGTGCTGGTTCTCCAGTGGAAAATAAAAATATTTTCTACCACAGACAAGTTTTAGCTTTTTTGCAGTGTTTCTTTTACATCAATTTGGGATGACTTAAAGCTCTGGAGACGGAAAGACATTTTTTATTTTGTAAGTATGCAAGATGTCTAAAAGATGACAGAACTGGTGCTCCTGACAGGGATTTGCCAGGTGTTTGTAAATAGTTACACGGTTCTGTAACACTGTGTGCTGTATAAAACAGTCTTGAAATCACCATAGCTGTTTTGTTTTCTTCCTCCCACTGATTATTTTCACATATATGTATCACGAGTTTGAAAGTAACTTTTTTTTGGGTTTACTGTCATGGAAGGACCCAGAGTCAGTGACCACAATGTTGGTTTTGATTACCAGTTGTCAGTACTCTTTAAACAACAGACACCACAGCTACTTTGGTGTATTCTCAATGAACAGCAGTGGATTAATTAGAACATTTTAAAACCCATAATGTCTTGGATATGGTTTTGTTCAGAGGAAGAGAAGATCTGGCATTGAACAGTTAAGGCAATTCAATTCTAATTTGGATTCAAAAATACTTTGCACATTTTTAAAGCATATTTAATATGTCTTCCTATGAAAATCCATTTTCTTGCCCAGGGTATAAATGTCCAATATGAAATCTCAGAGTGAGGAATATGGTTTCCCTTGGACAGTGTGTCTCAGTCTAAGTGTTGTATAACTCACATTCTGCTCCTGGTGTGGTGGCATAGAAACTGTTCTTTGTATATAGCTTTATATAACTGCTGTATATAACCTGCTATAGCTTAACTGCAGCAATTTAAAAAGCAATGACAATTTATTCCCAAGTGTGGACCCTGATCAAAGTTGGAGTCTCCATTTTAGGTGTTAAATATTTATTCAAAGTGCAGATCATACATTTCTGCTGCTGTGCAGGGAATTTATGATAAAGCACCGTTCCACGTTGAACACCAAAATGTCTCCTACTCCTGCTTTTTTCCTTTTTTTAAGCAAAGTAATTGAACATAAAATAGAACTAGACCAGTCCTTTTACCAGCAAAACTTCAGCTAGCTCTCCACTTTTATTGCCGAAGTGTGCAGGTCCGGCAGCTGTGGGATGCTGGGTGTGTGCCTCTTCCCCACGCTGGGTCTGTTGGTGCTTCTCTTGGGGGTATGTGTTGTTGGTTGATAGCGCCTTGGGTTTGTTCATTGCTCCTGGCCATGCCAGTGCTGTCTGCCTGCCTTGTCCAGTGACGGTACCTTGATGCCCTAGCCAAGGACAAGTGCTCCTTTGTGTGCCAGACAGAAACTGGACGAGAAATAACCAGTACACAGGACTGCTATCTCAATGGGCAAAGTGAGCAGATACCTTCCCTTACCCAGTGTAAAGACAAGGAGGGATGAAGGGTGAGAGATAGGCACCCCCAATGGGAAACTTAAGACAATCTGAGATACCTGTCCAAAGTAAAAGGGATGAATCTGGAGGTGTTTCGCTCTCAATTTGCTACAGGTAGAGCCTGGAAAAGCAGGTGACTAAATTTAGATAGCTGAAGTTAGCTGAGCTGAATCAGTCTAAGTGAATGCCAAGGACACGCAGGACATCTGTGCAAAGGTAGAAAGAATAATCCAGGACTTCTAGCATTAGATCTTTTGTAGCTCAACATTCACCTGGAGGAAGATTGCCATTTACTGATTGACCCATGGTACTTTCTACAGTGCTGACCCAATATTCTGGCTCAGGTGAAGTTTTGCCTGCTGGCAAAACTGAGAACAGTGTCTACTGATGTAGGTAATGTGTCTAGCAAAATTACTGGTTTTGGCAGATGGACTCCATTTTCATAGTCCTTCATAATTTTCTTTCTTCTGAGAGCCTTATTCATTATCATTTCAACCCAATAATAATGAAATGTATTTTTTTGCTTCATATATCATGCAGTAACTCTTTCCTGAAAAAGCTCTTTGATTTACCTTTTTGTTCTTCTTACACCCATGACATTGAGTTAGGGAAATGGAACTACCTGACTTTGTGGTCAATAAATGACCAATTATCTAGGTGATGACAAAGCAAAGAACTGGTAACTCTTTTTCCATATGCTTGTGAACAAATCACAGAATAATTTAGGTTAGAAGGGGCCTCTGGAGGCCATCCAGTCCCACCCCCTTCTTGAAGTGGTTCCAGTTAGGTTAGGTTGCTCGGTCCAGTTGAGTTTCAAACATCTCCAAGGATGGAGATTGCACAGCCTCACTGGGCAACCTGTTCCAGGAATGACAGGAGGCAAAAGCATACATATGCAGAGGTGGGAAACACCCCTTAACAACAGGACAGGACTGACAGTGCAGGGGGCAGTGACCTCAGCTCCCCAGCTGAGCTACTGGGTAATAGTCACCAAAAATATTTTGCATATCTTGTTCCTAGTGACAGAAAGCACTCTATTTAACCCAGGATCATTTCTATATGCTATTGAACTAACAGGAAGGCATCGCAATTTCTAAGCTTTAGGCAGCCTTATTTAGAGGTGAACTTCATATATTTAACCACTGCATAGTCTGTTAAATAAAGGTCTCATGTTTGCAAGACTAAGGGTGAGGGTCATGCTCTGTATCTGGTGAAATTAATGCTAGCTCTGACTCTGAGGATGAAACCCTGAACGAGTCTATAGGAACAGTTTATCATCAAAGGAGTGAAGCATCATCTTCTTTCTTACGTAGCAGAGGTTAGGACAGAAACTCGTTGACCTTCTCCAGGAGGAGAACTGGGGCACATCGAGATTCTGATCACTGTCACGTTGTTGGAAATTGAAAGAAAATCCCCAGAAATGACATTGGAGCAGAGCAGCAATAAGCAACCTGAGAATGAAGCCCATAATCTCTTTGTCCCTGTGCTGTACATGTTTTCTCTGTAGCCTAATTTAAGAACAAACTCTTAATTTGTTTGAGAAAACCAAAAGCGGCTGCTGTAGTTAATTTATTTGGGGACACGCATGCTGATGAGCTGGAGGAGGATGTTATCTCTGTCCTTTTACAAGGAGGCAGATAACACCATGATGCATGCAAGAGCAAAACTGTGGCACGTAGGTTAGGAATGAGATGGCTCTTCTGATTCCTGCAAAGCACAGTGGAGGGCTGCTCTCTGAGGATGGCTGAGACACGGGGAGCAAGGGGAACTGAAGGTTACAGATACTTTCATCAGCACGTTCCCACTGTATCTTGCAACATTAGCCACCACTCTGCATCTTCAGAACAGAGCTGCCAGGACCAGACGCTCATCCTGGTTATTGGAAATGCTCTTATTTCTGTGCTCAGAACCACCGCCACTCGCCCCCTCAACCCTCTTTTTAGTAGATCTCCATTGTGCACCAGTATCTTTGGTTGAATTTTAGTTAATTTAAATCTATGCACTGAGGACAGTGTGTTAACTGATACTGAGATGGTGCTGTCATATACGTGCTCTTGCTGGACTTTGTCTTGGTTGTCCTTCAACAGGGTGGCTCTAGTTCACTTAACCATTTCATCCTATAGCTGACTTTATGCACAAGGACTTAACTGATTTCTTTCCTCACTTTGTGGACACAGTGATGCCCAAGTTTTTAGAGAATTACTGCAATGGTGGAAATATGACCTGCTCTGGTGAGCCAGGCTGCCTGGCTAATGGCACAAAGGGGATGGATGAGACAGAGATTACTTGATAGTTTCTCTTACAGAAGCAGGGAAAAAGACTCCATGGATGTTCATCTTGTGTCTTGTCAGCTTCTGCTTGCCCTGTTAGGGCCTTTTTGTTTTGTGTTGGTGCTCTGCCCTGATGTCCTTTGGGCATTAAGAGAGTAGAAGGGTGCAAGGTCATAAGCATATTGCACTAAAAAAACACATTAGGCGGTGGGATGAGTGCTGCTGGGACTTAATATAGCTCTTTACTGTGGGGGTGGTTAAACAGAAATAATCGGGCATTTAGGAAAAATAGCGTCAAAGATTATTTCAGAAGAAATGTTATCAGAGCAGTATTCTCCCCAGGTGGTAGGAGCCAGGTTGAGAAGAGCCCCACTCCAGTAAGCCGAGGGAAGATCAGTAAGTACCTGAACTGCCTGAGCATCACTTCTGGTTTTGCTTCAGATCTCTACACCCCGGGTTACCACCAACCCTTGTGGCCCCAGGCTGGGTTTGAATGCCCTCCTCTGTGGTTAGTAATGTCTGGGCATGGGCTTCTCTGGTGGTACTTGTGGAGTTGTGCCCCTGAGCCTAGGGGAATCTCTCAGAGATGCCCTCCTGTGAAAGCTAGGTATCATTCACCACTCATCTGTGATCTCTTCTTTGTAGGTATCTGGGCATGTGTGTGTCTGTAAATAATGCAAACAGGATTTGGCCTTTACTGTCTGTCCTCTCTTTTGTTTAAGCCTCAACAAACATATGAGTATTTTCTATCGCATGCAATAGATGGATTCTGAGACTGTACAAATATCATGGACTTGTGCCACACACTTGGGGCCTGGATGGTCTCACATCACCATTACCTCAATGCTTTGGATGAGTTTCAATGGCAGTCTTCCCTGGACACTGCACATGGAGGGCTGTCAAACATCCATGTGGCTCCTCAGCCTAGCCTGACATCTTCTCTGAGCAAAGCCTGAGGGCCAGCACTAGGGTGAAAGGGGGGAAAGCTTCAATGCTGGTGTTGCACCTCTTGTTGGGTTAATTAAGCATCTGGGTAAAAATGTCTGAAGTGTCTTGGTGTCTTGGGCAAATAGCTGTCTGCCATAGGTATTTTGAAAATCACCTTTGTAAATGAGACTCCGGAGCCTTAGCTAAAGGGACATATTTGAAAGTGTTATCCTTCACGTTTAATCAACAAGAAATCAATACAACAGGACCAATCGTACCGTTGGAAGGAAGCATAACGTGAATACAGTGTTGAAAAGATCATCTTCAACCTCACCATCACACTGGGCAACGCTGTTCCCTTTCTGGTCCCAGTTTGCCCTCTGTTCCCTCTCCCCGCTGTGTCTAAGCTGTGAATGCTTAAAGGCTGAGGTTAGGTTTTATTTATTTGCTTGATGAGGACCTCACTCAGTGAGGCATGCACTTTGTCTGAGGTTTTCAGGTGCTACAGTAGCAAGGATCCCTCTTCATCTTTCAGTTACCAACACACGCTCCAATTTTTCTATATAAGCACCAAAAGAGATGGTAGTGGCTACTTTTATTCTCTGGTTTACATGGAGAGGAAACATGTCACCTGTTCATTTAGCTGGCTTTACAATATCCCAAGGACTGTGCATGTGGAAAAGGTGACAATTGTTTGACAAAAGGCCCAGCAATTAAATCCCCCACATTGCACCCTCTGCTTCAGGTAAAATGACATTAGCCTGCCAGGAAGCATAAAACAGCAAACTGTATAATTACACAGTTAATTGTAGCTAATGACCAGAGAAATGGATAACCCTTGGCAGCATTGAATCAGCCACTGGCTTCCTCGCTTATTTTGTTTGTGACAAAAAAAGAAAAAGTAAGAAAAATGTTATCCTCTAACCCGTGGTCCAATATTTGCTGTTAGCCCATTGGATAGCATATTGCAACATATAAAAAGAGCATTGCATCGTGACTGGACATGCCATACTCTAGGTTTCAATAGAAAATAGTCTTGCAAAGCCCCCTTCGTTCTTGCCTTGTCAGCTATCGGGAGAAGAGAAAGTCTCACAAAATGCCTTTCCCCCCCCCTTCTCATTTATTTTAAAACACCTCAACACTAAGCCAAATCACATCTCACATAGTCTAAATGGAAGCACATGGGCTCCAGGAAAGGAATTGTCCCAGAAGATATCCTTCTTATGATGAAAGTCCAGCAGAGGACGGTGGCAAGTTCTCCACCTATTAAAAACAGGTTGAAAAGTAGAGCTGCAGAAGTCTATTGTACTACAATGTCTCCTTATCTATTAGATGCAACTTGAATGTAGCCTGTCAGTTTGCTTTAGCTCTGCAGTGAATCTTTTTTGTCATTCTAAAATCTGTAAATAATGAAGGCTATCTATTAGGAAAGTACCAAAGGTCTTTTTTAACCCACTTCATAAAGGAGTCCTGCAGGCTGCCATTTGGAAAGAGCCTGGTCTGCTGTATCTCGTTTGAGCATTAATGTGATAAAATTAGGAGTTATGAGATGTGAATCTTAAGTTCGATCTCAATGTTGGCACAAATCAGACAATGAAAGTAGCTGTCTGATTAGGCAGTTAAACAAGAGATGACTCAAAATACCCTTTCCATTTCAATAACTCCTGTGAGATTAGGGGCCCTTTGAAGACTGTGTCAAACTCCCTTTTACTTTAATACACCTCCATTTAATTGAAACACTGTGAAAGAGGATGAAGGTAATTATAACCTGAGGAGTCTTGGGTGGGTTCCAGTGTCGCACTGAGACTTTAAAATGGTTGAGGGATTAGGAGTGACAGACTAGTCCTCTGAGCTATTGGTTTTTATACCCTTTCTTTCTGCTTTCCAAGTCCCACTGGGTTTCTCCTGTTTGGTGCGATGTGTTTTGTGGGTTGGCAAATCCTCTAAGTCAGAAGTGCTGCTCATCCAGAAGAGCAAAGTGAAGTGCAGGGTCTTGTCGAGCAGCGCTGAGCAGGGGGTGCAAGATAAACTCACCTTCATCTTCTCCTACTCCACCCTTATAGTGAAATCAGATGTGCTGTTGTCATTGCCTTTATCAGAGACCTTAGCCAGCACAGGAGGGGATACAAGCGTGCATTCTTTTGCCTTCCCACAGGCTGTGGTCTCGATTCCTAGTATGGCTGCAGGGACCATGCACTCTGCTTGAAAGTCCCCTGCACCTCCGGTGCTGTGGGGAAGCTGCCTGGTACGTCAAATGCATATGCAAAGGGAGATCATCCTCAGCTCTCTGTTAGTGACTATGATAAACGCACTGAGCACACACTCAGTGCCACTGAGACTGGCAATACAAGTCTGGCTGACCCCTCGGGAAGGATGACATGCTGGTAGCAGGCAAAGTAAATGCAGAAAGTGCTTTGAAAAGGAGATGCCCAGCTTGCTTAAAAATGTTTCTTTATTCCTCTGTGTTACACTGAGTTATTTGTCCTGTTTTGGATACGGAACAAATTGCTCTTGTTCTCCTGCCTTACGTTGCATCCTGAACATGTTGTTCTAACTGCTTTAGGCTTCCTATAGTTTCTGGCAGGCTGAACAAATAAAGTGGGTAAAAAATGCCATAAAATCCCAAGTAGAATTTTTAACCAGCTCCATTATGTTGTTTGTGCTTGGCTGGGATATATTACTGTGCTGGGTTATATTATTGCGCGAGTGTATTTTGCTCCTTGGACAGGGTTAAGACAGTGCTGCTCCACAACAGAGATTTGCACAGGGTCAGTGGAGACTGGTGTGCCTGGGCAGGGTGAATTCTTTTGTCCAGTTTGAGTCCTGCTTTACTCGATTTTCTGGCAGTGCAGACAGTGTATTCCAGGAAGATCTAGAGAACATCTGCAGCTCTTGAGTGAGGTCTGCAGTAGACTCAGCTGTTGACCTTTGGCTGCAGCTGAATTGAATAGACTGGATCAGGGGGGATGAAGAGAGACCAGAGATCACCTCTGAATGCAAATGAATTAATAGAGCATGAAATCTCTGAGACAGATGTCCTCAGTGGATGGGCAGAAAAATAAACTTAAAGAAGTTGGGAGATTCAAAGTCAATGTAAGAGTGCTTTTTGCCCTAGTTAGATCCTAAATAAACACTCAAATGTTGGAATGATGTTATGTGAACTAAATTTAAAATCCGTCTAATGAGTTTTGTGTCCAGTGAAGTCCTCTCTTTAAACCACAAGGGTCCTGTGGGAGGTTATCTGCTGGTTTGGATTTTTTCCTTCAGGTCTTTAGGAATTGCCACAAGGTACAGAAATGTATTCACAGTTTTCATATTGAATATTGATCATTACTTTGTTTCTATAAATGCAAACATTCATGGTTTCAGTATATGTTATAGCAACTACCCTAGCTTTTCAGTGAGAGCAATTCTGCTTGCACTGCCTTAGAAATAACCAGTTGGCATGTTTTTAATGAAAGTGTTTAATAATTGCAGAGTGTCCAGAGATAAGAGGGAAGAAGCCTTTAAAGTAATCTACAGAAAAAAAAAAAAAAAAAGGGGATCTGTTACCAGATATTTACTAGATTGCATGAAATAAATTGAATGAATAAAATTGAATTAATACCTCCACAAACTCAGCTTAAATTCCAGCTTACTGTGTGATCGTTAGCCAAACCAGTATTTTCACTACCTATTTTGATCCAGATACTGTAATGCTTACTCTACAGAGTGTCTTCGTAAAGTTACCTGGAATTTTATCAAAGTTTGGATATGTGAGGTCAAGTTCATTGTCTGTTACTTATTTATAAAGAAACAAAAATGTGCCGGTCCCCTCATAGTGCAAATAAGTAAATAAATAAATAAACAGTATCAATCTATTCCCTGTCCTAAAAAGCATATACTCTAATATAGATGTGTGAAGAGGGGGGAGAGCATTACACACCATGGAAAGAAGACGAAGGACGGCAAGTCTTATAATGAGAAGTAGGTATGGCTCCATGGTTCTGTTACGTATATAAATTTTTATACGCTTAAGTTCTTGGGGTGATGCAGAAGGCAGTGGATTTTGAGAAGGCATCTGACTGAGGAGAGATTATTAAGACTTTTCCTCTTTTGATTCTTCCAATGTCACTTCTCGGTATTGTGACTGGTATGCTGATCTGTTTGTAGAAGATACTTTGGCTGAAGAATCAGCCTTCTGATTATCAGTGTTTGTTAGCCAGAAGGTCCTATACTGTGCATTTCTTTTTTGTCTGGTGGACCTTTTAGTCTCTAAGCATCAATGCAGTAGATCCATCCATGGCTGCAGCCTGCCTTGGGGCACCTCCCAGGCAGGTGAGACCTGTCTGCCTCTGTCCAGCCAGCATGGACCCAATTAATCCCATGTGAGGTGGATAAAAAAGGTAACATTTCATTTTTCCAAAATGTTGATGGGAGTCAGAAGCTGACGAAAACCATGGTGGCAACTACTGGATTGCCTTGGGCTAATGGGACTAGTGAAGCCATTGGTGGCTATGCTAATTAACATGGGGAAAAAAATAATTGTTAAGACAAAGGAGGGGAGAGAGGCGGGGCAGCATACACAGTGTGCAACACTGTGTAGAAGCTGAAGCCCAAGGGGAGGAACCACAAAGCTGTCATCCACAGACCTGCACACTGACTCCTCAGAGTGATGTCCTATGCCCCAGATCCTTGGTGCTGGGCTGGTCTACATGAGGCTCATGGGACTGATGCTCTGACATGTGGTGCGTGTGATCCGTGAAACAGGAATGGCTGTCCAAAAAAGGACTTGGGCACCATGATGTGGAGTGTTTTGTGGTTTTTTAGTCGCTATGTCTTGGCAGTAGATTCCAGAGCCCCAGGTAAGAGGCTTGTCTCTCTGCGAGGCGTAGGGGAAGATTTAAGCATGGATGGAGGGCAGCAGCAGGAGGCAGCATGCTGAACAGGCAGTAGCTGTGCCAGTTAACAAAGGTCACTTCAGATGGGGATGTGTTTTAAATTATTTCCTTCTCTGGGACTCAGATCTTTGCTCAGAGCTAAGGGAAGCACCTTCATCAGTCTGGATTTACAGTTGGAAGCTTTTCCTGAAGGTTAGTACTGCCAAAAAAAAGGAGCAGGGATCAAGCCTTTATTTTACAATCCAGTAGTCAGGATGAAAGATGCTCTTTCTGTCGTGCAGAAGACCAAAGTCAAACTTCTCACTGCCTGAAGAAATTCAGTCCACTTCTCTTCATCATCAAATAAGGGATTTTTGCCTTGTGTGTGAAAAAAATCATGGGATGAGAGAGCACGCAAGTGAATACCCATGGCACTCGTGTTCTCACTTTAAAGATTTGGATTCCAGTCTCGGCTATGTGAACAGTTGATACATTAATGCAATGACTGCTTGACATAAACCACCCTGAATATGCCCCTCTCAGCAAGCCTGGCAGCTGGGCCCTTGTAGATAAGGCTTTTCCACTGGAAGATAGGGAATAGATTTGAATTAGGTTTAATTAAATTTTACTTTCCCTTTTTTGGAATAACTTCACAGATCAAAAAAGGATAGTGATGCTTTCTATTTAAAAAATCCTTATGCAATTAAAAATTATGGGCAAAGTTTCATATTTCTGTATTATGGCACTTACATAGTGTATCATTAAAGCACGCGCATTCACTCAGGGCAGCAAGGACGGTATTCGGGGGACAGCCCACAGGAACATAGCAGTGTATGTGCTATAGCAGCTGTTGAACATGCAGCTGGCATGGATTTTTATTGTTTTGTTTTCCAGGTGTAACACATTTTTTCATTATATTTCTAATATAGATAGATTCACCACTTCTGTGTTCTCTGTAACGGAAGGTACAATTTTGATTCATTTTATTTTATAACCACCCATATAGATAGCTGAATTCCTTCCGCCTAGTTTTGGGTATAACAGTTACATCATTTTTATTTTTGTTTAATTACCCTGAGAAAATAACAAAATGTCTTTTAAGTCCTTTGAAAACATCTCTTTGGTTATTTTTTTAAAAATAAGTATTTCTGCTTATAAGAAGAATTTTACAATGCATCAAACACAATTAAAGTATTTGTTTAAAGAGAAGCAATTTCATGATTTCTTTAAAAATAAGTTGAGAACTCAGTCTATCATTCTGAAGATGATATGTCAGCCCTCCCTTTTTAATGTTTTTGTGTAGAAGTAGTCGTCTAAGTGCAGCTTCTTCTCTTTTCTGTTTACCAGTTCAGCAACTTCGTGGATGTCCCTGGCTCAACAGGTTGCAAAACAGTGTCCTGCACTGACTGTCGCTCCTCCACATGGCCATCACTCCCCAGCTTCGTTTGTTGGGCATCTCTGCAGGTAGTGGTACGTCTTGGCTCTGTGCCATGCTGGGGCTAATTTTGAAGCTTATCTTTTGCTGAAGCTGCACCCATCCTGGTCTGGAAAATCCCCAGGAGATTCCCAAGGCTCAGCTCTCCCTGTGGCTCAGTGCGTAGGTTTGCTTCCTAGAGATTTCCCCTTCTATTTTAAGATGGAAGAAGTCCAGACGAGCTCTCATCTTCCCTCCCACCAGTAGGGTTATGCCAGTTTTAGTTTGAAGCAAATGAGACAGTTTTTTTTCCCAAACACCCATAAACACACTTCTGTGCATTTGACTGTCTTTCACGGCTTTCTCTGCACTGCCACTTGAAACCCTGTGACATGGGGACATGCTTGTTCAGCAAATTGTTATCTTCTCTGATTGTAACATCTGGACCTATTATTTGAGGGCTATTACATGAGCCAAAACAGTTGTGTATGAGGAACTTGTCAGGGCTTGATTTCACCTTATGGAAGCGATAGACTGTGAACCTAAATAAGCAGAAATATTCCACCCCACAGTTTTGATCCTGAATCTACTTTACTTACTAAAGACTGGTGGCTTAACTTTGCTGTCACTTTGCAAAGTCTCACTTTTACATGTTATTCACCATATAGTAGTATTACCCTTATTTCCTTTCAGAGTAAAAAGACACCTGCTCTCTCCTCTTTCTTCTGCTCCTTTGGCTGCAGGAAGGTGTTTCTAGAGAAGCGGGGGTCCAAATGGAATCCTTTCTTTTTTCAGCTGGCAATGCTGGTGGTGCTGCTGGTGATGCCCTTTGGCCGGGAGTGGGGATATAGGATTTGCATTCCTAACCCCTGCATATGCTGCATATGCACTTTGCCCAATGCAGAGTGCTTGGATGTTGGGCTTAAGCCATTTTTTTAATCTATTCTCCTTTCATCCTGGCAATTCTTCCACCTCCCCAGCCCCAGGGCAGTTATAAGTGCTGTCTCTCAACTGTTGAGACGAAAACTTTGTTCAACTGACATAGCTGGGTCTCTAAGACATTTACTGAACGTGGCTCTCACTGTTCTTAAGCTCTTGCTTGTCTGCAGCAGCAGTGCTTTCCCCTCACCTCTTTGTCTTGCTCTGAAGTTGATGGTGTTGCACAGTAACATTGGCTTTGACACACTGTGCTTCTGTTGAAATTTAGAAGAGCTGAAAAGGTCCCAGCTCCTGGGTTTTGAGGCTACAGCAAACACTTTAAAGGGTATCTTTTACTTGTACAGACACTGAGGAGAAATATTTTCTGCTTGTCTGTATTTATTATCTCATATGCAAGGAGAGAGTGCTGCAATCCTTCACTATATTGCCGGCAATACAAGTTTCTGCAGTAAGCTCCTCAATTTTCCCATAAACTACCACTCACATGTTTTCCTCCTCATAATTTTTTTTAAAGGGATCGTTAAGTTCCTCTCAGACAGACTCTCATGGTGTTGCAGGTTGGGAGCTTTCTGCTTTATTGCGCTGCTTCATAACGTATAGGAAGAAATACCGCTTACCAAACAGGAGGTGAGATGAAGCAGAGGTTCTGCCATCCCGTCATATGTTGTGGAACCTACTGAACACCCCTTAACACTGTTTTAATGCAGGGAAAAAAACCCAAACATTTTGAGTGGTTTGATTTCAGTTCAAGCAGAAAGACTAATTCGGAGCTGTGATGAAGCCTGCCAGGCACCAAGCGTCTCAGCTCCTGGGAACGTCCCATCGAGCTCCCACCACCTGAACCCTGTGGTTCCCGTGGACGCTGGCAGACGTTGCCTATTAGCCAACATATATTTCATGAGAAGAGGGAAAAAAAAAGGAAGAAAAAACATTATGAATTTGAAGATTGAAGCCATTATTTAAGGGTTTCATACATATTGTCAACGTATATTTCATGAGAAGAGGGGAAAAAAAAGGCAGAAAGAACATTATGAATTTGAAGATCAAAGCCATTATTTAAGGGTTTCATACATATTGTCTCAAGAGCCCGCTATCCAGGTCCTCATAGCAGTTGTGTTTGAGATGCATCAAGGTGGTCTGATGTTCACGTGAAATTCTTTTGACAAGTCTAGACAGACGCGGGTGAGGGAAGTTAATGAAACAAAATCTCCTTCGATGAAATTAAGAAGCTTAATAACTCAGCAGCTTTGGGGAAATACTTCCAATCTAGATGGACACCTGACAAGAGCCCCATCAAATTTTCATAGATGCAATTAATTCCTTCCATTTAGAAACACTCAATTAGAAGCTTCCAATTAGGTTGCAACCTGTATCATTAAAGTGCTATTAACCCTCCAAACCACTGCTACTGACATTAAAGATCTGACTAGGAATGAGTAAACAGCTTGATCTGAAATGAAAGCTGCTTACCTAAGACAAATCTTTTTGCCAGGCACCAATGTGAACACTTTTCTTTTTTCTTTTCTTTTCTTTCTAATGTAGGTCATTTATACGGTGGCACATTGCAGTGCAGTGCTTTGCCCTGTTAGCAGGACCAGCCTGGGGTGAGCCTCCCTGCAGGCAGCGGCTGGGGCTGCTGAGCCTTTTACTAGCCACCAGCTGGTGGGAAGCCTCTGCCAGGGCTGGCATGGGCTTCCCTGCACAGTGCTGCGTCCTGCGGCATAGCTGCACCCTTCCTGCTTCAAGGGTGCTTCACCATCCTTCCCAAGCCTCCCATCACTTTAGAAATACTTGAAGACCCAAATACTTCCTAAGATCCCTCTTTTAAAAATACAAAAGTGACTCTGATTTTATACCAACCCTATAAATAGATGTTTTCCTCGTTGTTGGTCTGTGCTTTAGCTCATAAGCAAACACTCTTCTTCATGTGGCATATTGCCTATTCAGAGTACTCAAAATCATTGTTATTTAATGGATTCCTGCTCTTTTCCTTGCGTTTAAGGTGTGTAGAAACAAAGACCTCAGCCAAAGACTAGCTGTATCTTCTGGAAGCTGGTGGAAATGGTGGTCTTTTCTCAACTAAGGCAGAGAAAGTGTGTGCTTAGGGAACTGAAAATACAGTATTAACAGATGGTTTAAATGCTTATTATTAACCAGCTGTGTGAATATGTGGGAAGAGGGGAGTGTGCAAGAGTCCAGGTAAGTGGTAGATAGAGCAAGATACCTCATTGGGATGTATTCTGCTGTTTCACATCTAGGAGGCACTGACCGTGTCTAGAACGCTGCTTATCGACCTGCATAGGTCTAGTCAACCTACATAGAAAGCACAGGGATCACACGAAGCCTCTGGTGCAGCCAGAATTTGACCACACAAATGTACCTGAGCTTACTTTTGGAAACCTGGATTACTCACCTGCCCCTGCAAGATCCATCCTGGTGCCAATAGGATGGCTTTGCCGAATGTACTTGGAGATAACTCCATGTTTGAAATGTGGTGTCATTAGTCACTCAGCAATTGATGGAAGCTCTGCAGTTTATGCCAATGCTGAAATTTGGTCCTCTGAATATCAAAACTTATATTGAAACTTTGGAGAAGTTGCTGAATATACCTTCTAGTAGCTCTTTCAGGGTATCAGATCAAGTGTTTTTAATGAGTTTTGTTTCCTTACACCTAGAGATAGCATTCTCCATTCTGGATTAATGACCTATGAAATCCTGAGTTTAAATGCAGAGGTCATTTGTAATTTACAGGAGGGCAGAAAAGTGTCAACTCTCCTTAAATGATTCTACTGTTTTTTTCATTCCTTCGACCTCAAACAACCAAACGGATTTTTGTTTGAAAAACCTTTTGCTTCCAATGATGAGACTCTGTATGTTGAGTTTCAGCTGTGATTGAATTTATACTCCAGCCAAGTTATAAACCCTTGAAAATAGGATTTATAATGGAAATTCCAAGTGCAATCTTAACTGTAGCAGCCAGCTTGATACCACAATAGTACTATTAACATTCTTCAAACCCAATGTTCAGGATGAGTCATACTGATCTAATTCTTTACATAACCCTTTTCCTTTCTGTGGCGCAGGCCTAGTCTTGTAATTTCTAGTCATATGCCGGTGGACATTTTCCTTTAATTTTGGGAGACACAGCTGATATCAGTGCTATGGAAATTTTTTTGTTTCCAGCAATACAACAGGGCCATGCCTTGTACACTTATTTATTCATTTAAAGGTCAAGTTTTGGGCAACTTTCACTAGTCTGAATTATTAACTTGATATTGTATTTATTATTTTATATAACGCCTATGTAACATTCTAGTTCTGGCCTTCTAGTTCTTAGATAATCATGTAACATTTAAAAATAGAGCAATAAATAATAAGTTTCAGGAAGCTGTGAGACTGAAGATAGGAGAAGTGTAAGTCTTTCTGTTTTCTACCTGTTCTTTGTAAAAGAGAGATGAAGAATAATTGGCATGATGTTCTGCCCCAGTGATGAATACCACATGCACTGTCCTCAGTGGTGCTGTGTTACTATAAATGCATAAGGTGATCCTAAAAAGGGAAGGTGAATATCAGGGATGAGAACAATGGCAATGAAGTCACTTTGCTTGTCCTGGTCCCTGCAGCAGATGATCTGCATGACCTTGTCTGGCCAGAAAGTAAAAAATCTGATTTGTGAGAATTATGAAGGTTTTGGAAGTTGTGTAAATTTCACAATTGAATAAAACTTAGGTTTTGTGTAATAAGGGAGAAAGGCAGTGTCTGAAACAGCTAACAATTTGGGAGGAGAAGGGCCATTAGCGGTGTCATTAGTCACTCAGCAATTGATGGAAGCTCTGCAGTTTATGCCAATGCTGAAATTTGGTCCTCTTATATCCTCTTATAAGCTTATCAAAGCTTATATTGAAACTTTGGAGAAGTTGCTGAATATACCTTCTAGTATATTGACAGCCTCTGATATCTGATACCCTCTTTCAGGATATCAGATCAAGTGTTTTTAATGAGTTTTGTTTCCATGTAGAACTAATTGCTCAGGTGAGATTAAGAGACTGTCTGGGGCTGTTGGCTCGGCTCTCCTTGCCCCATCCATTGGCAGAGGGCGAAGGGAAAGATCATGGGCCAAGCTGCCAGCAGCAGAGCAAAAAGTACAGGGGATCTGGACTTCCCTCTCCAAAGAAACATTGATTTATGGGGACTTGCTATTGCAAACGTAAATGGATGAGGGTCTAGATGAAATTTGGCGGTATGGGCCTACATTTCAGTCCCCCTGACTGTCAGGTCTCCCCATTGCCTTTTACCACATTTGCCTTTTTCCTAGGTAGAAAAAGTCTTTTTGCAGCCCGTGCCTCCTTACCCTGCCATTAAGCAATTCATATGGGCGAAGCTTTCTGCTAATTACATCTGCTGGTGAGCATAGCCAAAATTTTCGTTCCATCCACGGGCTCACCAGGACCTGCGCCTGCATGTGCCTTGCAAGTCCAAACAGAAGTCACACTTTGGGCATGCCGAAAGCCGATGGCAAGCTGCCTTTGTATCGATTAACTGTGGAAGCAGCGTCTGTCCTCAGTGGGGTTTGACTGCTGCTCTTTAGGCTCTTAATTTCCACAGACTATTTCTGACAGATCAGTAAAAGTAACCAAGTAAAGCAAGCCTCTTGTGAGTCGGCTTCTGTTTTCTTTAATGGGATCCTCTGCTGTAAATTTTTAGGGGTCTGAAAATTGGAGAAGTTTGAAAGCCACTAGATCATTTCTGTAAATAGCCCGAGAATTAAATGTTCATATTCTCTCTGCCTCTTCAAAACTGAAGCATAACTGGTGTTTCAACCCCTTTTGGAATTGAATTTCTTTTGACATAATCAATTGGGAGATTTTAATTTCTTTCTTTAATAGGTCATATTATCATAATTTAAATTAATGTTCTCCCACAGTTTAAATATATTTCCAAATTTATCCCTGTGATCTTTTCAGCAACTTTTTCAAATTTGAAGTGTCAAGCCCTCTGGGGAAAAGAGGGTCACTGGTACTAAAATTTGATTGATGCAGTAAGATTGCCACTTGAAATTCTGTTCTATTCTGGTTTTACATGGTCCTGAGTACACATTATTAGCTGTTCATTTGTTTGTTTAAGTTGGGACTCTGTGAGTGTGTATACTGTTGCTTTTGTAATGATAAGCATGAGAAAGATTTTACTTTTTACTTAAAAAAAAAATATCTTTCAGACTGTTGGAATGGCTCATGACGTTAAGTTATGACTTGGCAGAGAAAGTCACCACTGAGAAATGTACTTTTATATATTTTTGGAAAATCTTTGAAAAGTATATGACTAATAAAGATTTGAAAGTCATATTTTCAGTTTCTTGGGTACTTTAGGAAAGGCTTAATCCCACCCAAACAAACCTTCCCCATTTCCTAGGGGGACAAAATTTCTGCAGCTATCCTACCCACCTCTCTGCTTGCCTCTTCCCACAACTATGATAAATTTTGGTTGCTCTTAGACAAACTTAGGAGAGGGAGAGGCAGCTCATGGGCCTCTGAGGAGCTCTGTGGGGATGGAGGAGCCCTGAGCCAGGGCACCCCAGGTGAGCTGTGGGCCAGGGGCAGCCGCACCATCCCGTGGGGTGGTGGGTGGCACATGGCCTCTGTGCAGGAGGAGAGATGTGGCTGCTGTGCGTGGGGAAAGGACCTTGTGGACCAAAGCAAAGCACACTGGGACTGGGACTGGTCTAACACAGGTGATAAGGGGGACCCACAGGTCTCTGTTGTAGGTGGTGTCAGATCAGCCGCTGGCAAGGACCACTGACTCCTGCCTGGTTCATGTCTATTGAAGTCTCTTGACTGAACTGGACCAATGAAGAATAAAACAAACCTGCCTTTAGAAGCCCTTGCCTGGCTGGGTGTAGTCTTTGAATGGACAGGGTATTTTGGCTGTGTCAAGACTATGAAATGCCTTTTTCTTAGAAGGAAAACAACAAATACAAATTTTAAATATCAGTTTCTGAGGATTAAAAGAAAGTGCATGAACATTAAAATTGTGTCTGTTAAGACTTCAACAAGAGGGCAACCAGAAGACTTCAGTGAACACAAGGACCACATACCCCACCTTTACCCTCTCCCCATGAATGCTTTGCGAGATGAGCTTACGCAGATTCCCAAGTGTTGGTATATTCATCGCACATCATATCCATAAGTGATTTATTTTGGGTTACTGCTCTGGTGCATCCATAGAAGCTGCCGTGTATTTGAGAGGAAAAGGAACTTTGCTCTATTTGCGGTGAAGTCTGTATGTCTGGAGATGGGGCTTAGGTCTCGAGCAGGCATGTTTTGCTGCATGTGTTTGTTGTTTGGCAGATGTCCTAGTGATTTGGAGATAGTATTAGGTTTTTGGAGAACCACACTCTGGATTAATTGCTGTTTTGTCCTTTTTCAGGAGAAGCCATCTTTCCAAGTCAAGTTTCATGCCGGCAAGCTGCCCTCTTGGCATCAGTCACCTGGAGCCCACCACGGTGTTGGGGGTCACTTTGCAGGGGTGTGGAGGAGGAGCGATGGGGATTTCTCCTCCTCCCACTGGTGGCTCTCTGCCCCCTTCCCTGGCTCCTCTCTGCCTGTGACCGTCACAGTGATGGCACCAGAGTTACTGCTGCTTATGCATTCTCATATATCCTCCTTCAAGTTTCTTGATTATATGTACTTAAATATAATTGCTGTGGATTTTATAGCACTCTGGGACAAGGTAAGGGAGAATGAAAACCAGTGAGGCAAATGGCCCTTCCTCTGCTGTTCAGGGAAGACTTTAAGGTACTTTTTTAAGGATAATTTATGAAAACCCTGATCAGATTATGCAGCTGTTCCTTTCTATCTCAACATCGTCCTCATGAGAGCACTACCAATAGGGCTTGCCAGTAAATTTCTGAAGATCTCTTAATAGTATTAGTCTTTCTGCATCTGGGGAAATGTTTTCTGAAGTGAGTAAGTTTATATTTGTCCTAATGAAACGTCTGTTATTAATTTCAGGCTGTTTCTCCAATTTATCAAAATCATAACACACTCTCACACTATCCTGCTAAACATCTCTGATTATTCTCAGCTTTCTATCACCACTTCTTTGTGGTTTCCAGCTTTAATAAACTCAACTGGAAGTCATCTGACTGAACTGCCCTTTGCTTACTGCATTGAAAATTTTACCAACTAAGATTTACAATGGAAATTTATCTTATTGAGAAAAGAGAAGAGAAATCACATACCCATCAGCAGAGTCACGGGGGGGGGGGGGTGGGGAGAATCTCAGCTGTACTGTGTTCTTAAAGCTCTTAATTGTTTCTGGTGTGTTCCCTAGGAAATGTTTATAATTTATAAAAAGAAAATTTGATTAATTTTTTTGCAATTCCCAGCCTCATCAAATAATTTGCTCTGCAGTTTTCTCTGAATACCACCAGGTCATTTAGAAACTCAACTTATTGTTTTATTTATTTTAATGGGAAGCACCATTAATAATTAAAAAAAAAAATGTTTCATCTCTGACAGAGGTCTTTTAGTGGGAGTTTAAGAAAATTATTCACAAATCAAATTATGATTTTATTCCAGTGGGAAGGTGAGAGGTTGCATTATTCATTATTATTTTCATGATGTCATAATACTGCACAGCACTTTATGCACAAAAATGAAACCATCAGTTGCAAAGAACAAATGCTCTGCAGAGGCAATGTACACATGGAGATGAGCAGAAAACCACCGTGGTGAGCCTCAGATCTTGCACGTATCCCCTTCCTCCTTTTCTTTGCTTTTCTTCTCCGCCTTTCTCTGCTCTGGCACTCTTCTCGTATTGCACTGGCCCCCTACAGTACCTGGAAATATGGCAGCAGCACATGGTGAGGCCTGATTAATCTCTGGTGGATGGAGTTTGCTCCATCTCTCAGTTTGCAGTGTAGCAATTAGGGATTTGGGGAATGGGGGAGAAACTGGTTTGTCTTATTGTATGTCCTGCTGTATGCTAGAAAAGGCAAAGACAAGGGAGTGTGTTTTGCCACAGTTTGGAAGGTGCCAAGGTGTGTGATGGCCCCTGTTTCCCATGAGAGTTCATCCACAGCCTCAGGTCTGCCTGACAGATCTCTGTCTCCTGCCCAGAGATTCACTATTTTGGCTGAGGGCCACACTAGGGACTCTCTATCCTGGAAGGACCTCTGGGGACCAGCACAGCCCTAAGCAGATGTTCAGGCACTCAGGGCAGCTGGCTGGGCACCTGTGTATTATTTATTTATTAGGTTGTCTATGGTGCTGTCTTGAAAGGCATCTGGGCAGCTCAGAAACATGGCATGGCCTGAGGAGGCAGGAAAGTGTTCCCACAACTTACCCAATAAGGAATGAAAAGAGGATAATTTATCACAAGCACTCCCTGCTTGGTTTTTTTGTTTGTTTGTTTTTCAGGGGGAGGTGGGGTGGGTTGTTTCTGTTGTTGGTTATTTTTGTGGGGTTTTTTCCCCCCCAGATACGAGGCTGGTCCCACCTGTTCTGCTCAGTCATTTGTGGCGTTACCTTCTCGGTAAAACAAGAAACGATGCCCACGTCAGAGTTTGCCAGGAACACAAGGAAATGTTATTCAAACCTCTCTGTAGTTTGTGTTAGTCAGTCCTATGTTGATCATGATGAAATGTGGTGCGGAAAGTCATCCAAGCAATGCAGAGGACACTGAAAGACATAAGTACTGAGCCTGCATCTGGTTAGTATCTCTGTGTAAAGTGGAGCATCAGGGAAAGGCAGAGCTTGCAGCAGGGACATGGTCTTTCTAAGGCAGCTCAGGTACCACAGTTAATATCTTGTAGTGTTAACTTGTAGTGTTAAGCCAAAGTCTGTTTCCAGAGTTGTCCGACTAACAGATCTGCAGTGGATGTAGACAAACTTCTGAGAAACGAATCCTCCATCCTCCATGCTGCAGATGCACTCTTTGATTGATGGGGTTTTCCCCCCACCCAGGTTTATGTAACAGAAAAGAAACCTGCTGTAGTTCGTGCAGGTTTCTGTGGAGAGAAGCTTATGGATACAGAGGAATAAGCTTTAGAAGGCACCTCTTTCTTATTAAATTTTATGATTTTTGATTTAGCACAGAAGTTGAAGAGAACTTGGTGTTTTTTCTCCACTGCCAAGGTTGTAATTTGAATTTCTGAGCTACTTACAGGTCCATAAATTGGCTCTACAGGCCTCTGCAGAGCAACCTGAAATGCACAGACCTGCAGAGGCAACAGTGCAGGGGCACAGAGAGCCTGGAGGCAGCAGAGGCTTGTACGCATCAACCTGCTGCCATTCTTTGAGAAGATGTGTTTATGCAGGGACAATATACCTTCCAAGAAAACAAGCAACCCCAGGAATTTTTAAGCTGATTTTGTTTGAAAACTTGGCTATGCACATGTATATGCTCACTGAAAACAGAATTTCTACATCATTTCTGTCCCTACAGGCCAGGGCTTCTGGAGGAAAAATGATGCCTAAAATAAACCCACACCACATTAATCCTAGATCTTGTTTTTTGAGGAGATCAAACTATTTCTGATGTGCATCCAGTAATAAGCTCTGGAAACAGCCGAGAGACTCCAGGTGGCCGGCTGCTCCCCTGGGCTGAGCAAGTCACTACAAATAAGAAGTGACTTTGGTCAGGGAGAAGTTGCTGCTCTGAAAGAGGAGATACTGATGTTATGGGGTTAACCTAATCTCCGTATGCCTGTCTCCAGAGCCTGGGCTGGCCATTGCCCTCTTTGTTACCGTTGCCTGGTGATGACCCGAGGAGATCAAACTAAAACAATACACTGGAGGACATCATCAGGGTGGAAAAGCTCTGGTTATGACACTGATGAAGGACAGTGGAGTTTGTACAAGTAAGTTTGGGTTGGCTCTTCTTCCCACGAGGAAATGGAAGAATGGTCATAGCAGCCCAATAAGATGATGGCTTCCCATAGGGGTAAGGATTGGTTAAGGACACTTCTTACAGGTTGCTATAGTGGCCTGAAAATTCATCATCCTATATGAAAAGCAAATGGAGTTACCCTGCTTATGTTCAGCTGAAATAAAAAGAAGAGCAATGAGAAGAAAAACCAGAAAAGATAAGGCTGCAGTGGCTGGCACTGGAACTAAGCTAAGTGACCTTTGCTTTGATGTTATATGATATGACTGGGGCCAGGGAAAAAAAAGATACTCCTACTTGTAACCCACCCAGGGTTGGTGGATGTACAGGGCTGGTGCATCAAAGCGCATAATGCTACTTGAGTTGTTTTGGATGACCAGTCCTAAGGAGGTTGCTGCTTGACATGTGTTTGTCAAGAATGTGCCCTGAGCACAAAGGCAGTGTACAGAGCACAGTCCAGTCATATCAAAAGCCCCTCGTGTCCCAGAGGGGAAAACTGGCATCACACCAGAGGCTGAATGTCTCTGCTGACCATCAAGGCTGTCTGTCCTGGAACAACTCTGACACAGTCCTTGCTGGGTGAGAATCCTACAGTACACCTCCCATGGATGAAAAGAGAGAGCCTGTGATCAGTAACGTTAAATGCTGACAAAAGAGCCATAGAAACTAAAGCAAAACCTAACTCTTCTGCTTTTAATACATTATTTAGGAATCTTCAGATGTGCTGCCTCAGCCTGTGATGAATAGTGAAAGCCTTGCTGAATTTTTCCATGGAACTGAATTAAATGAAGTTGAATTTGCAGTGATATTACAGCTTATTCCTTCACTGATGTGTCAACATTACATGACTGTTTTTTAAAGGGCTCAGAGGAAATTCTGCCAATGCAGTGCTGCAGTGAGAACACTGTTTGCATGTCATGCCTAATGGGAGAGGCACAGAAAGCAACGCCATCTTCCTGGTGTGCCACGTGCCCCCGTAACAGCTGTGGGTCTTGGGGCATTGATCTTGCAGGGCTTCTTTGCAACTGTCGTGGTTTAACCTCAGTTGGCAACTGAGCACCACACAGCCGCTCGCTCACCCCCCCACCAGTGGGATGGGGGAGAGAATTGGAAGGGTAAAAGTGAGAAAACTCGTGGGTTGAGATAAAAACAGTTTAATAGGTAGAGCAACAGTCACGCACGCAAGCAAAGCAAAACAAAGGAATTAATTCACTACTTCCCATGGGCAGGCAGATGTTCAGCCATCTCCAGGAAAGCAGGGCTCCCTCACGCGTAACGGTTACTTGGGAAGACAAACACCACCACTCCAAACGTCCCCCCCTTCCTTCTTCTTCCCCCAGCTTTATATACTGAGCATGACGTCCCATGGTATGGAATATCCCATTGGCCAGTTTGGGTCAGCTGTCCTGGCTGTGCCCCCTCCCAGCTTCTTGTGTCCCTCCAGCCTTCTCAGTTGGTAGAGCATGGGAAGTTGGAAAGTCCTTGACTAGTATAAACACTACCTAGCAACAACTAAAACATCGGTGTGTTATCAACATTGTTCTCACCCTAAATCCAAAACACAGCACTGTACCAGCTACTAGGAAGGAAATTAACTCTATCCCTGCTGAAACCAGGACAGCAGCAAATGCACATTCTCCCCTAAGAGACCAATTTGCTAGGTGGGATCAAAATAATTGTTTAAGAAAGTTTATATTCAACAGAGGACTGCCTCATTTAGCAGTCTTCTGTCATTAGGCTTGTGTCATGATTGTAGAGACTTTCAGTCCAATGTGCAGGTGAAAATACAACCAAGGAGATATAAGAATTAACACTCATAACGACATTTTTCAGGAATAAACAGAGTTAAAATTTCCTGTGGAATTGATCAACTCCAAAGACAATATCTAAGTGGTTGTCTAGGGGTATATACAGCTCTGTTTTGTCAGTCAAGGGCAGGAGGGTTATATTTACCTTTTTAGTTGACAGTGTTCTTGTTCTTGCCTTCTGATGTGGAGTGCGTATTGAAATTTCTGTCTGTCCTGGGCCAAACAGTATTGCTGTGTTGCACGTCATTAGTGCCAGATCAGCTTTCTGTCACAGTGAAACCCTGCCTATGGCCCTGAAGCCCTCTTGGGTCTATGGGATCATGGTAACAGTGCCAATGAAGTAATTGTCTGTGTCCTGGAGGGAACATAGCAGTTTTCCTGACTGCTTCCTTGTGAGGCTGCTTCTCATTCAGTGCAGCAGGGGAAAGATCATGTCAGATGGAGCCAACCTTTTTTTAATTAGGTAATTGATCATTTCAAAGAGAGGAAATGTGGAGATGTGACCCTGGACTTTGTTCAGTGCAGACCTATAGGAAAACTGGTTTGTTAATATGAGGAAAATGGATCTTAAGGAGCAGGTAAACAAGTCTTCCTTTGCTGTATTCTGTATCTAGAGCGATGGCCTGGCTTTCTCATCTGAGAATCTGCATTGTTTCCCTAACATGACTTTATCACAATTGAGTTATTCTCCTGGGATTTGATAAGCACATAAACCAGCCATATTGTGCAAGTTGACACCATACTGACCTATCATTTCCAGACATATTCCTGTGGAAAGTTACCTTCCTTAGAGCAAAGGGGAAAAAAAAGAAGAGGGAGAGGAGAAAGAGGAACATCTTGGATTTTCCAAGGTCTTGTCTGATCTGCTGGTGATGTGCCAGGTCAGGCAAAAGCTCTGTTCAGATCAACACTTATCTCTGACAGGGGCCAGCACCAGCAAGGGCATAAGAAGAGGACAAACGTAGTAATACTTACCTTAACTACCCAGCTGCAGCAATCTGTAGCTGAAGGACTGTGTTAGCCAAAGATGGCACATTTTATATTAAAACCCCTTGATTCATTTTTCTTCTGAGCTTATTCAGTCACTTTTGAACTCTTCTACATTTCTAGTTTCCACAGTTTGCTGGTGGCAAGGAGTGCTTGAGTTGGACCACGTGAACAGTTTTCTCCATTATAAAGAATAAGGTGACTTCTCTCATCCTATTTTCTTTTTCTCCAACCTGTAGACATTTTGTGGTATTCTTTCTGTGATCTAAATAATTTCCAGTTGTTAAAATCTCTTCTTATTCCCACTCTACCCTCTTTCGCATGCTGCACGCAGGCTTGGAAATCTGCTCTGTTGTCATGATTTTTGCTTTTTTCCCCCCAGTTTTCTTACTCTCTGATTCCTCAGTCTGTGGAAGCAAATTTGCTGCAGATGCCACATTCAGGCATAGTGGGAGAGAGAATAAAGGCAGCAGTTAAAGTGTGGGGATTGAGGGCACGGACTCTGGCAGGCACGCAACCAAAGACCCTTTATTATGGTGTAACTCCTCCTTTTATACAAATCTCAAGTGGTTCACGCGCTATCAGCAGCTCACTGATCGGTTACAGCCTTGTGTTCACGCGCGCCTATGCTCGGATTGGCTGGTTCTCCCGATCAGGCGACATGCCTTCCCGGCCTCCATCCTGTTTACTCCTCCTCAGCAGCTCATTACTTCTTCCTCTGTCCTCTGCCCACGTGCCTTCTCATGCCTCAAGGGCACAAGGCTCTGTCGTTGTCCTCGAGCTGCCTATCCCCACATTAAAGAGGGCATTTTCCCCTCCATCTATCCTGTGTGCTTTCATCAAGCACAACCTGAAAGGAGACCTTCCTCTGCCTCCCTCCCTCCCTGCCACACACATTTGTATGGCAGAACCTCCGTTTGGAAAACTTTTTCTTCAAGCAGCATGGCCAGGGGCTTCTTGCCATCGCTTGGTTTGCAGGGCTTTCATGGGGCAGGGCAAAGTCATGGCGGGGCCTGGAAAGCAGAGCTTTGCAGAGGGACCTTTGCACAGAGGACCTGGGGGCTCTGCTGTTGCGGTGTAAGTAGTGGGAGCATTTTATGCACAGAATGTGGAAGTGTGGAAGAAGACACTATTTGCCCTTTGTCTTCTCCTCTGTTGTCCTAACTAATAACCTCAAATGTAGTTGTCATGGTCTGTTTTCCACATACACAGCTTCCATGTACAAGCACTGTATTTCTGGCGGGCTGCCATCTCCCCAGCTCTGCAGGCACCGAGCTTGTAAATGCCCTCAGGCCACCCACCTCCCTCCAACTCAACCCTCCCACCATGAAAAGAATTACTCGTGAGTCCTTCTCTTCTAATGAATGTCTTCAGTCAGATCCCTGAAACGAGCCATCCCACAGCTCAGCATCCTTTCCTCTCCTACCTAAAACCCAGCACAGTGCTCAGGGCCACCTGCATCTAGTTTTCTGGAGTCTGGAGAGGGAAGAGGGTAGACCATCGCTTGGGAAAAGACCTGGGGGAGTCCCTTGGAAACTTGGTTTCTTGTCCACCACTGGCAGGAGTTGGTAAGCTGCATGGATGGGATGGCTGGATGCCACAGAGAGCACAGACAGAAGCGATGTGGTTTGGCCCACTGCAGTAGCTGCCTGTTCACCTTGCGCTTCCCACTCTGTACCTCTTCCTGCACTGTGTCTGTCCCATAGCTGAGCCGGGCAGCGAGGTCTGACACCCTTCCCTCCCACGGGGTGCGATGCTGCATCTCTTGCAAGCTTCTGGTTGTCCTCAGCCCTCAATGATTCCTGTCATAGAGAAGAAAAACACAAAAAATCTCAAAGATATAAAATAAAAGATATTTCCCATCTTCAAAGATAAACCCATCAGCCTGCTTATAAAGGTGAAAAGCAGGTAACATCGGGTCATTATATACATAAAAAAAGCACCATGTGTTTGAATCACTTTGTATTTATGTTAGCGTAGTGGAAGAGCAGTCTCTGCCCTCCCATTAGGAGGTGGGTGAGGAGACGGCAGTGGCGGCTGCAGCTCAGCAGCGAGACCGGCAGGTCCTTCTCAATTCTAAATAGTCTGGGCACATGCGGTTGCGTCTGTGTTACTGGCTCACTAAAACTCCCTATCTCTATGTGAATGTCAGAGCCTCTCTGCTTTTCAAGTGACTAATGGTTCCCTAATGCATATGGCTGAGAGCAACCCTGCACAAGTGCCTGCAGATACAAGTAAACAGGGAGCACAGGAGGCCAGCAGCACACCGAAGGCTCCCGGTGCAGGCAGCTGACAGACAGTGCTGATGTATGGTCCTGCTGTCCACCTCATGCATTCAGTGAATTATTGTGTGAATGACTGTGGCTGTCCTTGAAGTCAGCAGATTTTGCAGCATGCTTTAGTGCTTGAAAGCTTGCAGGGTTCCTCCCTCATCATGGTTTATGGTGGCGAGCGAGAAGGGAGGTGGGCAGGGGCTGTGTTACCGGCATCAGCACAGTGCATCCCCCTGGAGACCATTTGGCAGCATGTGGGGAGCACCTCCGGTGAGTAACGAGGGGAATCATGTGTGTTCAGGTACAAGCCTAAAGTGAGAGGCTATATGACATTTGGGCTTTTTTCCTCCTTCCACATTTACAGCCAGCTACCTCTGTGTAAGGGCATGTTTCCACTGGGAAGTGAAGAAGCCTCCCAGTGCTGACTGAGCTGAATGCACAAAAAAAGCGATATAGCAGTGCTAGAGCAATGCCTGGCCCAAGAAGTGACAGCCCGGCTCATTGCTTTGCAGAGGAGGACCCAGGGAAGAGTCTACATGGCTTTGTGTGTGTGTTCAGCTATGGTAGAGGGATTCCTGCACTGAGATCATTACCAGCACATAGTGGTCTTTCTGTCTTTTTATTTTCCTATCAGTAAATGCAAAATATTTTCTTTTAATTAACCCTAAACTTACGTGGGGATTTAAAGTTTTTTCTACAGGTACGGAAGAGCTGTTCTTTGTACCTGATTACTGGGAAATGTGCTGTGTGCATCTTACAGGCAGTTTGATACGGTGCAAATGCAAATCTTTATTGTGAAGGCAGGCAACAAATCAGCTTTTGATGAGTTATGAGATCAACTCCTACTTGATGCTTGTGATGTTGAGGTGTTCTGAAAACTTGAGCTGATTCCTGTAAGTCATTTTTCAAGCTCTCTTCCCAATTTGATGATCAAAGATAGCAGAGTGCATAATTCATGGCCTTTCATATTCATGTTTATATTTTTGGTTTACGGTAGGCGAATGCATTTGCCATTTTAATGAAATATATGCCCACCCACTACTCAGTTATTGGAATGAGGATTAACCTGATACATACATGTACTTATCACAACTCATCTTCAGGAAGGAGGTTCTTTCTGAGACAGTCTCCCTGCTGGCAGTTCTGCAAGTCTTTTAGCTTCAGCATATTTGGGCCATTGGATGTCTCTTCCTTTTGGTACAATTCTTCCCCTACTACTAATGCTGTTGTGTCCATAGGCTAAAAAGTAGGAGTACGTTTTGAAACTGAGCACTGCATGAGGCTGCTTTTAAAGGCTTGTATGACAGCTTTCCTCTGCTCTGGGGTGCGGAAATGACTTGTAGGCCTTTTTTCTTCTTTTTTTCTTTCAGTAATAAATAGTGTAATAATCCTTGTAATAGTTGGTTTGGCTCTGATAGTCTGTACATCAGTGATGACATGATAAAGCTGGACATGAGCTGGCAATGTGTGCTCGCAGCCCAGAAAGCCAACTGTATACTGGGCTGCATAAAAACAAGCGTGACCAGCAGGTCGAGGGAGGTAATTCTGCCCCTCTACTCCGCTCTGGTGAGACCCCACCTGGAGTACTGCGTCCAGCTCTGGAGCCCTCAGCATAAGAAAG
>NW_008824247.1:1017837-1020384 GCF_000699105.1 Pygoscelis adeliae | reverse complement strand
CCAAGGATATTAAAAATTCTCAAGAGCTGTTGTAACTAGCCTGAAGGAGAAAGGGAAGGTGGAGGAGCCGGGGACAGTGTCCCCTCCTGTCTGCCCCCTAGATTGATTCCCCGAGGAGAAAAGGTAAAGAGTGTAATTATTAATAGTTTCTGAAAAGTGACTCCCGAGGTATGGAGATGACGGCAATGCTGAGCACAAATACCAGATTAGTCTCACGACCAATAATTTTATCATGTCATAAACCAGTAGTGCTACACAGTGCAACAAAATGACATCCTTGATCCAGCTCCCAGAGGTGAAGGGAACATATACAGCAAGTAAGGTGTTATGTAACGCAACTTTGAGAGCAAGCACAACAACTTTGAGAGTAAATTAATCAACATTGTGACAGCGACTGTTAAACCAATGTAATGAATGCTTATAACAAATTTGCCTTAACACGCTCTGGTCAGATGTGTCGTTATCTCAACCCTTCGTGCCCCACGTTGGGCGCCAGAAAGGACTGTTGTGGTTTAACCTGGCAGGCAGCTAAACACCACACTTAAGTGTCTCTGAATGGACAGCCCTGGTCCTTGGACAACTGAAAGGGGCTGTAGCCACTATGGCCTCAAGCTCAGCTGGCTCCACTGAGGATGGCCACAGTTCAAAAGCCCCTTTAATGGGCACATGCCAAGACTTTTAGGCCTGCAGCTGGCACTTTTGGAACCCCTGTTCTTGGCTTTTTACATCTGGTTTTGGTTAGTCACACATACATTTGTAATAGATTGCAACTTCTCTGTATGAACTATGATCCTCTGCAGTCTTGGAAGTGTCTTGTGTATTGTGCTGTGTTCAAAACAAGCTCGTTGGAGGTTTGGCAAATATTGTATTATGTCATTCACTACTGTGCTGGATAATGTGAAGCTTAGTTACTTGGAGAAAATGACAGTAATAATCAACTATCATCACACAGAACTTTCCTGTGTTCAAATAAATCAGTTGCCGATTTCTGCCAGACTCCACGAGGAGTGTAACAAATTATCAGCAGCTCCTTGCAGTTCTGTCTCTGGCATTTTGAACAAATGCAGCAATTTCTAAGCACGTGTTCTGTTTTCTGAATTCATGCAGGGCCAGACAAGCATGTGTCTTCTTGTTTGTTGTTTGTTTGGGTTTTTTGTTTTGTTTGTTTGTTTGTTTTTTTTTAAATAGAAATCCCTTATCATAGAATCAGTGCCTGCTGCGGGGGGGGTGTCCCACGGGTGCGTATGTCCAGGACCAGCACGCGTCTCCGGGGATGGAGATCATAGAATCATAGAATCATAGAATCATTAAAGGTTGGAAGAGACCTCCAAGATCATCGAGTCCAACCGTCAACCCAACAACACCATACCCACTAAACCATGTCCCTAAGCGCCTCATCTACCCGTCTTTTAAATACTTCCAGGGATGGTGACTCAACCACTTCCCTGGGCAGCCTGTTCCAATGTTTAACTACTCTTTCAGTAAAGAAATTTTTCCTTACATCCAATCTAAACCTCCCCTGGCGCAACTTGAGGCCATTTCCTCTCGTCCTTTCGCCAGTTACTTGGGAGAAGAGACCGACACCCACCTCGCTACAACCTCCTTTCAGGTAGTTGTAGAGAGCAATGAGGTCTCCCCTCAGCCTCCTTTTCTCCAGGCTAAACAACCCCAGCTCCCTCAGCCGCTCCTCATAAGGCTTGTTCTCCAGACCCCTCACCAGCCTCGTTGCCCTTCTCTGGACACGTTCCAACATCTCAACATCCTTCTTGTAGTGAGGGGCCCAAAACTGAACACAGTATTCGAGGTGCGGCCGCACCAGTGCTGAGTACAGGGGCACTATCACTTCCCTGCTCCTGCTGGCCACACTATTTCTGATACAGGCCAGGATGCCGTTGGCCTTCTTGGCCGCCTGGGCACACTGTCGGCTCATGTTCAGCCGGCTGTCGACCAGCACCCCTAGGTCCTTTTCCGCCAGGCAGCTTTCCAGCCACTCTTCCCCAAGCCTGTAGCGCTGCATGGGGTTGTTGTGGCCAAAGTGCAGGACCCGGCACTTGGCCTTGTTGAAGCTCATACAGTTGGCCTGGGCCCATCGATCCAGCCTGTCCAGGTCCCTCTGCAGAGCCTTCCTACCCTCGAGCAGATCAACACTGCCGCCCAACTTGGTGTCGTCTGCAAACTTACTGAGGGTGCACTCGATCCCCTCATCCAGATCATTGATAAAGATATTGAACAGAACTGGCCCCAATACTGAGCCCTGGGGAACACCGCTCGTGACCGGCCGCCAACTGGATTGAACTCCATTTACCACAACTCTCTGGGCCCGGCCGTCCAGCCAGTTTTTGACCCAGCGCAGAGTACACCTGTCTAAGCCGTGAGCCGCCAGCTTCTCCAGGAGAATGCTGTGGGCGACGGTGTCAAAGGCCTTACTGAAGTCCAGGTAGACCACATCCACAGCCTTTCCCTCGTCCACTAGGCGGGTCACCTGGTCATAGAAGGAGATCAGGTTGGTCAAGCAGGACCTGCCTCTCATGAATCCGTGCTGGCTGG
>NW_008824247.1:1014167-1017692 GCF_000699105.1 Pygoscelis adeliae | reverse complement strand
TGGAGAGCGGCTTGGCTAGCTCCTCCGCCAGCTCTCTCAGCACTCTCGGGTGGATCCCATCCGGCCCCATAGACTTGTGAATCTTTCCTGTCTATTGCTTTCTTTGGAATGGAAATTTTCTCAACTGCAGTCAATTAATCAATTTTAGCCATGCTCATTATCCACAGGGAACTGTTTTTCCATCACAAAATTCATAGACATTGCAGGGAGCTTGTTGTTCTTGTGCAGTCTGGCCTGACGACACCTATTTTCTTAGAAGTTTCACTTGTATCATAATTCCCTCTTTCTCTCATGACTTTTGCTGGCTTTCTTATTTGCAGACACTAGCAACTGTTATAATACCACGTGTGCCTGTTCTCAAGTCTCCCTCCTCTTTAACATTACGTGAGAAAGCATCTGTTACAAGACTTTTTTTCTTTGCCTTTTTACTGGTGTTTTGTAACTATAAGATCATGTACTGAAGTTTTGCTGGTAGAGGAGCCAGATTTCTCCCAAGGATAGTCCCAAGAGATTTGATAACTGTTGCAATCATTACTGTGGGGCTGTGCATATGTTAATCAAACTCCTGACTTCCAGGGTCAAAGGAAAATAATTCCTTTTTGGTCTGAGTGTGATATGCCCTGTTTTGTTTGGATTTCTTCCCCACTGGAACACTTTCCTGCACCAATTCTGCTCCAACCACTCCTTGTAAAGCAGGTCAGTGAATTGCTGTTTTTGTGCTAAAGTAGATTTGCTGTGAGGGTGACTGCCTCTTTTGTATTTGACACTGCTATTCCAGTACTGTCCTTTTTCAGTTCTTTTGGGGAGTTGGTATTTTTAACTATTGTCACTTTCACTTGAATTGGATTCCTTCATTTCCTAAAAGGTGACCAAGATTGCTTTGCTACATATTGATTTGCGGTCTGCCGCAGTCTGCCTCTAAGTCACGCTGTCTGTGGTTTGGAGGAGTGCTTCTAGGCTTTATTGTGCTGCTTTCTGGTGCTGCTAGCTGCTAGAACATCACCAGGTGACCCCACATCTTGTCAAGCTTATCAGAGTTTCAGGACTTCTTGTAGTATGGCCTCGTGGAATAACTCATAAGTGGAGGATACACCAAAGAGCATTCATCATTAGCTCTGCCTTCCTAACAGGTAGCTGGAAGTGGTTAACACGATGGGCTTTCTGTCCAGCCTGTCAGTTCTGATCTTTCAGGGGTATTTCTGCATAGTTGCATACAGCTCATGACCATCATTTTCCCTTTTCTCTGGGGTGGCCAGAGAGACCCGCTCTCCTAAGAGATGGCCTTTAGTTGCATATACTGTATATGCTGCACTTTCAGGTCCTTCAGGACTTTCTCTTCTACTGCTGGGCACAAGGCCACTTTTCATGGCACATGCTGTACCTGCTGTGAATGTCCTGTGTTCCTGCACTGCTTGTTTCTCACTCAGTGCTGCAGATGGCTATTGCCCAGCTGTCTTTTTACTGGTTTTATCACGTGTTGTGATATGTGCAAATGAGCTCCCTCCCCTGCTCTTTGGATGTGTCACAACTTCTTCCTATCCTTCAAGGCTTTCTCTAATATTATATTTTCTTAAAATTTTTGCTGTCTTTAATACTTATCCTTCAACAAGTGGTTCCCTACTGTGAACCGACATCTTTTATTAACAGCAATAGCTGAGTTACCTACTTGTTATGTAGCCCTGGTCCTGGTCCAAAAAAGGTTTCTTTATATCAAGGCAGGTTTTGAGGAAAACCATGGCTTGTCTGTATTTTCCTTACCTCTCTTAGCGAGCTTGCCACTAAAGACCGTGCTCTGTAAATATCCTTGCCTTCTTGCCCATTAAAAGGTAAGTAATCTGGTCTTTCAGACCAGTTATTTTCCTAAAGTCTTGCGAAGACAAATTCAGTAGGAATAAACTTAACATTGACTGCAGGGGGGTTGGACTAACAACCTAAACTAGCAGGGGGGTTGGACTAGATGGTCTCCAGAGCTCCTTTCCAACCTCAACCACTATGTCATTCTGTTAAGTTTCTTCCTTTAACTTAACTGTAATTTACCCTGTTTTTGTGGATATGTAGGATCTATCTAATTTTTATATTGTGTTCAGGCTTCAAAACAGGGAGAAAAGTGACAGTGCAACACTCAGGATTTATTGGCTGCATTCAACTCTCCTGAAAAGTAATGGTCCCCAAATTGTTAGCTTTTACCTTATCTGTAAGTATACTGCATTGCCACCCATCAGGAAGCTGCCTATCAAAACATAAAGGGTACAGTGATATAAAGATCCACTGCACTTTCCTTACATCTGCAATTTCTCTAACTCCTATGGATTGTCCCATGTATTGCAGGTGTACTCCTCACTTTGGTCACTGTAGGCAGCTTGTGCTTCACTGGGTTAGCAGCCTTGGTGTACCAGGGCAGAGGGAGGGCAGCTGGCAGGGCACACCGTTCCTGTAGCTAGTGCAAGAGCTGATGCTCATTTTGGGTCCCCCACCCAGACCTCCCAGGAACCTTCCTGCCTCCCAGGGCTGGAAACAGCAATCAAGCAGTCTAGCAAAGATGTCAGGGTGCTGCAGGCAAGCTTCTGCCATGGAGGAAAACCTCTCCAGGAGGGGTTTCCAGCACAGAAAACTCAGGCTGCGGTTTCCTGGCTTCTGCATAGTCAAAGGTATGTGTTACCTCTAATAATCTGAAGTGATGCTCTGCATAAGTAGCTGGACAGATGACAAAAAAATCTCAGATAAGAAGGCATAGTTAATGTAACGTGCATTTATTTGAAATAAATTATCATTAGACCATCATTTCTCTTTGAAGCCACATGATCATTTGTAATCATCTCTCTAAGCCATAATGTTTTGAGACATGAAACCTGGGTCTTTAGGGCTTTGCTAGACCTAAAGGTCAGACTAGTAGGCTAGCCACATGAGAATAGTTCCTGGAGGATGTATTTCTTCCATATCAGTATAAGGAAGATGTGTACTAGTTTATGTGTTGGGAAATTTCAAGGCCCACTCAGGAAGATTAAGTGATAGTAATCAGTTGTAGCCTCAAGACACCTGCCTGTTCTGCATCTTAGGTGGGTAGCACTGGACCTTTATGCCTGTTGCTGTTTGGAGCTGTGCTCAAAATTTCTAGCACTTTTTGCAAAAGAATTAAGTATTGCCATACAAGAAATAGTTTTCACATTTCTGAATAATTTTGGTCTTCAGAAAAGTTATGTTTTTTCTCTAGAGCAGAAAATTTATGTTCATCATAAAAACACTCCTTGCTAGAGGAAAGAGCGAATGTACTCATGAAATATTAGTTTACATATGTGCAAACTTGTGATCTGAAAATTAATGCTGAGGATTCTTTTGTTCTTTCTTTTTGCAGCTTTCCACATCCCTGACCCGCTGCCTAAGATGTTAATTCAAAGGTTCCCAAACTGTTTTGTGAAATCCTTGATGCTGCTCTGCAGAGAGCAGACAGGTTGTTTGGTAACAGCTGCCTCCTCTTTGGCTCAGGCAAGTAGCTGTAATTTAAAAAGGACATCTGAAACTTTATTC
>NW_008824247.1:1002677-1014148 GCF_000699105.1 Pygoscelis adeliae | reverse complement strand
GCCTTTTCCTGTAAGCAGTTTTTTTAGCCACTGTAGGGAAGCTGTATGGCCAGGAAGACTTTTCTCTACAAGCCAATCATTTAGGCAGTAACATGTGCACCAAGAGAAAAATCTGAAAAACAGGATCACCACAAATTATATGTGATCTTGTATTTGTGTGTGTCAGCTGCTGGACGGTAGCAGCCCATAAGGACATTCTCATCTCATGACATGTCAAGGTAAATGCCAGATCCCTTTTTCCTCCTTTAGTGGCAGCAACCAACCTCCAATACCTCCCGTTTACTGAGAGGTGAGAATGGACACAAAGGCACCCTCTCCAGATCAGATGGTGTCTGGTAAGTTGGTTCTGTTAGTTATACCTTTCCATGTGTCATGTGGGCAAAGTCTGAGAGGTGTCTGGCATGTTATGTCTGTTCACAGGTCAACCTGAAGTGGGAGCAAGCGCTCCCACTTTTACCTCCCAACACCAGCAGATAGCTGCCAGCCAGCTCTTCATCAGGCTCCTGAGCTTCTGCTCCCTTCCCCACCCAACAAATAAACACAGCATAAGCTAGCAGTGGTAAGGACAAGCTGCAAAGTTTCCAGCACTGGGGCAGTGCAGGTGTGAGTCTTGACAGAGGTGGCCAGATAATTGCAAGTTCATGGGTTTTGGGTTTTTTGGTTTGTTTGTTTGTTTTGTTTTTTTTTCCCCCCAAAGGTGGCCTTTCCAAAGGCTTTCCAAGGAGGTCTTCCTTCGGTTCAGGAGAGTCTCTGAGCACCCTTCCTCCCTTCCTTCACCTCAGTTAGTTTTCCCTGCTCGCTTCAGTCTCTTCACCTCTAGTCTCATCTCCTGTGGCACCCTCCTTCCATTGCCCTGGGCTGCGCTGGCAGGCAGGGCGCCTTCTTCGCTACCTCCCCGGGCAAGCTGCATACTGCTGCCTGGCTATGCTGAGCATGCCGCCACAAAAGCAACTTTAACTGCTCCTTGTTTCACCACGTCTTGCATATTTAATCACTTTTGCTAGTGTAGAAGTTAATGGAGGGTCTCTGGTGGCCAGTCCCTGTGTACCCTCCGAGCGTATGCGAGCAGAGACAACTGTCAGCCAGCCCTTCGCCTCTGCCCCTCGGTGACCCGGTAATTGCTGATAGTGTTTAATGCTCACAGGCTGCTTGACTGGCAAAGGACTGTGTGGGGTTCCTTCTGCAATAATTAACAGGGCCACTTTTTTTTCTACTTTCATTCGTTTCGTTCATTTCGTTCTCAAAAAATCAGAAATGTACCCTAAAACGTGAAGTATGAAGGGTTTTCATGCAGGAGGAACAGAGCTGTTGTTTTCAGCACGGACAGACTGTGAGGGTCCCAGTTGCTCTGAAAGTATGTATGTCTGTCTTCAGGTTTCATAGCACTAAACAAAAGTTTCCCTTCATGCCTTTTTTTTCCCCCTAAAATAAACTGCCAAGACTAATGCCTTTCTATTTTAATTTAGAAGTCCTGATTTACTTCTTGGTTTTTGATAACAGATTGCAACCCAAACATGTTTTCAGTTGTTGATACTCTGATGTGTTTTTGAGTTAAAGGCTTTTCAATTTTTCAAACAAAGCCTAAAGATAATAAAGGAAAATTGGAGAAAAAAATGCATCTATCAACTACTTCAGGAAAGACCACTTCCCAGCTGTTGACCACAGAGCTACAAATAACTTTAAGCAGAGAAAACTGTACTGCAATACCTTAAGCCTCACATGCAAACAATGTAGAGCAAGGCTATGCCATATCCATCTCAATTTCTATAGCTATTAACAACTCTGTCTGCATTCGGCCCCACTCCCAAAGAGCATATACGATGTTTATCATATTATGCCAAGTCTAGTCATGTTATTGCCCAAGGTTAGGATCTTAATTACAAATAATTAAGATTTTTAAAGGTTTTGAATTGGCTTGAAAGTTTGGTAAATAATCTAGCTGCAGAGCTTTGTTAAGAAAGCTCTCTTTTTTTTGTTCTTGGCCTGTACATGTCCTACATACTGATGTCTAAATCAATTTAAGAGGTTCCCAAAGGAAGTAAAAGAATAGTAGCTGCAATTCCATGAGCAAGAATATATCAATCGCAGACAACATTTTCAGTTCTGTATATGGAGTTTTAGGATCTGATTTATTTGTAAGACCTTAGGAAGAAACTCAGTCATCATTTGTAGCTCAGTGAAGATCTCTGGCTAATGCAACATGTGGCTTAAATACTACATCTTACATTGACATAACCAGGCTAGAATTTCAGATATAAGGAGCAGCTACCTGCCCTAGTTTTGAACTCTAAGTACACCATAAGCACAAGACTGCTTCTTAAGTGGGTTTAACAGCCCAGATTGAAAGGAGTCTGGTTTGATCTGGGTTGGTAGTTCGGAAGTACCTGTGCTACCTACCTAGGTTATTCCTCCTGCAGGGTACATACAGCTTGTGCTTAGCTAATAGAAAATTAATGGGTGCTGCCAAGCATTCCTCTTGATATCAAAGGAAGATGGAGGGCTTTGCCATGGTGCATGACTGCAGATAAGATGAAGGACAAAGCAGAAGTAATAAAAGTTGAGAAAAGGGCAGCAAAACAAATAAGGAATGTAAGACTCAGAGGCTTTCCAACTAGGGAGACTTTTAAAAGATAATGAGAACTTCCAAAGAGAAAGGTTATGTATTGGTCAAATGTAAAATATTCATACCATCTTCAGAAAGAACTGGGCGACCTTGAGGACTGCAGTAATTGAAAGGGGTTGAAATTTAACAGTACAAAATGAAAGTTCAGGTACTTGCTAACTAATAACAAAACCTTTATTACAAATTAGGATCTTATCAGCTATAAATGACAGAGGAGGAAAAGCTTCTGGAGGCACTGGTAGATCAGAGAGTGTCTCTAAGTATCGAAAATGATGTGTCTGTGAAAAGACTGTTCAACTAGGCTAGCTGTCTGCAGTGGTGGTAGGAGAATATCAATGCCATTACATGAGGAATGCTAGAAATACTGATCCCAGCACTAGCATCCCAGGCTGCATTAGGCAAAGTGTTGCCAGCAGGTCAAGGGAGGTGATCTTTCCCCCCTGCTCAGCCTTGGTGAGACACACCTGGAGTGCTGTGTCCAGTTCTGGGCTCCCCGGTACAAGAGAGACCTGGACATACTGGAGCGAGTCCAACGAAGGGCCACAAAGATGATTAAGGTCTTGCAGTGTCTGACATCAGGAGACGCTGAGAGAGCTGGGACTGTTCAACCCGAAGATGAGAAGGCTCAGGGGGATCTCATCCATGTATATGATACCTGATGGGGGGACTAAAGAAAATGGACCCAGGCTTTCCTCAGGGGTGTCCAGTGATGGGACAAGAGGCAATGAGCACAAACAAATACAGGAAATTCCATTTAAACATGAGAAAAAACTTTTTTACTGTCAGGGTGACTGAGCACCAAAACAGGTTGCCCAGAGAGGTTGTGGAGTCTCCATCCTTGGAGATATTCAAAACCCACCCAGGCACAGCTCTGAACAACCTACTTTAGGTGACCCGGCTTTGAGCAGGGTGTTGGACTAGATGATCTCCAGAAGGGCTTTCCCACCTCAGTTGGCCTGTGCTTATGTGATTCATAGGAGATGGATTCAGCCTGTAAAGATTGCAGAGAGGGGTCACTGGGATGAGAAGGGACCTAGAGTGCCAATCCTGCTTGGAGGGCTGAAACTTCTATCTAAAAAACATATGCAATGTAGGGAGAGGGGATGTAAGCACCACAGAGAGAAGGGAACAATTTATTCCAAAAGGCCACGATCACACAATAACAGCTGAGTTTACGCTTGCCATAAATAACTGGAAAGTTGAAGTCAAAAGGGGTTATTTAGCCATCAGAGCAACCACATTTGCTAACAACCTTCCAGACGGCAAGGACAAAAAAAAATAAAGGTAGCAAAATTTAACTTCTTTTAAACAGCTGCTGCAAATCATTAGAAAAGAAATGCTATGATACAATGTCTTCATGAAGTGGGGGTCCTTCAGTCTGCAGTACTCAGTTATATAGGTCCCATTTGGGTTACTCCAGTTTCTGTCCTCATAGAAAAAGTGAATGCTAAGAAGTAAAATTGTTGATCTCTGCAACTCTCATTTGTACGATATTACTAAAAATGGATTGTCAGGACTTAGAGAGAATGAGGAATCCAAATCTGTAAGAACATCATCTGTAGTTAAACTGGCTGTGATTTAGAGTCATGATAGAGACTTCAGCAAAATCAGTCATGGAAATAGTAACATCGCTGTCAAGATGGGACTCAATGGGGTGAGAGGCCTGGAGACATTGCTTTGAAAGTATCAAACAACATGATTAATTTTGCTTTAAACTGACCCTTTCTTATCTTTCTTTTAAGTCCCATTTAACACATCAGAACAGGAGATTAATGGTTTAGCTTCTTTCTTCAAATGCCTTGCTGAAAGTCTCTAACTTCAGCTCCAGAAAGGTGTGTTGGAAAGTGCTCTTTCACTCTTTAGGATGAAAATTCCAGCTGAAGTTTTTCTTGCCCTGTCACTTTTGTTAAAGATGGAAATCGGCTATGGCATTTTTGGGCTCTGTTGAATGTCTACTATGTAAGAAGGATGTTATAAGGATAAGCCACAGTTTTTCTTCCTCTATACTGTTGCCTGGCTCTAGAAAGGATTTTCTAGCACCACTTCTTTCAGATTCCTCCAGAAAATTCACTGCTGTCCCAAAGCTCCAAGTCAAATGGACTAAACTGCATCTGATAACTCAACCTTTGAGGGTAGTCTATACATCCGTACTTCCACAATGTGCAGATTGTTCAAGCTATGTGGGCGATTGAACATGACAAAAATCCCATGAAATTGATAACAATTACATTTCACACAATTGTTAATGCCAATTAATTTCTTCACAATGGATAATTACTATAATTTTTATTGAAACATCTGTGGGAAAATAGAAAGCAAAGTGAAGCACTGTAGAGCAATTTTGTAGAGCTGTAAAATAAATAAGTAGATAAATAGCTCCAGTCCCAGGTGCTTGATTACTGAGCAGTGCACAGGGAGTCTGCAACATTGAGGACTTCTCCTTCATGGTTTGTGGGTAGCGGATGTGTTGATTATAGGTCTTGCTGCACAGTTCTCAGTGACAAGTTTGATGAGTATAATTGCTCTGGTTTTGGCTCCTGTATTGTTGCTTCTGCACTTTTTATGTCAAGAAAATGTCTTGACGTGTCAGTGCTGTCTACCGTACAGCCTTTTGGGTACCTGCTGATGAAATATCCTCTGTCACCTGAGACTGGCTTGGCATTGCTGCACCCCCTGGGAAGCAGAGCTGCTGGAGGGCTGCTGAGACGGGCTCACTGCTTCTGCTGAGAGCTGCTCTCCTCGCTCACCCTCACACAGGCATGGCTCAGTCCCAGGCATTTTGCAGCCAGGCATTTTGATGCCAGGTCCCTCAGTTCATTATGCTTGGGTCACGCCAGACCCTGGTTTTTCTTCCTGCCCTTTTGATGCATTCAGAGTGACCCCTTGGCCAAAGCCAGGAATAGCAATAGTGGTTTTTGCCTATTCTCAAATAGTCTGGGAAGGGCCTTGCACATCTGCAATATCTCCAGCTGTTTTCTGAAGCATTTGTGCAAAGGCTGTTTGCAGGCAGCACAATGAATTTGGTGGGATGTCTGACATCAAGCCTCATCTCCCTTCCAGTTCATTCACCCTGTTGGACCTACCAGGGTGTGGTGGTGCCCCTGCCCAGATAACTCTTGATTCCCATTGCAGCTGAGCTTCAGTCTTCCCCATTTCTTTCATGGTTCAAACTTCTGCCAGCGAGTTGCACTAAGTTCTCCATCACACTGCAAAAAGGAGGGACACGTGTGCAGACTTATTTTGCCAGCTTGTAGGCAAGTGCTGAGGAGTAGCTGTGGATGTGCAGTGACTCACATCAGCCGGGAAGCGGATGTCTCTTAGTTATATCTGCAGGCCTGCATACCGTCCAGACATCAGTGCTTTATCATAGCTTTGTTCTCTAGTGTCAGAAGCATTACACTGCAAATCTTCCAGCTTACCTAGCATGCGTGCCTGTAAATCTTCACCTGTGTGGCTGCAAATTTAGTCAGTATCTCCAAAATTGCTCAGTAGCTCATGCTGGGAGATGATGCAAGAAATGTCAGCAGTGAGTGTGAATCAAACCTAGTGGTGAATAGACAGAGACTGAGAAAAATTTGGCAATGCAGATTTCGCTGCAGGTAGATAACACAGGCCTGATATCCAGCAGCTGAATACGTTTGCCATCAATTTTAGCTTATAAACCATCTGGAACATCTGTTTGGATATTCAATCTGATGAAATGCCCTCCCAAGAGATAGGACCACTGAGAAATGGATCAGAGTTTCTGCTAGTTCAAACAGTCCAGGAAAGCTTTGGTAGCCTCCCTAGCGCTCACCAGCTCGTGTCCTTATCAAAATGCAACAACCTCCTCATCCTCCCAGGATGAGGCACAAGCTGGCAGTGCTCTTTCCTGCTCCCCTGCTGCCTGCACATCTCCCCATCTCACCGCCCCCGGGCTGCGCTCCCTGCAGCCAAGCTGCTTCCCATCACTGTCCTCCTCCTACACAAGGTGCTTGCTGGCATCACCCTGGCCCTGAACCCTTCGGAGATGAACCATGAGGAATTGGTCCCCAAACATTTCAGAATTAACACAGCTTGGAGAACAGCCTATGGATCTCATAGCTAGTGCTTGTTCCCTGATGTGATGTGGGAGTCCCTGTCCTCCCCAGTGCAAGACAAGGATGGTTTCCAGCCCTGTATGGTCTGCGTGTAGTCATGGTTTGCTCTGTCTGACTCTCTTCTGATAATGCAGACATTGCCTGAGACTTGTGCTTAAATAGATGGGAAACCAAATCAAACAATTATCTTTGCCTGAAAATTATTATGGTTATAAAGCAATATAAGGAGAAGAATTAAAATTGGATTTGACTTACCAGACCTTTTCAGCACTCAAAAGTTTGCATGAAATCACTTTCATGTGCAAAATACCCTCTGTCTTCTGACGACAAGGGGAATGCAGAATGAGTGCAGACAGATGATCATTAAGCTGGGTGTGTTCAAACCACGGTTCGTTGCCTTTAACTGGGCTCTGTGACTGAGAGCTCTGATTTAAAAAGAAAAATAGCATTAATTTTGTCATGTGCAGCAGTGATCACACTGAAATTATCTGCAGTTTTTGTAAACTACCCAAAGGGATGCTGAATGCCTGCAGTCTCCTGAACCAGTCTACAAGTTAATCTGGCCTCACATCCATGCTGCAGGGGTGGAAGGGTCTCAGCCTCTCTGGTTGGATCCACCCAGGTGCTTGATCACCCTATTAAGTCTCTCAACAATGAATCTTAACTACCACTCTTTTGCTTTTTTTTTTTTTTTTCCGAGGAGTATTGGAATATTGCAGACCTAGTAGAAGAGATTGAGAATAGAGTGATTTAAATCAGAGTTTCCGATTTCTGAGGAGAAGAGCTTACTATGTAGTGTTAAGATGCAGGCTGCATTAATTCCTCCTGAAGGAATGGTTTTGCTCTGTGTCCTGCCCGAATCCTTTCAACAGGCAGCACTGTAGGAAAGTGGAGCCACCAGAGCCAGCTGTTTTGTGAGATGAGGGCTGGGCTTCTTTTCTAGAGGAAACTCTTCAGTGTATTGACTGATCCAAGGGTGATGCTAGCAGCAGTGCAGGTATGTAAAAGAGAATAATATCCCCAGATTTCCAGTAGAGAGATGGTAGGATTTATTACAAGGGCTTGTTCTGACTGTGTCTGGGATCATGTGTGCAGCTCTGCCTTCAGACTGGAAAAAGTCTGCAGAAGGATTATTGTGGGGAACAGGAGAAGGAAGAGCATGTCATATCTGAAAACACAGAAGGAGCTTTTCTTGTTCAGCTTAACTAAATGGAGGCTGGAGGGGATACGGCTGCTGTCTGTGAAAATGCTGGGGGGATGAATGGGGAAGTTCTGAAAATAGCAAAAATGGTACAAGAACTGAAGGTATATAAATGGGACAGGAGCAAATTCAGGCTAGAAATTAAAAGGTGGCTCCCCATCATTACAGCGGTGGAGTCCTGGAAAAGCCTTCCAAACAAAGTAAAGTGATTGCTTCCAAAATGGAGCTTGGTGTGGCTTTATACAGTGTGGTGCCAGTGGCAGAACTCTGTCACCAGGAAGTCTGTTCCTCTTGTATATCTGTTTGTTAAAATTGCTTTTAAGTGCCAGTTATTTTCCTCTCCAAAGAAAGGTAGCCACCGTAATGAAAAAATGGCACAGAGCATACATCAGCAAAGCAGCAAGGGGTCCATTAGCCTTTTTGTAACCATGTTCAGTGGCTCGCTGAGGTCTCTGCTGAGTTGGCCACTTAATTGTAATATGTACACATATTACAGGCAAAATTTGAATTACACAGGGAAACAAAAACAAGCAACCAACAGAAAATCAGTGCATTAAAATCTCATCCTTTGTGCTCAGGGACTGGTGCTGCCACAGTCTCCGGGGTTGTGTGTTGTGATTCCTCTTGGGAAGTGCAATAGCAAAGTGGCATCCTGTGAATCATGTCATACTGTGAAATATGGCTTTAAATTTCACAGAATAGAGATCTGCTGCAAAAGTCTTGTTTGTTCATGGTTTGCTCTTTGTTTCTTGCATTGTCTAGAGGAACTTAGATATGGGAATATTAATATTTTATGTCCATTCACAGACAGGTCTTCTTTCACTCAGGTCCCTGCTAGCAGATGTTCCTTATCTCTTGCCTTTTAGGGGATTGCTATTACCCTCCAGCTGTCCCTGTTTCCCTTCGATTAGGGATCTAGTAGCTGTTACTTAAATAAAGGGAATTTTCTTCTACATCTTGCTGCATTTTTTTTAAGAATTTGATTGTCACTCAGACCTCAAGGATTCTCCACAGAGTAAACTTTGCTGGACTTCTGGATGATGGTCACCTCTCATGAAGGTGACCTCTCCTGTTCCCACCACCTCTAACATAATTTTATCCCCCATTATTTCTTATTTTCTCAAACTACAAAGGAGGCCTGTCTGCCACATTTAGCTTCTTTCTGAGACTTTTCAGAATTCCTGTTCTGCTTATTAACCTAGCAAGGCATCCTCAGTGTTGTTTTAACTGTGGTGCCTTATTTATGCTGATGATACCGTGGGTGATAAGGAACTTTCTGCTCCTTTCAAGTTAATGTTGGAACAATGAAGACTGGTCATGTTGTTCATTTTCCTCTTTGTTTTTGTGAGCAGCTTGCACTTGAAGGTGCCAAAAACCTTCAGATATTCTACTTTTTTGTTCCGATAAATGCACTTGAAAAAGTATTTATATGTAAGAGAAAACAGCCCAAAACTCAAAGCTCGTAGAGCCCTTCACAGGTCTCTTTCAGTTCTGTTTTCAAGGCTTTTTCTGTAGCACTTCTCCCCGGCGGATGCATATTTTTTGAGTAAGACAAGAACATTTTCTTATGCCTGAGGCCTGACTGAAGTCAATAAAAGGTTATAAATTGGCTGCAGTGGGTACTGGATCTAGGTGCCTTTCACAGTTCTCAGGCAGGTTGAGCAAGCTTAGTTAACTAGAAAGTATTTTTCTCAGTAGTGCGTTTTATTGAGTCATATTTTATTATACAACTTTTGGGTTAAAAGGGCACTAGAAAATGGTCTGGAGGTAGGAGATTAGGTGAAGACAGCTGATTGTCCCAGCTGAAGGTACACATGGCCTGTCCTCTTTTAATATACCTACTAAAATGAATTTGGCATGCTTTGTTAGTAAGAAGCCAATGAAATGGTTTGTGCATCACAGGAGGTTAAATGCATGTAATTCCAGCAAACCAAACCAGGGCTTGAAGTGTTAACATACAGTAACTGGGCCCATTCTGTAAAAATGATAATTCCTCATTGTAGCTGCAATATTCCTGATCCCTTCTTTCAGGCTTTTTCTTTACATACCCTGCTGTAATTGTCAAAATTAGGTGTAATAAATTATGATGTTCTATCATTAGACGGGTAATCATCTTTAATTTTTCAGTGGACACTGGTCTGTATCAAGCTTACTTCTGTGACAAGGCATACTTCTTCATTTCTCAAATTTTTGTCCTGTCATGATCAACCGTATGAATGGTGTCCTTCAACAAAAGCGTAGGAACTCTGTGTTCTCTGGCAGCCACAGTGTCCACTTGCCCCTTTTCCTATTGCTGGGGTAAGCTGGGCGCAGAAGGACCCTCTCGCATGCATGAGGCTGCTGGAGTCTGGAGTGTACTGTGGGGAGGACACAAGCGAATCAATAGAGTGGGCTGTTGAGCAAACTGTAGTTGTAGAGGATTAAGAGTCAGTAGGGTAGGATCAAAGGGCATTTCATTTGTGTAGCACCTTCTAGCTGTTTGATCTCACTAAGCAAACTCCAGTCCTGTACAATTCCACAGCCTTTAGTTACTCTTTGGAGCAAGAAAGTGGATTGAGTTTGTAGTAGCACTAGCAGTGTTTTGTCTCTCAACAAAGAGCAAATTTCATCTTGTGAGTGGGAACATTCAGATAGCTCCAATAAAAGGAAGACCAGATCTAAACTGCTTCTTGGCTGCATGTATTGACTGTTTTTGCTATTGCTTAGCAAAGGATCTGGCATCTGGATGCCTCTCAAATGGGCAAGGAGCAAAGGGGTTGCTCTCTTTGTGGGACAGCTCGTGCAATAATGTTTGGATGACGCTCAGGTATCCTTAGTGCTCCCTGTGGGTTATTTCAGTCCCTTGTACCAGGCCTTTTCAGTGTATGCAGTGGCCCCTCTCAGAGGTTAACATAGCAGTGGCCATGCTGCCTCAGGACAAAGCCCATCTTGCCCAGGACACTCTCCAACAAGAGCCAACAGTGCATGCTTGGATGAAGACGGTAAGAGTGATCATTGCCATAGAGTAATACCTGTGATCCCAGCACTCAATGGTTTAGGGACTTTCTGGATAAGAGGTCTCATCCATACTGCTGTGTTTAATGGCCATGAATGGCTGATCTTCCTGGAGTCTGTCTAAGCCCTCCTCAAACCTGCTTAACTCTTCAGCCTCCACAATGTTCTGTGGCAGTGAGTTCCACAGTGCCATCATGAATATTGCAGAAAAAGGGTTTGATTTTGCTTGTTAAGCTAGTGGGGTGAGGTGGGTTATAATTTGTAGCTTATACTTCAGCATGACGAGGAGGTCATGGCTACAAAGTTTGCTGGCGTGGTGCAGAACTGCTGGCTAGCTAAGCCCCCTGAGCTTACTAGCACTGTGCGCAGCTGCGTTTGGGGAGCCAGCCTGAAGCAGTCTCTTTTCACGCCTCTCCAATGCCCACACTCTCTTGTTGTAGCAACTCGCCCGGTATGAGCACCTCTGTCCACCAAGCTGGGTGCAGACATACCCCTTCTCTCTTCCTTGAGAAAGGGATGGAGCAGCAAGCCAGCCTTCCTTGTGGTGTTAATGGGGAAAGGGTGTTTAGGCTGA
>NW_008824247.1:990460-1002652 GCF_000699105.1 Pygoscelis adeliae | reverse complement strand
GGTGAAATTAAAATGGCTTGTGGGAAAAAATAGAAAAGACATTATATAAGTGAGGGAGCAACAGGGAGTCAGTTTCCCTTTTGAAGCCAAATTCACTAGATGGGAGGCAAGATGAGTCCTTGGCTACTTCTTGATGTAGAACAGAACAGGCCTCACCCATTTTTCTACCTATCCTTAGCTAGGAAATTGTGACCTTTTTTTTAGATGCAAGCATTGCTGCAGTGATCCAGGCGGTTCCCTACGAGAGTCAGTCTCTGCAATGCGTTCTGCCTGGGGAAGGATGCAGCTGCTTCCCAACTCAGCCCTGCTTTCCTCAGGGGACTTGAGAACATTTATGCTCCTGTGTCTTCCTGGCTTTCGGTTTGGTTCTGGATGCAGTTCAAGGTGTTGATTTTAAATGTAAAATACTTTGCATTCTGGTGGTGAACCTCTTTCTCGCTGTCTGATGCTGTGGGAGCTACAGTAACTGCCTTTAGGAATAGATGGAAAAGGGCTGGTATTTCTGGTGAGGACTTCTTGACAAAAATTTTCGCTCTTTTTTGTCTTACCCTGAATGGCCCCTATTATGTTTACTTTTGAATCTCATCTATTTTTCTGTGGCTTTTTAGGGAGACCCTGGGGCTATGTCTGTGTTAGGAAATGAAACATGCCTGGGACTGTTCCCGACAGAGGGTGGTCCATGTCCATGGCATTAAATTCTCATCCCTCCAGCACAGAGTGGCCAGTTGCTGACTGTACTTCTTGGCCTTGCTATCTCCTGTGCCTTGCTGGGGAATATTTGGGAGGTTCCTAGATGACCTGGAGCAAAACTGTGGCAGGAACCACAGTGACAATTCAACAGTCCAAGTGATTTAGTTCCAGTGATCGGGAACATTTCCTGGCACTGCTTAATTTACTGATAGAAATGTATTAGGCATGACTGGTTGCCAATGATTAGGGTAAGGTTTGCAGAAGAACTAACTAATGATTTTGAGTTCTTGGTAAGGTTTTGCTGAAAATGCTGGTATTTCTAATTATTGACTTGGAGACATTTGGGGAGATCTTTTGCACAAATAGACAGCTTTGGGTAAGAGCAGTATGATTCCCCAGACTGAGAACAGTGGGTCTTGGGCATTTGCTCTGGGTGATGGCAGAAGAGGTAGGAGAGGATTATTTCAGGTGGCTGATATGTCTGTTATACCCCACTGGTCACTCGTCATCATTGCATGGAGTCCGGTGAGGAATGCTGGAGCAGCCGTGAGCAATGGCTAGTTCAGACGGGCTTGGGAGTCCCTGGAGCAAAAATGAGCCAGCTGGCTCTGTGAAGAAAGGTCCAGGTGACACAGAGGAACTATTTCTGAAAAGGCAGCGAGGTGGAACCAGACTGTGTCTCTGTGGCATACGGCTAGTGCTATTTCTGAGAGCTTAAGTCAGTTAATCTAATGCCTAGGCTGTCTGATCAGGACTGGATTTAACTCTCTAGAATCAAAATTCAGAGATTCAAAATTCAGCCAAATATAAATTGGCAAAATTTATATATGCCAACAACATGGCATATATAAAAAATTAGACGTCAGGACAGACGCTGTTTCAGTTTATTTCAGGCATCCATCAGGAGTTTTTGTTGTTGTTGTTGTTATTCTTCCATAAAGCTTACCTGGGATTTTGTGCCCCAGTCAGGGAATATTTGCAGCTCCATTCAGATTTAGAAGGGCAAGGCTGAGGGAGCTCTGGCTGTTGAGGGAATAGGGTAAGACGATATAAAAGTGGTCATTTGGATGTGCAGGTGTTTGGCAAAAGAGAGCTTTAAAGATTAAATTCTACTGGGAAATAAATAAGCAGTCAGCACAACTCAGTGCCTCGTGCTCCTGACACTGATCTCTGCCTCCAGCAGTAGATTCCCACTTCACATGCAGCAAGTTGTTACATGGTAATAATTCCAAAGTTTCTTTAAAAAGGAAACTTCTCTAATGCCTTAAGGGCAAGAACTGACTTGTCTTGTGGGTTTCATTAGTAGCCAATACATTTTGGTTCTACCGTAACATAAAGTAAATCCCAGAAATTTAGGTTAAAGCCTGACTTTTATTAATCTAGATGTTACAAAAAGTATTGATTACCAAATACCTTTCTCTTCCCTAGCCTTGTGGCAGACTGGGGTATGTTCTGTGTTTTAGGAAAGCCAGGATGTCTCTCAAGATTTCATTAATTTGAGGTTTGCTTCATAAAAAATTATGAGACTATCTTGGGACCTTGAACACTGTCATACTGAGCTTTCCTGAACACCGCTGCACTGTGCATTTCAAGCACACAGCTGGGTTACATTTCTAAAAACCACTACAGATTCATAAATTGGGAAAAACAAAGTTGTACTGAGCATGATCTTACTTTTGCTGGCTACAGGTCAGAAAAAAAACGTTATTAGGAAGAGCTAAAAAGGGCTGTTCATCTTCTGTATGTTGCAGCAGCTCAATATTGTAGCAGGATAAAAAACATTTTAAAATCTCTAGGCACAGCTTTAGAAGTTCCAGAGCATATTAGCAATTGATATAATAACAATGATATTCTGGGACTGATGGCAGATTAGGGAAAATCTTGATTGAGAATTGATGGTCCCCCATTAGTTTCTGTTCTTTGTTGTGCTGCATCTGGGCCAGCCTCTGGGATTTGATTTGGCAGCTGGTTTGTGAGCCAGGAGAGTCAGATGCAGCCTTAGATTTTTAGGTCTCTGGAAGTGACATCTGGTTGAGTGTGATCTGATTTTTTTTGGGTTGGTTGGTTGGTTGCTGGTTCGTTTTGGTGGGTTTTTTTTGTTTGTTTTTTTTTTTTTTTTGTAGTAGGGATTATAGACTTGTTGATCACAGTGTCCTGAAAGTATTTGGGAAACGATTTCTTCTTCTTCTTCTTTTTCCTCTCCTTGGTCAGAGAGGGCTGGCTCACCTGGTAAGAAATTCAAGAGAAGGTCATCTAAGGCCTGAGTAAATAGAAATTCCTTATATTCAGGTGTGTTCAAGTGTCTTTTTAGGCTTGAGAATGTTCCTCATTCACATATGTATTTATTGTAGTCTGTACGGATCATGCACTGCTTGATGTTACAGGTTTACGAATCATGTGTTGGACGTACGCTTGTAACACTTAATATATTTTTCTCCAGAAGATGCTCAAGTGTTTTCAAAGATATGGAGAGAGCAGTGACACATAGGCAATTCTTGAATTAGGAACTGGGGTTGTGCAAAAACACACAGCACAGTTTACAAAGCTCCAAAGGGAAAACTTTATTAAGCAGAATTCACATACTCCTTTTGGAGTCTGAGCAGTGCAACTATCACAGAGTGATGCAGCATCTTTAAGAAAGAGAAGAGTTTTGTTAGAACCTCATTTTTATCTCTCTTTTTGGAAAGAGGCACAGCTCATCTCACAATGTTAAAACTGCTGTACTTTTTAAAGAAACCAGGTTTTAATTGCAGGTCTCAACCTGAATACACCCAGTGCTACTTAGCTTATCACATGCAGCAAGAATACAGCCTGTGGAAGTAGAGCAGCAGGACTTGCATTGATTTCAAAGCTTCTCTGCAGTAGAGTTAAAAACTTTCTAGGACACTTTGGGCAGTTGCTTATCAAAATTCATGTTTAACATTTCTTCTCTCAGCAGCACAAATAGAAGTCAAGGGGCAAAGGGGCTGTAATAGATCACTTTGTGCTAGGTTTTTGCCTGCTTGGTCTTTTATATGCTTTTTTGTGCAGAACATTTTATAAAGGAATGAGAAATTAGATAAATGTCAAACAGCACTTCAGATCTGCATGTGGAGATTTGTATTCAAACTATAGAAGCAATAGGTCAGAGACTGCTGTTTACAGCAGTGCTTGATTAGAAGGAAAGACTTTTTTTCAGAAATCATCCAACAAAATGGAGCTCTGTGGTACTGTCATCCTTTGAAGTGAGGACTCAGCCCTAATCCTCTCAGACCGAATGGACAGCAATTTACAAAATGCAGCCTTGTTAGTGTGATGCTTGCAAAGTTTTCTTCCTTTCATCTGTTGAGTAAGCTCCAGATTTTCATTTTTCTGTAACTGGCATTTGATTCTGGGGCTTCAGCTTACATCAGACACAGCCTTTCAAACAGCATGTCTTTAGTCCCCTATTGATGACTTGTAGCTATTGGACATCACTTGAAAATGTGACAGGAACCAGTCCCTCTTCTCAGCTAGATGAGATAAATGAGGCAGTGTTAATTAGCTACGGGCCATACTCTGCAGCACTCTGTGAACACTGCCTTTCTTCATATGCACAGAAGTGGCAGAATACAGCCCTGCCTTGAGGGCAGTTTTTGAAGCCTGGTATGGAGATTTAACCACACAGTTGCAGTTCAAGCCAGTGACAATTGTGTCCCTAAGCTTTCAAACCCTGCTCATTGCTCTGAAAAAAAAGTCTAGAAACATCTGACTCTGCAGTGAATAACAACAGAATGTTTGGCACTTCTGAAGCAGTTAACATCTGCTCATATATTAGTTAATTAACAGAGCAATATTAATCTTTGGAGAAGCCTTATCTTTCGTCAGATGTAAAAAATAAAAGGAAATGGAACTGCTGACACAAGGATTGCCCAGGCTGCACATTGATCTTGTAATTTTAAATTAAAAATTTGTCCAGAAACAAAGAGCTGCATTTTGAAGCCTCCCATTGACTTCATTCTATGTTGGCTAAGGGCTCAAGTGTGACTTGTCCACATTAGTCACACCCTGTCTCATTTTATATAAGATTCAGTTTCTCTTGACCCCTTCTAAATGACATCGTGGAGGCAGGACTACAACCTGTTCCACATCACACAAATACATATATATGTTGGCTTTGCATATGTATATTTGACAAGTTGTCCCCCCAAATTGTTTAGAATTATTTAGAAATGATGGGACTTCATCAGCTATTGTCATTGTAAGGTAAATGTCATGAACTCCTTTAGCAGTAGTATCTATACAACACTTCCAATACTAAACATTTTTCTCTAACAACACTTCTGTCAGAAAGGGACAGTGTATTGTCATCATCTTACTGACATGGAACTGAGATACATGAGGCGAATTTCAGCTCCAGATTCAAACACACACATTCAGATGTTGGCATGTCTGCAAGGTATCTAAGCTCCTGTTATAGTTGATGGAGATCTAGTCCATAGAGCCTGGAGAGGGGTTGTCTTCACCCTAAGGTAGATACCTAGTGGCTCCTCATTGAATCACAGAATGGTTGAGGTTAAAGGGACCTCTGCAGGTCATCTGGTCCAACCCCCCTGCTCAAGCAGGGCCACGTAGAGCCAGTTGCCCAGGACCATGTCAGATGGCTTTTGAATATCTTCAAGGATGGAGACTCCACAACCTCCCTGGGCAACCTGTGCCAGCACTTGGTCATCCTCACAGTAAAAATGTGTTTCCTTACTTGTGAATAAGGACCTGCGTGAATCTGCGGCTGACTCAGAGAATGTGTGACAGGTCACACAGGACACTTCAGCTGGCACCTTCAGCTGCTCAGCACAGCATGATACAGCCACGATGGTCTGCAAGTAGAGCACCATCATTGTTCTGGGCCAGCTCTGGAGGTTTGTTTTAGGAATTAGCTTGATCAAGGACCAGTAAATCAAGGACCTCTGCACCACGTGCTGTTGGGCAGGGCAGATAAAGCCACAGACTGGTTTTAGCAGGGCAAGGAATTGAACTCACTTCTCCAAAAGGCCTCTTTTCTTACTGCTTTAGTCAGTGCACCATTCCTCCTCTTTATTCAACTAGAAATGAAATGCAAAAAGTATAACAAAAATATCACTGTACATGTTCATTCTGTAATCCAAAGGTTATGTCATTTGGTGGGAGATGGAGAGTAAAACATTCATAAGGCACAGAGGCCTAACTTGTGCAATTGGTATCAGATTGTTCAGTAAAACACATGCACATAGAGCAGACTGCAAATATCACTGTATTGACATAACATGCCCACTGGGCCCAGCAACTGAAATGGCAACCAAGCTATGGAGAGCACACCAGCCCAGAATTTAGAGAGAGAAATGAAAAGAGAGTCAACCGTGAGCAGCTAGTACTCAATAAAGACGAATGTTAGGCTATTTAGATAAGAGAAAAGGGAAAAGTGTCTCCTTTCCTGAAAGAGAGATGTCTTTATTACATTAGATCTGGAAGGGCACTTTATGATCGTTAAGAAGTCTCTTGTTTTCATATAAGAGAGGAAAAACAGAAATAAGCAATAGATCTCTGAATCTTCCTGCAAAAATAACCAGAGGTGTTATAGAGATTAAGGTAGTTTTAAACAAAATAGATCCCACCACCCCAGAATTCTGAAATCAGGCTGGACCTAGAAACAAATGAGAAAAATAGACATATATCTTCCTCAGTGTTTTTTTCGTTTTTGTGTCTAGGCACAAACAGAATTTGATGTGTTAAAATAGAGAGGGAAAAGGTACAGTCAAGTTATTTCTGTCTCAGCTGAACTCCAGTGATGCTGAAAAGCCAATTAGCAAACCTTTTCTCCATTTTGTATCCTCTTGTTGAGATAGTGCAGAAAAGCACCTGGACATTTACCTAAATAAAAAAATGAACCTTCAACTTTTTCCTGCTGTTGCATAATACAGTCGCTGTGCTTGAACGCACGTGTTGCTACCTAAATCCAGCTAAGAAGCTGGAATTTCTGTGCTAGGTTCCAGTTATAAGCTGTCCTAGTTTCAGCTGGGATAAAGTTAATTTCCTTCCCAGTAGCTGGTACAGTGCTGTGTTTTGGATTTAGGATGCAACAAAGTTGATAACACACCAATGTTTTAGTTGTTGCTAGGTAATGCTTACACTAGTCAAGGACTTTTCAGCTTCCCATGCTCTACTGAGAAGGCTGCAGGTGCACAAGGAGCAGGGAGGGGGCACAGCCAGGACAGCTGACCCAAACTGGCCAAAAGGATGTTCCATACCATGTGACACCATGCTCAGTATATAAAGTGGGGGAAAGCTGGCCGGGGGGGCCGCTGCTCGGGGACTGGCTGGGCATTGGTCAGTGAGTGGTGAGCAATTGCACTGTGCATCACTTGCTTTGTATATTCTTATTATTACTATTAGTATTAGTAGTAGTATTTTATTTTATTTCAATTATTAAACTGTTTTTATCTCAACCCATGAGTCTTCTCACTTTTACTCTTCCCATTCTCTCCCCCATCCCACCAGGGGCAGGGGGCTGTGTGGTGCTCAGTTGCTGACTGAGGTTAAACCACGACATAAGCACATAACTTACTGTAAACATGCTTCTGTGCAGTGTGTTGAAGGTTTTGCAAACAGATTTTTTTCTTTTTTTTCTGTGCTTGGGCAATATGAATGAGTGAGCTCAGCAGAAAAATGCTCAGTTATTTTTACGCTTACTCTGTGATATTTCTCTGGAGCAGCAATTTATAGGTGTAGCGAGCTGGGACCCCTTCACTGGTACTTTGGCTGTTTATTTACTGATGATAACGTTTAGCTAATTTTGTTCTCTGCAATACGGGACCCTATAACTGCAATGATCCAGGTGATTCATACATATTCCGTAGTTCTTTTTCTGGGTTATGGTGCTTTATGGTGTCTTGGTCTCTGAACAGCACAGGCAGTAATAAAAATGCTATGTAAGAGCTTCCACTGATATGGAGCCATCTCTATTTTTTTTTGTACAGCTGGGCTGCTGAAGTTAATACTAAGGTAAGAGACTACAGATGCTTTAGGCCATCACACGGTCCCTTTGGTTTAATTTATTGGGAAGCTGAGTGAACCTCTGGCCTGTAACAGTAATATCTGTCTAGCAAGAGGCAAATACATGACATCGTACTGCCTGTGCTGGTCAGTGCCTGACACACCTATTCCAGCTCTCTCCTTTTGTGCCGCAGAACCAGGCAATTCTCCCTCAGCTCATCCCAGAGTTGCAGTCTCATGCGTATCAATCCGTGATTACCTCAGTAGGTCAAACTTACATTCAAATACGCAATTCTTTTCCATCAAGGGCAACAGTAGTAGTAACGTGACCAAATAACATCCTTAAAACCTTGTATTTGTTGTTTAGGATCAGTGCACTTCCAGAAAAGAGTATCTTCAGGACAATAAAGCACGCTGAATGCATATCTAATCCCTCCTTAATGCCTCCTATTCCTTATATTGTGGAAAGTCCATTTTGTTCACTCCTGGATGTCTGTCTGACTCCCCAAGACAGCTGCTGGCTTTTGAACTTCTGTCTTCTTTTGATGTCTAGTTCCTGTCTGGGCCAGAACGAAGGATGGAGATCTATGGGGAAGGACAGAAAAGTCTGGTCTGGCCAAGTCTCACAGCCATTCAAAGTAGCTTTGTTATTTTAAAACAAAGATATTAAACTATATTTATATAGTATATTAACAGAATATATTAATATATTAACAGAACATATTAATTACAAGAAAAAATGTTATTTCTGTGACACCAAAGAGCAGGGCCCCAGGAATTTCTCCCTCTTGAAACCAAACATGCTCCCTCCCCTCTTTCTCCCTGGCCAGGCTTTCAGTCCCCAAGCATGAGCTGTCCCTGCCACCACCTGCACTTCTCCTGCCCCAGCAGGGCTGGGGAGATGCTGCTGGAATGGGTAACGTGCCTGCTGCCTCGGTGGGGCGGTGGGGAGGTGCCACATACAGCAAAGGAAATGGGGTGCCTTCGGTGCTGAAATGAGTCTGCCCAAGGAAACCTTTAGTTGACCCTTGTGGAGTGCAATGGAGAACATCTCTGAGTGACTGACACTTACAGAGTATGTCAAGGTGCCTGAATGTTTCCAGTTTTGCCTGAAATGAAGGCTTTTACCATATGTTCCATAATGCTACGTTGGCTCTTGATTAAGTTTGTTTGCCATTAGGTTTCCAATTGGTTTTTTTTTCCCCTTTTTGTTTTGTCATTTGCAGCATGTACTTGTATTTTTATGACCCTATTACACATGTGCTCGAGTGTTCTGGCTTGTGCAGAGACTTTTTCTGCAATTGCTTATTCTGTGATTCTTCTTTACAGAGCTGCAAGCTCACATTAACGTCAATGAGTATCCTGACATATTTGCATTTTGTGATTTAAACACAAATGAACAGATCCTTTTACTGATGTGCTCAGAGACAGTGGTGAGGGGTGCTGTATAGCAACCTGGATTATCCAGATTTGTTAAGATATTCTTCCTAAATTATTGAATCCATCTTGCTCTATGCTAATTAGATCTCTCTGGTGCTAAAACCAGACCTGGCAGAAAATGGGAACTTAATTAACTTTCATGAAACATTTAGACAATAATAGACCTATGAACAATTAGTAATCTGGATTTACAATGCACCAGTCTTACAATCTAATTTATTTTTAAGCAGATGTAAAATTAGTGAATAAATGAGCAATAAATGCAATATATTTGGATTTAAATAATTTCATGCAATGTGTTCTGGATTTTTGCAGTTAAAAAGTAGTTTGAATTATCTTTATTATAAAGATTATGGCATAATATGAAAATAAACACATGTGCCCTAATGACTCAAAATGGATTAAGTTATTGAGAAGCTTGTATGGGATTTTATTTGATCCAATTTCATTGAATATTTTCCTTAATGATCTTGAAGAGGAAGGAAGCTGCATGACAGTGAAAGTAGCAGTGTTACTGAGACCAGAGAATACATGCAGAAAATAAATGCTACAAAGGGATCTAGACCTGCTAGAAACTTGAGCAGAGAATAACAAATTAAAATAAAATTTAAGAGATGCTAAGTAGTAAATATAAGGGCCAGTGATCTGCAAGAGCAGAAGCTGTGTATAAATTGAAGAGAATTCAGAAAAGAAGGAGAAATTGCTTGACTGCTGTAGAGACGGGCACCAAGAAAAGATTAAAAGGGCAATTCACCTGCCCTGCTTTGTGATGGGAAGAGCCGTGGTCGAGGCTGTTATATTCTTATGTGGTGGTTCATGCAAAATCTGTGTCAGAGTTCAGAAAGGAGCTTTACCAGGATAATGTGAGAGCTTGTGCATCTTGCCTGCTGAGACATTTCTGCAAACCGGTTCTGCTCAAATGCTCCAGAGGAATTGCACTTCAGTACAAGCCTTGCATACAAGGTGTCTTGGGAGGGAGAGCAGGCGTTTATTTGTCTGTGAAAGTTTGAAAGGCGTGAGCTGAAAGGATCAAATGCAACACCAGGAAGACCAAATTCCAGCCTGTCAGAATCAGCTCAGTTGTCTCCAGAGCAATGTAAGGAGCAAATGAAGAAGAGATCCAAACTAAAACCTCAAATCCAAATGCTCCACAACTGTTTGGATTCATGTCCAGACTTTGTGCCCACTTTCACTGTACTGAAAAAAACAACATGTTGGAAGTGAGCACCTCCCAAGTGGTGGTGAAGATCTCTTCTTGATTTCCCCCCCCACCTTATAGTCCCAGGATCTCTAACCGAGTAGTGTTGGGTTTTACCCTTTTTTCTGCACTGTCTTCACAAGTCCAGTTCTTTTCCCCTCCCAGCAGGAAGACAAACCTGCTCTCCGGAGGAATTTGGTTGAGCACACTACTGATGTTGCATTGTAGTATATTAGATCTGGGCCTGACCTGGACAACAAATGAGCATTTTCAGCAGACAAAAACAGGAGAAAGCTCTTTTTGTACCCTGTATCAGCAGAGTGTCATCGCATGCTTTTTGACCTTGGTTCCAAAATCAGTGAAGTAGGACATTTCTCTCATTACAGCAGTCAAGATATGGTGGTACATTGGTATTGTTTTTTTGCATCTCCTTTTACCCATCACTCTGAAGATACGGTACCACAGCTACCCAGTTTCCACATGCTGCAGTTCAGCTCCAGAAGGTACCAGGCGACTGCAGCTGGGGACAGCCTCAGAGCTGTTCCAACTTCCCACTAGTGCAGCGGGGATGTCTGTTAGCTGTGCACAGAAATGTAAGGTAGTAGAAGTAAACAGAAGTAAAAAAAGAATTACAACATGATTCACAGTAGCAGTTAGTGATCTCACCTCTGGGTGGTCAAGGAGAAAAAAGGAGGAGAGAGGAGGAATAGGTGTCAGATTTTCAGTTCCTGACCCATTACCCAGGTATGGCAGGTACTGTGTGACCCTGTGTGAGACATTTTGGTGCCTGCTATGGGCTTGAAGTTCAAAACCAGAGACAAGTGCTTCAGCCTGCCTCATAGGCAGGGCTGCCTTTGATAGCTGCTGGCAGCCTGTGGTTCGAGCATGGGCAGCGAGCATCCCCGCTGTCCCAAGGCAGAGCTGGGGCCTGGCCATGCTGGCTGATGCACAGATGCAATTGCTCGTCACTTATTTGAACGCAGATGTCAGTGTCTATTTTAGGCTCTGTAATGGTTGGATCAAATGCAAACCTTTATTTCTGTGCCTCTGACAAATCAAGGCCATATTCTCGCTTGTCCCTAGGCTGGGGGTTGTCCTCTGCTGCTTCCCGGAGTGAGGCCCTGTACTCATTAGGAACAGTATATATAATAGTAATAAAAAGCCTAATATGAGAACTTGCAGCATGCCCTACATAAAAGACTTTTTTACAGTATTTTATTTCATCTTGGGAGAACTGTGTCTCCCAGAAAGTAGCTCAGAGATTGACTGTGCATTAAAGCCTCATGCCCTGCTGTCATTGCACGTAAATCTAATTAAATTAAAGGTTCAGATTAACCAACACAAAGGTCTCCTCTGTAGGACTCACTCTCACGCTTTCTGTTGTATCTTATTCCATCAATTTATTCAGTGTCACGTCTCATTACTCTGCATCACTCACTACACTGAACAATGAGAGGCAAATAGTTCCTGCAGTGCCCTGGCACTACCACAGCAAACAGCACTTGAGGGCATCAGCAGCTCACTCCCAGGACTGTAATGGCACCTCTGCAAAAAATTCAGATCAGAATTGTTTGCTGGGACTACGTGAGAGAATTTGCTAATACAGTTCTCTAGGAAGACAATTACTGCAGGACAGAACTGGTAGTGTGAGAGCATTGTCAAATGCTTTTTTCTCTATAATAAGCTGACTGAGCTAAAACTTTACTACCCTGGAAAATGCTCTGTGCATTCATTTTGTGTTTTACCTTGTCTGAAAATTGCCATTTTGGGGAATGGACATTGAATAGGTATACTTTTTAACTTAAAATAATTACTGGTTATTTTTAAGTAACTCTCGGGAACCCTCCAATTTCTGCTATTTTTGAATTGGACTGAGA
>NW_008824247.1:982450-990435 GCF_000699105.1 Pygoscelis adeliae | reverse complement strand
CGGTTTACGTGATTGCACCATCATATTTTCTGTATTTTTTTGTTCCATTTTTTACTCACTAGTGTATTGTGGTGTCAGTTGCATGCCAGCCTGAACATTCCATTCTTTAAGCAGACTTCCAGTTCTTTCAGTGGACAGTTTGTCAGTAACTCCTGTGTGCAAGGTTTATGCATGCAAACTCGATAACCTGAACGTTTCAGTTCTTCTGATTGCCTGCACTTTAAGAGTTCTTCTAATGATGTCTGTTGAGATGTATCTGATAAGAAAGTCCTACAATGTCACCTGTAGGAGGTGACACCTGTATTGAGAGAGGGAGGCTAGGATTTATATTCCTAGGTGTATAGATATACATCTGAATTGCTATCCACAAACAGGGAAGAATGATCACGTGCAAAAGCAAGCTGTGAAGAAAGTTGATAAGCTTCATTCTTGCAATAAACAAACAAACAAACAAACAAACAATAAATAAATCTGCCCTAACTGCATCTTAATTTAAATATGAGTCAAAAATATTATATTGTTGTTGAAACTACAACAAAATAGCACACACCAAACTATGATATATGAACAAAATGCCATAGGGCATATGAAGCAAAACTTTGTTCAGCCTCACTGAGATGTCTGTTGCAGCATTGTGTCCTTTTGCAGGTACCATTCTACAAGTTCAAGGCAGACCAGCTGGAAAGAAGTCAAGGGAGAAGTACAAAAATGCCTGAAACCTAAAACCATGGACTCGGAGGGAAGGCTGAAAGAACTGGGTTGGATGGAAGGAATTAGAGAAGTTACTGAAGTGAGACACAATAATCTTCAAATATGTAAAGCAGAACTGCACAGAAGGCAGTCAAATGTTCTCCATATCCATTACAAAGACGAAGTAATAGGCTTAAATTCCAACAAGGGAGATTCAACTTAAACATTAGGCTACATTTGCTACCAGTGTGGCTAGCTGAGCTCTGGAGCAGACTCCTGGGGAGCCTGGGCTTTCGTCACTGGAGGCTTTTAAGAACAGACAAGCATCCAGGCTGGCACAGATAGAGCTGATCCTGCCTTGTGCATTGTGATGAGCTAGATAACCTCTAAACCTCTCCCAGCCTGGTTTTCTTTGGTCTCTAGGAAAATTCTGAAAATGTTTGCTGCTGTCTAATGAGGACAGCAGTGAAAACCCATTCCTTGGTGGTGATTTTTTTGGGATGCTTCTACTGCAAAAGCTAGCAACTTTTACTTGTACTTTCAGGTTTTTACTTGTACTTTTATGGGCGAAGAAGAAAGGGAGCGAAGGTAGAGGATGGACTACAGTTTATCTAGTTGTGTAGTCTCTTAGTTACCCTGTCTAGCTAAACACAGTAAAAATGTCAATACAGGTTCCAACTCTGTCATTTCTCTCAATCAGAAATTAAACTTGCTTCTGCCAGCTGGGTCCCTTCCTTTTGATTGATACAGCAGCGCTGAGGTGTTCATCATTTTTCTTTGCTGGTCAGCCCAGAGAAGCAGCTCATTGAAATTCTTCGGGGTGGTTATTTTGTGAGAAGTTCTATAGAATTGCAAATCATTGCTGCTGGTTAATGAAATACCTTTCAGCAAGTAACAATATCTTTTGGCTACTCAATATCTCTTTTGTTGCTTCATCTTATTTCCAGTGATTGTTGAAAAAATTGAGGTTTTTACAGTTCTTTTTGCTTCTGATGACTTCTTAGTACTGTCTTCTGTTGTTTGCCAGGTGCTGGAGCTGACTAAATTATTTATTCCGAATATATAATCTGATGAATGTGCCAGCTTCTATTTGAAAATAGTCTTGAATCAGCAGGGATTTCTGCAAATGTGGCTGGTATTCGTAAGTGATTGCTAGATAGCTTGGAAGAACCTGCTGATGGCTGGTAAACCTCAACAATTCATTATTCAGATGGTGTAACTGAGCTGTTAAGCCACTGTTTCTATTCCCTGACTAGAGAATTGAAAGTTTTCAAACAGGTAAATGGTGAATAACAGATGAAGAGTAATAGTCTTGTGTGCAGGAGAACACTTCTCCATAAAGTGAAACACAACAGCTTTCATCCTGTAAGCAAAATCCCATTTGTGTGCATGTTTGCAGGCATATGGGTACATGCATGCCTATAAAAGCTGTTTTGCATTCAGGTGCCGGCTGCTCTAGTTTTGAGCCAGAGGCAGCGGAGCAGGGCCCATCTCCCCCCTTCAGATTCCTTCCTATTCCCTCTTGGCCTATGAGGGGCTGATGAAGCTGAGATGCAGATGGCAGACTGTGCTGGTTTTGGCTGGGATAGAGTTAATTTTCTTCACAGTAGCTAGCATGGGGCTATGTTTTGGATTTGTGCTGAAAACAGTGGTGATAACAGGGATGTTTTCATTACTGCTGAGCAGTGCTTACACAGAGTCAAGGCCCTTTCTGCATCTCACCCCACCCCACCAGTGAGTAGGCTGGGGGTGCACAAGAAGTTGGGAGGGGACACAGCTGGGACAGCTGACCCCGGCTGACCAAAGGGATATTCCACACCATATGATGTCATGCTCAGCATATAAAGCTGGGGGAAGAAGAAGAAAGCGGGGGATGTTCAGAGTGATGGTGTTTGTCTTCCCAAGTAACAGTTATGCGTGATGGAGCCCTGCTTTCCTGGAGATGGCTGAACACCTGCCTGCTGATGGGAAGTAGTGAAAGAATTCCTTGTTTTGCTTTTGCTTGCTTTTGTGTTACCTGTTAAACTGTCTTTATCTCAGCCCATGAGTTTTCTCACTTTTACCCTTCTGATTCTCTCTCCCATCCCACCAGGGGGGAGTGAGCAAGCAGCTGTGAGGTGCTTAGTTGCTGGCTAGGGTTAAACCATGACACAGGCTTTACAGCACATTAGCCCTTCTCCTACCATGGGCAAATATATCAGCGGTACCAGGACTGCTTCAGAGCCTACAAAAGATGTTCATGATGGTTTAAGGGGTGGTTCCCAGCCATTTAGAGTAATTTTCCCCAGTGTGCTCAAAACACCTGCATGGGTCAGCAGATATGACGTGGGGCTTAGGGTAGGGCCACAGCCTTCAGGAGCAACAGCTGGTCACCACTGGGACACCCTTCAGTGTACCTTCAGTACCTACAGTGGTGGGAAATGCTGGTGACCAGACTACTGAAGCCTGCTTTTGGTGGCTGGGGGACTGTAAGGGATGCATCCTACAGCATATCTTGGCAATGTACAAGCTCAGAGCTTGCTTGAGTGATCCTTGAGAGCTGCTGCAAGAAAGCAGCCAGCAAAACTTAGATCAGCACTTGCTAGTCAAAATCCATTTGCCCATGACTAAGCACCAGTGATATCTCAGCTAAAGTTTTCAAAAACTCCTCAGCCCATTGCTAACCCTGTACACTGGATGCTGCTCCACTCAGCATCTATTACATCCTCCTGGCACTTCTGCTTTCTCAGCATCTTCTAGTTTCCTAGTGCTTAGACTTTGTCTTTGATTGATATTACCAAACACTGTGGATCTTTTTATACTGATTTCAAACACAGTCTGCGTTTCTGCACTAGTATTTGTAATATTTCTATTACAAGCAATCATCGTCCTTTCTGTCTAGGAGATACAAGAATCTTTGTCTTTACCACAGTGCAAAAACTTCAATTTTCTTACTGTCTGCACCATTGATTTCCCACAATTCATATCCTCTTGTTGTTATGGAAAAAATGAGGCTTTCAGTACCTTTGCATATTTTGAGATACTGCAAGTTTTTCTAGACTTTCATGAAGGAGAACGGCATTCCCTCATCTTTTCCTAGTTTCTCTGGGTCAGCTTCCTTGCTGAAAGAAATATAATTTCTGTTTCTGAATTATTGAATAAAATTATAGCCCTTACCTTTTGTCTATTATTATATTTGTTTGCATCTTGTTTTTAATTATTGAGTTATTTAGTATGCTACATTTGGAAATAGCCCATATTTCTCAGTAACATTTTGTACTGACTATACCATTGCACTGTTCGAACAAGCGATCAGAGCAAAAAATAACCTGCTATCAGTGAACTGAAGGTCACTTAGGATGTTCTGCCACAGAAAATCAAATCCTCCCTTGGCAAGCTTTACAAAATTATGAGAATATTGGGAGATGTTTTGGTCTTTTTTTTGTCCTAGGATTGGTGAAATGAAGAGTTGGCCATGTGCTAGCTTCCCCTGCCCATCAAAAAGTGCAAGCATCAGTGAGGCTGGCTCTAATTTTTAATCTTGGCTGTGTAAAAAATCCTTGATTTTTATTTTTGCAAACCTGCGTATTTTCCAGTGTGTCCAGAGATGTACCAGGCATGGAACAACAGCTCTCAGGCACCCCAGGTAACTTTTATGCCGTTGTGCTCCATCTGGGCTATCCCAGAGCAGTGGCTGGAGCTATCCCTGTGAGGGGAACTGAGGGTTTGAATCTCTCAGACCAAAGAGGACATGGTCTCTGGTTTTCGGTGCCCTAATCACTGAGCTGTTTTCCCATAGGGAATGTCATGATTGCCTTGGTCTAGTTTGAGGCTGTAGGTTGTGATACCTGATCTCCCATACATGCCTCGGTCAGGACGCAAGGATGGAGTCTCATCTCTGGAGAGAAGAGAAATACCAGACCTGGTCCTCTACAGTATTCCCCTTCGGTGGATTTAGCCATCCCACATGTCAGGTGTTGGCTCACAGGAGTCCCTTGGAGTCTCCTCTACCTCCTCTGTTGGTGCTTGGGAGCTCAGGGCTGTGTTTGTCACCCCTGACTGCAGATGCCTCGTATTTAGGTGTGGCGAAGAGGATTGTGGCAGTGCCAAAGTCCTTCTGTAGATATGGCCCTTAGCACTTACGTGAGTTTAGTTAATTATTTAGTTCTTTTTTTTTCCTATGCAGCTTAATTAAAATGTATTATAGCTTTTATATTTGTGTCCATGTTAATCTGTGCATGTTCAGCTTCTATTTTGCATCCATTTCCCACAAACCCAGTAGGAAGTGTAGGCAGCTTTCTCCCAGCCACACTGAATTTCAAGTGTTTCCATATAATTTGTCACTGCTCATCAGAATGAATCAGATTTTTTAAAATTGTTGATTTATGGCTGGTTTCTGCAAGTGGCCTAGGTGAACTTGAATGGAAAGAAGCTCTTAAATCTTGTATTTGACTCTTGGAAATAAAATTGTAATTATCAAATCAGGAAAGAAATGGCAAATTGCTTAAATTACTCTCACTGATGACACACTCAGCATAAAATAACCTGCTCTGAGGGCACCTTCTGCCTTGCTGGAACACAGCTTCCCTGGTGAACTCAGCCACCAGCGCCAAAACCGCATAATTAACAAATGAAAGTGACTGAACGTTAGCTGACCGTGGTTGCACATTTAGGTGCTGTCATATCATCTGGCTTAGTCATGAAACAAATGGCCTTGAAATCAGATGTCCCAATCAAGGATCAACACTCACCACTGGCAAACCTTGATTTCCATCCATAGGCTTGCAGTTTGAGTACCCTGTTAGATTAAAAGCATATTTTTTTAGGAAATGGAGGGGAAGAAGTTCATGTTATGACAAGATTTTAAGTGAGAAGGGAAAGGTGAGGTGACATCTGCAAGGGGAATGCTATGTTTATTAACTCTGCCACTCTGATTGTAATCTATAAATACAAAATTGGGGCTGCAGTGACTAGACTGCTTTTTTTTCACTTTTTGATAGAAGATGTTGGTAAAAAAAGCAAGCAAACAGCTCAAATCATAGGAGCAGGCGGCTGAATATGAATGTTCTGGCTTCTGTTGGTGAATTGATAGGCTCTCCTCAATACCTTCAGCTTGTCACTATTACCTGTGCTTTAGAGACACGAGGCACAGTGCTGCCATTCCAGGATGATTTCTGCCTGTAGTAAGGAATTTGACTTATTTTACTTCTGCCAATTAGGATTTTGACTTTCATGTGCTGGGCAATTGTGTCTTCTTCTTTCCTAGAAATGATTCTCTGCTTTGGGTTGTTACATAATTCTTAACACTTGGGGGAATTGTAGCACTCTAAGATACTAGGCTTACATTTCCCCCTATAACATGCTAAACAATAGCCAAGAAAACAGAATCACTGTTTTTCCTTCATGCTTTTCGTTTCCTAGCTATCCAGGCTTTGCCAAGCTCAGTGCACATAGTTGTATTTAATTTAAATACAATGCAAATGCAGATGCACGTAGAAGATCAGCAGAATTAATTAGGTTCGGAGTGCTGGGAGAGCCATTGGGAAGGTTCTCACTAGGCTGATACTCCCCATCAGCATTTCCTACCCACTCTGCTGGGTCTGTAAGCTCTGGATGACATCTGACTCAAGCACTCCTTTAATTTATAGCACTGACAATTAAATGGCAGTTCTCCAGCCTCTGCCCGAGGGGATAGAGCTATAATAGGCTTTAGAGGTAAAGCTACTATATTGCAGGATGACTTTTGTATAAAACACTAATGTTAACATGTTGATGCCCTTCAGCAAATATAGTTATTCAATAAGTTAAAGCTTTTTATGATATTCTCCTTGACATTTAATAGCATACTTTAATAAGTTTATGCACCTATGCAGATTTTTTCTGCCAGCATCTAGCAATCTGAAGCAGCTCTAATTTGCAGATGTTATTTGCTGTGTTTGTGATGAACTAATAAAATTAATTGATCAAAGGCTCCAAACACATTGGAGGTTTGAATACTTCTTTGATTTCTGTAATCACTTATTTTAATGGCTGATAAACCAGAGCTGAAACAACATTTGGTTTTAGTGCAGAGAGTAGTGATTATACAACAGTTTTGTTGGTGCTTTGAGCAGTGGTCGCTGTTGTTCTTTATGCATCTGTAGCTTAGCTAATTCACTGGGACCAATTCACCCATTACTCTGAAAGTTCTTTAAAATTTAGTAGACTGAAACAGTTTGGGGAGTACAGAACTGTTATGTGATTCTGTAGCTGATAATGGAAGAAGAAGAATGTAAGACAGAGGGATATTCCCATGATAGTATGGCAAGATCTGCCAAGGTGCTTATCAGAAAGGGAGCCTTGGTGCAAAATTTTATATATTTATTTGGGAGGAGGGTTGGAAGTGTGAAAGGAAAGCTGCAGCTGGGACCTTATTCTTTATTGCTTTATTCAGATAAGAACGTAGGCAAATAGTGGTGTTTGGTAAAAAGCTATCATCCCCCTTTTATGTGGCAGACTGCAAGCTGTTGATGCTGCTGCTGCCCCACGGTTCTGTGCAGGAGAGGAGAGCTTTAAGTTCTCCATGTGAGCCCCAGTGATAGTGTTTGCATCAGGCAAGCACTGCATATTACTTCACTGCTTGCTTTTAAGCTGTTTCTGCCTAGCAGTCAGATTGCAAGTTGCTTTTCTGAGTATAGTGGGTTGCTGGATTGCACTGCAGTGATGGAGTCTATGCTGATTTCTTTTGAAAGGTCCTTTGGTCTGCCGTCTCAGTGGATGTAGGGGATGGAGATCCATGCGGCAGCAAAGATGCAAGGGTTATGGATGTGTTAGAAACCACGGAAGCGCCTGAGAATGGTCACATAGGAATTAGGGTTTCTCCCCCCAAAAAAAGGTGGGGGGATCAATAGCCCAACTGAAGTGCATCTACACCAATGCACGCAGCATGGGCAACAAACAGGAGGAGCTAGAAGCCATTGTGCAGCAGGAAAACTGCGATATAGTTGCCATCAGGGAAACATGGTGGGATGACTCGTACAACTGGATTGCTGCAATGGATGGCTATAAACTCTTCAGAAGGGGTAGGCAAGGAAGGAGAGGTGGTGGGGTAGCCGTGTATGTTAGGGAGTGTTTTGATTGTCTAGAGCTTAATGATGGTGACGATAGGGTTGAGTGTTTATGGGTAAGAATCAGGGGGAAGGCCAAACAAGGCAGATATCATGGTGGGAGTCTGTTATAGACCACCCAACCAGAACGAAGAGGCAGCTGAAATATTTTATAAGCATCTGGGAGAAATCTCATGATCGCTAGCCCTTGTTCTTGTGGGGGACTTCAAC
>NW_008824247.1:979151-980589 GCF_000699105.1 Pygoscelis adeliae | reverse complement strand
CAGCAGGAGTAGGGAAGTGATCGTGCCCCTGTCCTCGGCACTGGTGAGGCCGCACCTCGAATACTGTGTTCAATTTTGGGCCCCTCACTACACGAAAGACATTGAGGTGCTGAAGCGTGTCCAATGAAGGGCAACAAAGCTGGTGAAGGGTCTAGACAACCAGTCCGATGAGGAGCAGCTGAGGGAACTGGGATTGTTTAGCCTGGAGAAGAGGAGGCTGAGGGGAGACCTTATCATGCTCTACAACTACCTGAAAGGAGGTTGTAGCGAGGTGGGTGTTGGTCTCTTTTCCCAAGTAACTAGCAATAGGATGAGAGGAAATGGCCTCAAGTTGTGCCAGGGGAGGTTTAGATTGGATATTAGGAAAACTTTCTTCACCGAAAGGTTGTCAAGCATTGGAACAGGCTGCCCAGGGAAGTGGTTGAGTCACCATCCCTCGGGATGTTTAAAAGACATGTGGATGTGGTGCTTAAGGACATGGTTTAGTGGTGGACTTGGCAGTGTTATGTTAACGGTTGGACTCAGTGATCTTAAAGGTCTTTTCCAACCTAAATGATTCTGTGATTCTGTGCAAGATACCAGCTCTAAAATGGGTATTTGTCACTTACCTCATGTAGTTCAGAAACACTAATCACTGCATAACTATTGTGTGTCAACAGGTGGGATAAGCTATCTCCAGGATGTTCTGTCTCCCAGCATTGGTGTGTTCTGTAATAGGGAATATTGATGAGATTGAATCATACTTTATAATGGCTGAAGGCAAGTATCAGAAGGAAGAGAGTTAAGGATTTTTCCTTTGTGATTTTCATGTCCTTTGATTTGGCAATAACTGGCAGAAGGCTGTTGACAGGGTCAGAGTGGCTACTTTTAAGACACTGGACTCCTGCAGTCTGGATATATTTGCAGCTGGAATTGGCTAGTGTGTGGTCTGACTGACTTTCTTTGCCCTCTTTCTGTTTAATTCCCACACACTTTACTTTGATCACACTACCCTTTTCCTGTTCAAATTATAATGCGTTGAACACCTCTTGTGCCAGTCCTGAGCCACACCTGCATAAAACCACTGCTGTGGGAAGGGGCCAACACCTTTAATAAAAAGCTTTCCTGTTCTGGGGGTCTGAAGAGAAGTCTGCTTCATCCTGAGGTCCAGCTTTCCCTGCTAGATTTAAGCAGCAGTAACTCCTGTTTGAGCTATGCAACTGGAATCAGGGCCAAATGATCTTTCCCAGCATTTATTAATTTCTATTCTATTTTTAACGATTGATTTTTGCAAGCAAATCCCACATGTTGCCTTTTGTCCAGTCAGCACTGCCCCACAATCAGGTCTTTCATTAAAATTCATTGTTGCAATGCCAAAGAATGAAATATAGTTCCTTATCTGAAGTCAAACATTTTGGCGACATAACCATCCTAGTCAAATTAATTCTTCCTGTTGGGG